>NW_019416463.1:178867-545702 GCF_000390285.2 Anoplophora glabripennis | reverse complement strand
AAATGTTGTCTTGCTTCACCATAAATTCAAACGATATCCATCAACTCCGAGTTGCTTTACACGCAAGCCATTTTTGACACTAACTACTAAAAAACTATTGTAAACACTATCGCATTGTAAAATCAGCTCTCCACGCGTATTTTTTTGTTTCATTTATTATTACTCTATCTCATGCTGAAGCAATGGCAGTTAAACTTCTTACACCCTGTATATAAAATTAAATATTTATTCACTAATACTGTCATTTTAACAGTTTTAGATGCTAAGTTTAATGCAGCAATCATTGATTTTATAAACAACGTCTTCCATCTAAAGTAACAGCAGCTATCAGTGCTCACACCGTGGTGCATTAAAATATATATTTTCCACAATAGTTCGTAAAATATTTACTTTACCCGCAAATAAAGTTAGTACTTGGCGCAGAGTAATAGAAAAAGTAATACCCTTTTCGTAGAAGTAGAACCCTTTTCGTTCACAACAAACGCCGTCATGTTGCCGCGAAATATTGGAAGTTTAATGACAAACATTAAACGTTCTAATCTTCCCAGTGGGATAATAAGACGCTTTCCAGGTTGCCCTAGGGCGACATTTCGCTGGAAAGGATATTAATGACAAGCCATCAAATTTAATACAATTTTCGGGTTAACATGTCGCGATCGTCTCCAAAACACAATTTTTTTATCAACGGTGCCTACACGTCATAATATCACCAGTTAAGTGCTTTTAATTCTCATTTAACATATCATGAAGTATTCAAGTTATGCAGCGTAGAACAAAGTTTTTTTACACAGCCCCTCATAAGAATCTCGTTCATTTATTGATGAATTTTATTTGGTCTTTAAATATTGTTAATTTAGCGGATAATCCTTCGAAAGGATAATATGATGTACTAGAGTTTATCAAACTAAATTTCATTTTCTTTCACAATGTGAGATTTCGCAAAATGGGTTTATCAAGAAGCAAGTTTTACCAAACGTGGCAAAATATCAACTAATGTAGGACAGCGATCAGGGTATTTCCTGATTTTTCTCTTGAAATTTCTCGACTTCGAAGATTTTTAGAACTAATTTACCTTGGTCATATTTTGGAAGGCTTCTCAAACATAGGTGAGGTTAAGGAAAGGATTGAAGTATTCCAGAAAGAACGGCTATTCAGTACTATGCCAAGGAGTTAACAAGAAGGTACATTGAAAACTAACTAACTTTTATAGACGTCAATCAACCAAATTCAAGGGATTGTACGGATGCTTCTTTAATGCTGGAAGGTCAAAACGATGTGACCCTAGTTCAGGTATTAGGGCATAAGGGACATCGAGGTTGTTGAAACAGCCAGTGTAGACTCATCTAAGGCCTTACATGGGTCATGAACTCTTCTACGGCATTGCTAGCCGCGTTATTAAGAGACTCAAATAGGAATTGGTGAAAGACGTAGCTCAAAACCTGCTTACTTGCTGAATCAAAGTCGTGGATTGATAAAAATAACAAATATTGCTAAGATTCAGAAAACATCCGAGTAATATTGTGTCTGTGTCAGTTCTACTAAGAGCAAGAGAATATCGCAACTCATTGGACGTGTGTGAAAGTCGAACAAAGGTACGCTGTTTACAGTTCGGAACAGAAAAACCGAAAACCAGGATAGTAGCCATTGTAGAATTTAATTAAAAGACTAAAGTTAAATGAGGATGTCCAAGACCATGAGAGTCTGTACATTTACAATTTGCAGATTTAAATATTGGTGAGGAAAATTTAAGAGGTCTTTTAAATATGGGTATCATAATTTTTGCAGTATTTCTAGATCTTCCAAGTTGCTGAGTACCCTGGTGGCGATTTTTAGTGAAATGAGGCATATAAAAATAATCATCAGTAAAGTTACACTCACCGTCAGCGGAAAAACTAGTTGCAGTGGGTGCCGGTGCCGGGGCCAGGGGCCACAGTCCTCTTTGGGACGGCCCGCCCGGCCCAGCAGGGCTGCCTAACATTGTCGCTTCCTACCACCCTCTCTATGAATGAGCAATCTGAAAAAGAACAATACCATCAGCATATTTATATGAAAGATCCCAGCGTACAAACATTAGACTTCACTAACAATCTTAACATCAATTTACACTGCATGTAAAAAATATTCTATTCAGTCAGAATAAAATTATTTAACGCATTAAAAACATTAAGCCTTCTTTATGTGTATCTTTTTACAAAGGGCAGGAATAAAGTGAATTCTATTTTATGAACGTTTAAAACTTGCATCCAACGCTTACAAAACATTTTAGCATATTTAAAATTCACTGACGTAAGTAGTGACATCGTCAATAATTGAATGGTAAGTGTATGCATTACGCAGTATTTAGAGCTGCTTTAACTATGTTTAAATATACTTAAAATAGACTTAAACATATTTAGTTAGACGCGACACTTGTGAACGTAAAACGTAACATAGTTTATGATGTTATAGTGACACTGAGATTAAAAAAAATATTAGTTACATATTATTTCAAAAATTAGGACAAGGGGCAAACTATAGCTAACGCTTGTGAGATCATTAAGCAATGTTCCTACCCAAAATACGTTCTAAACATTCATGTGCAGCTACCTTAAGCTTAAAGTAGGCTACTCAAAATTGATTTAAATAAATTATGTTATACGTTTTGATTTTTTAAAAAGCAATGGAGTATTTCGTGCTTAACAAGACTGACAAATGAGATTCTCCCCCTCTCAAAGTCGTGGCGCTGTTTCCAAGTCACGTATGAAAGGTGGGATTTATTTTTGATAACGAACAGCAACAAAAGAGACATGTGGTTTATTTTCTTCGCTTTATCTCACGTCCAACGTCCGGCGAAATAATGTATACTTCTTAGCGAGATCCAAAGCTGACGTAATCAATTAAATGATTAAGTTTCACTTGAAATGAAACAATCTCTGTCGCTGGTCGTAGCACCCCGCTCGGTTTTGATAACTAAATGCTTAGCTCGTGGGACAATAATTTCAACAGACAAGTTCGCTTAAAAATCTATTGTTTATGAAGTTGTAAGTGTTAAAGGAAATATTAATCTTATAATAAATTTTATGATTCCGGATAAATTAACTATGCGCAGAATGTAAGATTATTGTACAAGTCAATGAAAAACAAAACAAATATTACAAGAAATGAAGAAAATATTTCGAAAATATAACTAAATCATATCTAATTTTAAATCATGTAATTTTAATTATTTATTTTTTAGAAATTACAATATGCAACGGGACAAAGACAAAAAACAGAACCTTAATTAAATTTAAAAAGAAAAAGACAAACTAACGTTAAATATAAAAATATAAGTACTACACAAAATAGAGCAATCAAAATATAAAATCCAGACAAAAGAACTTAAGTATAATATTAATATTATATATTATAAGGATTACATTTGCTGGACAAACAATTTTTTTATGTCATTCATAAAATGGAAAAATATATCAAGTCGATCTTCATACTTTTGATAATTGGAAATCATTTGATATTTGGAAGATGTTATTAGTAAATTGGTACGGGGTGCGGTAATTGTCAGTCATTGTAAAGCAGAGTGAAATCTAGAATTAAATCTAGAAACATGATATAAAATCATTGAGACTAACGAGTCTGCATTTAAAGATTTATTTATAATTTTTAAAAAAAATATAATTGAAAACATAATTCGCCTATGACAGAGACTATTAAAATTAAAACAAGAAAGCAATAATTCTTGAAGTGTACCACGAGGAGGATAAAATCCATAACTAATAGAATGAATAGTCTTTAAAAATCTCCGTTGTATTTTCTCTAATTGAATATTATAAATATTATGAATGGGACTCCAAACAACAGATGCATATTCAAGTTTGCAACGCAAAAATGCTGCATACAATATATTTAGAACCTTTACGTTTTAAAAGTCCTTAGAATTATGCAAAATAGAGCCTGAATTCGTAGAAGCAGATTTGGTTACTAAACTAATATGCTCGTCAAACGATAATCTAGTATCAAATGTAACACCAAGGTCAGTAAATTGCGTAGGTAACTCTATTTAAAACAAGATTCACCAATTTTATAATCAAAATCGAGATTAGTTTTGCGTCGACTGTAAGACATAATTTTACATTTGCTTACATTCAGAGGTAGATTATTACATGAACAACTGTGTAATATGGCAAGATTATCTTGTAATCTAGTACAATCAGCAGAAGATTTAATTTCTAAGAACAACTTCAGGTCGCCCGCATAAAGTAAATAGTTGACATCGAGACATTCAGTTAAGTCATTAATAAAAATAACAAACAACAGCGGCCCCAGGATCGACCCTTGCGGAACTCCCGAAGATTGATGGAATTTACTTGATTGAAAGCCACGATACTGCACAAATTGGTACCTGCCACTAAAATAAGATTTAAACAGAGATAATAGAGCAGGGGATATACCATATGACTCCAATGTCAATGTTAATTAATTATGAACAAGCCGTAAGAAAACTTTGGAAAATTCGGCATACCTGACTTCCTATATTTGAGGTAGTTGAACGACCACTCATAAATCCATGTTGGTACGGAGATATTGATTTTTCAATATAAAGTCGATTGTGTAAAATTTTTTCTAAGACTTTTGAGAAGTTACTTATAATAACTATGGGCCGGTAGTCATGTCATTCTTAGTACCTATCTTTTTTTATAAACGGGGCATATTCGCGACTCTTTCTATACTTGCGGATATTCTTTATATGTAATTACAGAATTGAATATGGTTTTTAAAGGTTTTGCGAGCATTGTTTTATTATAAATGCAGGAATAAAATTAGGTTCTATTGTAAAATTACTATTCATTCCCTTAAATGCATGCGTTATGTTTTAATAAAAGATCTTGACGATTTGGAGGAGTATTGATATTTTCTAATTATTCGTCCCTGAAATTCCCAATTCGTGGTGCGGTTGCACAGATGCACTTCACGAAATTTACTCATAACCAACCACAACCCCGCACAACTCTAGACCGTTTCGACTAAATATACAATTTATGACGATTTAATGGGCTTATCCAAATTATGCGCCACACTAACGGCCATATGGCTCTCACACAATGGTTTCCGGTCCATTCTTTTACATATAATACCCCGGGTTAAGGAGTGTTTCGAATTTCGTTTTGCCTATAAAAGAAGTTGAAATTTATGTGACAAGGATATGTAAACAAGGCTACCAAAAATTGTGTATATAAAAAAATTATAACTTACGTAAAAATACGGTTAATAACGATATAAATTAAACACAGAAAAATGTTTTATTCATGAATGGGTACTAAAGGAATGAACTTTGATATTTAGCAATATTATAGGAGATAAACAGAAGTTTTTATAGCTCATTGCACATAATTTGAAAATAATACTTAATTTATTACTTATACAGGGTGTCTCAGTTTTAATCTATGAGACCTAGGGACCAACTAGTACAACGAAAAATAATGGTACATTGTCATATCAACTTATTTCGAAATCTCAACTGTTTTCGAGATACAGGGTGTTAATAGTTAAAAAAATAATAATTTATTGTAAATATCTTCTGAAATAATAGAGGTATTTGAATTAAATTTGGTGTACGATATATTGGGTCAAGTTTCCATAAAATACTGTAACATCAAGATTTTTCCGCAACCAGTGACAGAAATATGGGAAACTCATTCGACTATTTTATAAAAAAAAATAGTACGGTCCTTATATGATGTGCTAATCCTATGTGTTTTTACGATGTTTGATGTAAATATACGACAAAAAGTATGAATTTAGGTTACCTAATGTGGATCACCCCGTGTAGTGCTACCGCGCGTGTTTAGAGAAATGTAGTAGTTGTTTAGTAGGCATGTTCAGATTCATTTGTTGTATAATAATATGGCACAGTTAACTACTCAAATATAATGTTATAAATAAATACTAAGATAAGTAAATAATATAACTTTATATAAATTATGTAAATCTTCCAGTATAACTTAATTTAAAGTTATTGAATCGTATGAGAGACATATTGAAGTATAACTATACTGGACCTTGTGTTGGAAAAATATTTAAGTAAGTAAAAAAAGATATTCTTTCTAAAAATATTACCAAATAATAATGCCTAGAGTTGTTTGTTCTTCTTAAAAATACTATTTAGTTTTCCTGTTCTTTGGTAAAATAACATTTTAGGTGTCGTAAATATACATAGTTATACGATATGTAAATTTACATTTTACACAAAAAATGGCACAAACAGTGTCAAAATTACATGCTTAATGTAACTTTAATTGTGTAATGTAATTTTACATTACCTACTATGGCGTCAAAATAACTAGTGTGTAATTTTACATAAAATATTTATGAATGTAAACGGTAATATCTTTGTGATGTCTTCAACAGTTTGTTGCTAGTAACTTCTCATACTCCGATCGAATTAGATCATAAAACCTGAAAATTTGAGGAAATTACTAGTAGACATTTTTATTGCACTTTTTGACGGGGTAGGGTATGTAGAATGATAATATCAAAAAAGTAACTCGAAAGAAGTAACACTAAGTTGGCAAATTGCAAGTAAGTGGCACGTGATTTTTCACTTTTCACTGCCAAGGAAAATCTAAACGACCTGTAGGAAAATTAGTTACTTTATGTTATAAACAATTAAATTACCTACAATTTAAGGTACCTAGAGTCATTTTTCACTAATTTGTTAACTGTAAAATAAAGGTCGAATCCGAAATATAAATTTTCGAAAATTGTGCACTATTTTTACAAAAAGCGATGGATATTGACGAAATTTCTGAAAATGACGGTCAATCCAACGACCAACAGGTGTGCCAAACGTCGAATCAATTGATCGTGAAATTGTTGCTCCAGCTATTTGTTAATTAATTTCGGTTGTTTTTTTGCAACTAATTGTTTAATTGATTCAAAGAAACGTATCGAACAAGAAAAATTTCAAAAAGTTAGAATTAAGTTGCCCTTTACAATTAACAAAGTAGGACGTGCAAAACAGCGTTAAAAGCCGCTCGGGGATTCGCTCTTTTTGCATTAAATAGAGCTTAATTTAATGTTTTTTTTTTTAAAGAGAAAGAGCGCCGGGCACCCGCAAGCGCGTTAACGCCGTCCTCTGTCGCACTCGAGATTTTTTTACTGAATTTGAAACATTCAAGTAAAAAATCTCGCGCGCACGAGAGCGACGTTCACGCGCATGCGTGGGCCCGGCGCTCCTCCCGCGCGCAGGTCATTCAATAACGTTAACTTTTACTGCTGCTAGCGCATTTATTACATGAACTATCAATGTAAAGCTTTCTGAAAATAAAAGTTTAACCCTTTCTTTAATTGTCTCTAAATTCCCGGTTTGGTACCTCCAATAGTTAGTTAACTGTTATTAAGTAATTGTTAGTTTAACAATTAACGTTATATAAAAAAAGTTATATTTTATCTCTATTTCTTTTAAAATACCCTAAAAATAAGGCCTATTTAATGCAAAAAGAGAAAATTCCAGAGCGACTTTTGCCTGACCCTGGGACAATTTGTTTATAACGCTGTTTTGCACGTCATACTTTGTTAGTTGTAAAGGGCTACTTAATTTCAACTTTTTGAAATTTTTCCTTTTCGATACGTTTCTTTGGTTCAATTAGAACCTATATCTACGATATCAACTTCTAAAATTAACGTTTAGTAATTAAACAATTAGTTGTAAAAAAAAACGAATGAAATTAATTAACAAATACCTGGAGCAACAATTTCAGGGTCAATCGAATCGACTTTTGGCACATATGTTGGTCTTTGGATTGACCGTCCTTTCTATAAATTTCATCAACATCCATCGATTTCTGCAATAATAACGTGCAACATTTATTTTACAGATAAGAAATTGGTGAAACAATTGTAGGTAATTTAATTACTTACAACATAAAATGACAAATTTTCCGATTTAATTTTTCAATTTAGCGTCACTTTTTTCGAGTTACTTTTCATTCGACATACCTTTCCCTGTTATAAAGTGCAATAAAATGTATATTAATAATTTTTTCAAGATTAAACTCTGGACTCTTAATTGGACTGGAGTATTAGGGGCAGAGCAATAAAAAAAATTATTAAATTATATTCTGAAAGTGAGTGGTGAAAAATTTTGAGACCTGCTGTGTTATTATTTAAAGACACGAATGTAATACAACAGATTTAAATCCTTTTGCGATTTTCCGAACAATATTTCAGGTTCAACATAAGTAAATCACTTCGCTTTCGGCCCATTACCTTTCTTTTCAGAAACTTTACAAGGTTAATATGCTTCAGTTTCGTATGAGTGACTTCAGTTACGTAAAGGATTGCCTTTTCTCCCTCGCATTAAGGATTAAGGGTCCAAACCTCGAAGAACATCGCGCAGAAGGCAATTGAGTAAGAAAATTGGCATTCAAAACGATATAGCTGTTATGTAAAGTAAGGTTTTATTCATATCTTGTATCGATGAGGTCCCTTCATCTTTCATGATTTTACCCGTCGGATAAAATTGTTGCAAAACTAAGTTGTATAATATACATTTCAGTTTTGTAAGTTTCGCTCAGAACAATTTTACCCAACTGGTAAATTCGTCGAAGTTGGTTGAAATCAATATAATCTCTTAGAAGTTAATGTTTTCTCTTTTCTATTTTATCAGTGGTTTGAAACAAATAAATTCTTACTTTTCTTTATAAATTGTAACTATGACCAGGCTGATGTATTAATACTAGTTTATTTTACATACATGGGTCCTGTTTTTCAGGTTAACACCACTGGAAATGTGAGAAGGCTGTGGACTCCGCAAGCCATTTTTTTTAACAATTGGTACCCTGAAGCCTAGCCTACTACGATTTTTTAAGAGTCGTTTTTCTAGAAACTTTCCGAAGTCAGTTGAACATGTGTAAAAACGCCTAGCAATAAAATTTAATGAGTTTATTGGCGTCCCTAAAAAAGTTTTCTGCTAAAGGTAAAAAATTATTATAATTTGTATATATACTGTGTAGAAAATTTCTATTATATGTTTATTTGGCCAACAACATATTTTAATTATTTATGTCCTCAAACAATTTTATTATATTGATAAAAAAAAAATCGTTTTGTTCCGTTTCAAAAGGTCTCAAAAATGCCATGTTGTAATAATATTAGTAAACAAAATATCCCTATTATTTCTCCCTTTGGCAATAATTGTAATACGAATGATTAATAGAAGGTGCCTATAATAAATTAAAATTACCTGAATCACTCCAAACTCCGCATTGCTGCACTTCACTGCTAGGCAATTTGTCAACCACTTGTCAACAACTGAGATTTATTGCCCAACCTCTTGGTTCTCCTATTGACATCGGAGACAATACTAAGCAAGTGTCTTCAGATATTGGAAAAGGGTGATGAGGAAAGGCGAATGGAATTTTGTTTGTGGGCACAGGAAATTGAATAATTTTCTGTGCAATATTATTCTCACTGATAAAATATCAGATATTGGAATGAAAATAATCCTAATTTTGTGATTACAGCAAAGATGCAGTATTCACAGAAAGTTATGTGTTTTGCGGAATATCAAAGCACAGGGTAATAGGTCCCTTCTTTTTTAATTATAGGACATTATACAGGATATTCCTTTATTGGAAAGAACAGATATTTACTTATAGCTGGATGGAATTCCAATCCACAACATTATCGCAGTCATTAATTACTTAATCACCAATTTCTGAATAAGTGGATTGGGAGAAGTACAATGGCCACCAAGATCCCCTGATTTGTCCCCTATGGATTTTTACTTTTGGGGTTTTGTAAAACAAAAAGTTTATTCGAATGGAAGAAGAATTGGTGGAGAAGTCTAAAATTTAATTTAGATTAACTTGTAATTTTTTGTATAATAACTTTGTTTATAATTCATTACATTTTTTGTACGTTAATTAAAAGTGTTAAATTTATAGTGTCTGTATTTTTTCTTTGTCCGATTCGTAATTGTTTTCACTGTCATGGCAATCTTTGACCTGCTTATTATAATTTTTTCTAAGCTGGCACGCATAGAAAACACTCAATCGACATTTGTCGATCAAATTTGGTATATGGGTATTTTGATGTGTATTGAATAGCCTGGTAATATTATCTTTTTGATAATAAAATGCTTAATCCCACGTTCTGGAAAAAGGACCCTTTTAAAAAATTGTAGTAGGCCAGGCTTTTGTCACATCTATTAAATTTTTAGTAAAATAAAACCTCCCTTCAGGGTACTAATAGCAAAAAATTGATTTGCGCAAACTGCACAGCCTTCTCACATTTTCAAAGGTGTTAACCTGAAAAACGGGGCACACTGTATTTGAGGTTTGGTTGCAAAAACACTGGGTTTGTATTTTTATCTTTCCATTCTACGAGTATTGCTGAAAATTGTCTAAGAGCCTGTAAATTGTCTTAATTTTAGAGACTGCAATATTCCTTATTTTAATCCTACTTTATTTATATTTTATTTGTTTTTTTTTTTAATATCTTATAAATTTACTGAAATAGAATTATTACATAAAGGTGAATAAACATGTTTACGACTTAAGATAATAATTACTGTCTAACTCTAATTTCTGTTAATTAGTCAATTTATTAATTAGTTAATTTCTATACATTTTCGTTTTACGAGTATTTCTGAAATTTTTATAAGAGGGTGTAAATACTCTTAACTTCAAAGAGGTTGCTTAATTTAATTTATTTAAATTATAATATAATTGTTTTTTTACATAAATCAAATTTTCTCAAGTATAACTATTGAATAAAGATAAATAAACAACTCTACAGCCTTAGATTGTGAGTATTCGTCGGTCGTAATAATAGTTTAGTTTATGTTGATTAATCTGTTAACCGATTAATTAATTTGTTAATTAATTAATTAATTAAGTGAAACAGAATTGCTAGTTTTTTTAAAAGACATATAAATTTTCCGGAAAACAATTTTAATAAATGATTTAGTCTGGCAGCTTAAAGCTTACCTAAGCTTGCCAAATCTACTCGTCGGTATAAATCCATGATTGGTGGTCATTCTGCGACGAATCAGAAAAATCCACGCTATTCTACAGAGTCTACTTTTTTGCAACATTCGCTTACAACACTAATATACCGTGTCGGGTGTAAAATATTCATATAACGATACGAAACCGACGTAAAGAGTACAAAACCAAACTTTCCCTTCGGATCTAGGATTGCGTTCTGCACGCTGTTACGAGAATTTTTATATAAAAATGTCGAAACGGACATTCTTGAGGTTTTATATGTGAATATGCAACTTTAATGTCGAAATAAAATGAAATGGTCGAATATTTGATATTTTCTTTAAGGGGCATTGCACGTAAATTACTGAACATACAGTGTAGAGCAAAATGTGAAGAAATCGGGTATACAAAATAGAGATGTATATGAAAATTAAGACTTCACATTTATCAAAAAACCAGTTTATTACTATTAATTACAAAAAAGCTTGCAACAAGCGTACAAGTTATTCTTATATGGTTCTATATGATTAATCCTCAAGAAAATTAATCAATTTTGATGGACAAACTGATAAGAAGCCTTCGATTAATTATTTAGCAAGTTAAATAAGCGGTACAATTTATCGCAGATTTGTTTAATGGTGCAAACAGATGTTTGTGGCATGAACAAGAAAATATATTTGTGTTATGTTTGAAAGAAAAATCAAATCAACACCATTGCACTATCGAATAGCGACTATTAATGTTATTAAACCTACAAAGACAATCTAGAGGTGTGTTAAAAAAAACACCATAAGGAGCCATAGTTAGGAGTATATTAATATATAGATATAAAGATTTGAGAAAGTCCTTTAGAAAATAAGAACAAAACGTTAAAACATATCTTAAATAATAAAATATTAAATAAAATCAATAATTGATAGATATCTTGTTTTGTTCATTCCATAAGAATAAAAAGATCACAGTTGCAGAAGATGTTTTAAAGTTAAAGAGTCAGGGAAGTCATCAATGCGATATTAAATCAAATATTGCGCAAAGATCCAGCTAAGACAGCAATCTTAAACAATTACCACTACTGTATATTGTTAAAAATGGATAATGTTCCTGTTCCTGTAGGTAGACGTTTTAACTGAAATCGTTTTTATACTGAAACTATATTTAAAAAAACTTGACTTTCGGACACAATCGCGGATAAAATAATCTCTATAGTTGGATCATTCCATGTCAAGTAACCAAATAAACAAAAAAAAACTTTAGTCGCCATCTCCAGTCCTGCAAAGCTGTGGCAAAGGGATCGGGAGATGAAGCTGGCAAAATGGGGCTGGTAATTAATGAGGACAAAACTAAGTTTATGAAATGGACAGATCAAGATTTTAACACAAATAGTCATTTAACAGTGACAAGAAATAAGAATTAGTTATATAGATTTGAAGAAGTTGAGAAGTACACATACCTTGGCACCGTGTTTACACGAAAACCAGAATTAGCAGTGGAAATAAAAAATAGATTAATGGTAGGAAACCGATGTACGTGTGCTCTAAATAAATTGCTAACAAATAAAATCATATCTAGCAAAGCGAAGATGAGTATACATAAGACTGTTATAAGGCCGATTGTCATATATGGTAGTGAAGTTTGGACACTAAACAAAACGGAGCAAAAAACGATGGAGGTGTAGGAAAGAGAGATATTGTGTAAAATATGTAGGGGAGTTAAGGAAGGGGACAGGTATATGGAGAAGGCGGACAAATAAAGAATTGCAAGACTGTTACAACGAACCAAATATAGAAGGTTTAATAAAAGCACAAAGATTACGATGGCTGGGACATATCCAAAGAATGTCAGAATAGAATTCCAAAAATGATGTTAACCAGTTCAATAGAAGGAAGGAAAAGAAGAGGAAGACCGAAATCAAGGTGGAAAAGGATTTAGCGTGAATGGGAATCAAGCGATGGAAAGAAAAGAGAGTAAATAAGAAGAAGTGGAGTGTGATAGGAAATCAAGCCATGGACCTTATAGATCTGTAGAGCTACTATATACAGCGCGTCCCAGAAGTAACGCAAAAAAATCGTATTTTATTTTGTGTTACGTTTTCACAAAAACGTCAATTAGTAAATAGAAATTGTCGTTTTGTCACGTTGTTTAAACTAAATTGCACTACCTAATTTTTTAAGCATAAAATGATAGCCCTTTTGAAGGGAAATGCTTCGATATAGGGTTTGGCAGACCCTGTGCATCTTGTGCACGGCCATTGTTTGTGGCAGCGTTGCCAAATTTGGTATTTTTCTTTCATAGTTCGATTCCTCTCTCACTTTGCTTAAAAAAAGGTACGCCGTATATCAATCGATATCTTGTACCGTTTTTGAGAATTTTATTAACTTCATTTTTGACATGACCTTTCCGGACACCCTGTATACTGTTGGGGTTAAAAAACAAAAATAAACGTCATCATCATTTAACCGCACTTAACCACATTCCTACACAGAGTACGCTTATGTGGAAACAATACAGACGCGGCGATTGAAGAACCAACCGAACGCATTTCCGATTTCCACGTCGTACGTCTCGCAATCGGATTTCACTTTCATCCACTCTCATGTACGACTCGACCTTGTCTACATCAATCTTCCCGCGGACGCACCTCACAAATCATGGAAATAAAATTAAAACGGCGTTTAGCAAAAACAAAGAGCTGTTCATCGATTAACTTGCAGCGACGACCGCGCTGGAGAGAGAGGTCCACCGCCGCGCGCCGTCCCGCCATGGTTCTTGCCTCACGGCACAGTACAAGTTATATAATACGGTCCGGCCAACTGCTCGGTTGACGTGGGGCCGTCGGAGACCGAACGGAGGAATCTCAGATGGTAATGATGGTATTGTTATCCGTTAACCGTCGGCCGAAGCAGATATACGGTTGGTAGGGGATGCGTATTTACATTTTTATGTATTAACAAGAAGTTAACCAATCGATTAATTTACGATTAACTTAAAAATCGGTCGAAACTCAATTTAGTATACAGTATGTGCCCGGATAAGGTATCGCGCTCTTGTAAACTTTTTTATTTTTAATATTTTCGAGAAAAAGTTATTCTTGATAAAACGTTTTGCTTATCTTGGGAAGTTTGCAAGAGTGCGGTAAACCATCTGGGGACACTGTATAATTGTTAAAAAATAATACAGTATACAAGAAACTTTGGTGCACTGACAGAAATGGGCTTATTAAACTGTTTATCTAAAATAATGTGTATAGCGCATATTAAAAATTTTATAACCAATATACAATTTTTATTAAAAAAAAGCAATAATCTCCATACTCATTATTCAATCAGTTTAACTGGAAGGTGCTTAATACACCTTATGCATGTATGAAGTAAAGGTTATAATGAATTACTTATACATTATTAGGTGTTATAGACTTTATATTCCAATTGTATAGTAGGGAAGATTTGTTGTATAAAGACCAGTATCCGAATTTGTATATAACAATTGTATTAACAGAATTATTCGTTCTTATACTGAATATGTTTCCGTTTTTAACGTGTAAAACGCATCTTATAATGGTTAAGTGGTAATCGATTATGATCGTTGTTAAGTTATATTCATAGTCTTGTAATAATAATAATATGTCAGACCCGAGAGCGAAGTGCGCCGACTCAATAAGAAACCTGGCTATTCCAGCCGCTGATTTAGGGTTCGCCGCACGAGCTCATCCCCTTCTAAGATTTCAGTAGTATGCTATGCATGAAGCAGAACGGTACTCAACTATCTTATACAGTCCACTTTTATTGTCCATAAATGTTCAATCATTGTCAAAATAAACATACAAAACCACAACGTCTTTATTATCTTTACTCAAGAAGAGAAAATACAACAATCGCAAAATTTCCGACAGTCCGCTGTGCATCGACTTACACACGTCTAGTTTGATGAAAATGGACAGTATATGCACATGTTTTGTGGGATACATGATCATATCGCGTTGTGTGAAATGGAAAATTATTATGTAAGTATCTAACTGTTAATTGCTTTGTTTTTTCAAATGTAAATCTTGTCTAAATCTTAAAAATTATTATTTTGTAGGTCCTATTAGAAATCGCTGATGTTAAGTTTTACATAAGATGGAGGAACAGAAGGTTAACGGTGACAAAGAAAAGCATGGGTATAAAGTCAATCAACCAAAAGAAATAAAATTATATGGAAAGAAGCTCAACCTTTCTGGGGATGCTTCATTCTTAAGGTGGAAGAGTTATAGTGCAAATTCTCATGTAATACAAGAACGGGTGCATCGTTGCTAAGAAAATAAACTGGACAGTTTTGGGAGCGATTTGTCATCATTTTTAGTGCTTAAAAGTATGTTTTATGTATGTTTACATTAGAACCTTAGCTTGTAATTACAGTTATCCAATAAAATTTCTGAAAACTTAATGACCTATGTTTTTAACTCATACAGAGTATACAACAGTTTAATACATTTATTATTATAAAACTTATAACCAGTATGTTCTAATATGGAACACTTTAATAACAGTTATTGATATTATTTCGTAAAGGGTATAAAAAACGTTGTATACTAGTTATACAATAATTTAATAAAGAATAAGGTTTATAGTCACTATACAACTGTGCTAGCAATACGCATTTTATATCCAATATTCACCTGTTTAACTGTCACATATAGTATACAATGGTCTTATAATGGTATATAGAATTCTAATAAAGAATAAAACGGATTTCTTTTAGTGTGATATTCACCAAAAAAATATATTTTTGGAGTCTGTCTTAGCACTACGTAACTGGACGGTTGCTTCCATCCAAACAGCTTCAGTCGATTTGATTTGACAAATGCCTAAGGTTTTAATAATTTTATTACCGTGGTTTATTGTTTACATCAGTACAAGGCAATGTTCCAATCAACAGTGAGGCTTGAGTTATCAATTCCTCTTGGATACCAACTGTGCAACCCTTGCAATTTCTTTGTTCTACCAAGCTTATAAAAATTGGCCAAGTTATTGTCCAAAGAGATAACATTTAGATTACTGCATATTACGAAATACGAAATTATCAACACTCGTTCCGAAATAAATAAATCTGTTCATTAATAAATGTTGTGTGATATAATAGAAGTTCAATTGCCTACAACAATAGAAATAATCCACTAAATAAATAAAACTTTTGTGTGTAAATTTCAAAAAACTTCGCTATTATTTGGCCAAGCCTCTCCAGTACACACTAGAAAATTAACTTTAATCGGACTTTTCAAAAAGCTGTAGGTATATGATCTTTAGATGCTGACGATGAAGAAAAATTGAAGAAAACTTCCAAAAATTATGTAAAAACCAGGCAGAATTAAAAACTAGAAAATTTATGTTTAACTAAAGAGATCATAGAAGAAACCAAAAGTCTATAATTAGCTCAAAATCAAGAGAAACTAAATTATACAATTAGTGATCTTGGAGAAAGGACAAAATATATGGATTTTTGCATACACATTTTTTGATTGAACTATTATATGAATGAATTTGAATTGGTCGCCTTAAAAAAACCCGAATCTCTAATTTCGTGCCGTTATCTTGACTTATTTAGATATTATTGCAACAAATAATAGAAATATATAAAACACTGATATCTTGGTTATTATCAACTTTTGTACAAAATTTGATTAAATTACGTATGTATTAGTTTTATGCGGAGCACCCTGTATATGCCGGTTGACTGTGAGCTCATTGTGCCATTTTTTTTTTGATAAGTTGTGAATAACCTAATTATGTTCCTAATTATTGACAATATCTTGAATTACATTGGATTGGATTACATTTTTCAAATTCTTTATCAATATAATATAAGTTTTAAGTTTATATCCTACCATTCGAAATCTGATATGAGATTCCCTTAATCATAATTTACGGTTTGACAGTAAATACACTAAATGGTTCAACTTTTATTCCAAAACTTTTGAATACATATGTACCCAATCGTACCAAAAATAGATTGGACAAGTTATGTATAATTTTGCCCGTATCCTCATGTCGCTACATGACGCAACATGAACATACATACATAGTATTTTTTTATAGTCTAAAGGAATTGGGACAGTCGCTCACAGTTTTCGCGAACATTATTATCAAAGTCTGAATTTTCACTAATAATTATAACAAGATTTACTTCTGAACACCACTATACGATGATAAAGTTCAATGTATTCGGTAAATTTCTGAATGGTATTACAATTTTTGTTATGTATTTTTGAATGTATTCCTGTACAAAAAAAAGTGTGAAGTACCCAGGAAAATGTAGTGAAATAAAAGAACTAATTAAAATATTAAATTTGGCTATGGAATAGTGGAATGAGAGTACATGTATTTATGCTATACATAAATATGATGTCTATACATAGACACACATGAATGAATTTGAAAACCGACGTACCATAAAAAAAATGATTCGAAAAAGTTTGTATACATGTATTTCCATGTATTTTTTCCACTAAATCCGAATCTGCCTTCAGATTTGGCCCAACGGGTCTGAGTTTTCGGGAAAATTCAAAAAACAGGTTAAAATTCACAAAAAACGTCATTTACGATCGACGCAGGTTATAAAAAATCAAAAATATTTTAATTAATAATTAAAATCCAAACAACCATTTTCGATTTTCCATCCATGTGTCAATGGATCTAGAGTTACAATTTCACTATTTGTAGACTGTGTTTTTACTCGCTTTAGACCTTGAATAAAATAATTGACCTAGGTATACCAAAAAAATATATCTTAAAGTAGAAGATCTACCGATTATTATGCTTTTTGTAGAATTAAACTCCGTTCAGTAGTTTTTGAGAAAAAAATCCGAAAGTTTGTCGATTTCGTCTCATTTTTCACATTAAATTGTAAATATCTCGGAAACGAAGCATTTTTCGAATTTTTGTGAAAGACCAATAAGTTTTCAAAGCCAATCGGCGAGTAATTTTTTTACAACTTTTTTGTTTATAACAATCGACTGACCACGCCGAAAAATATAAAAAAAAATATGTAAATTATCAGAAAAATATACTTTATAAAATAAAAAAAGTTTCATGCTGTAGGNTCGGGAAAATTCAAAAAACAGGTTAAAATTCACAAAAAACGTCATTTACGATCGACGAAGGTTATAAAAAATCAAAAATATTTTAATTAATAATTAAAATCCAAACAACCATTTTCGATTTTCCATCCATGTGTCAATGGATCTAGAGTTACAATTTCACTATTTGTAGACTGTTTTTTTACTCGCTTTAGACCTTGAATAAAATAATTGAACTAGGTATACCAAAAAAATATATCTTAAAGTAGAAGATCTACCGATTATTATGCTTTTTATAGAATTAAACTCTGTTCAGTAGTTTTTGAGAAAAAAATCCGAAAGTTTGTCGATTTCGTCTCTTTTTTCACATTAAATTGTCTCTGTTAATTGTTATCTCGAAAACGAAGCATTTTTCGAATTTTTGTCAAAGACCAAAAAGTTTTCAAAGCCAATCGGCGAGTAATTTTTTTACAACTTTTTTGTTTATAACAATCGACTGACCACGCCGAAAAATATAAAAAAAATATGTAAATTATCAGAAAAATATACTTCATAAAATAAAAAAAGTTTCGTGCTGTAGGTTATTGTTTTAAAAATTTAGTCGGTTACCTTCATTTAGAAACATCTTTGTAGGGGTGAACCGCTCGCCTATTATATCTGTATATTTTTAATACAGTTCT
Source organism: Anoplophora glabripennis (assembly GCF_000390285.2). Lineage (NCBI taxonomy): Eukaryota > Metazoa > Arthropoda > Insecta > Coleoptera > Cerambycidae > Anoplophora > Anoplophora glabripennis. Next base: position 527,004 of record NW_019416463.1, on the reverse strand, counting down.
ACTCACGACGCGACGCATGTACCTTTTCCTTTCTTTGTTTTTGAAAAAAAGTGTAATTTTTCTCTTTTAGGTATATATGTCAAGACACAAGGGCAATGTTCACTAGCTTTTATTCACCATTAAGTGAACTTAGTTAACAATATTCGCGTCAATATGTTCATTTTTTGTATGCGCGATTGCAACATTGTTACATATCGTTTGAATGTTGTTTGTACTGATGTCGCGATGATGTGGTGAAGACGCATTTTTGTAGTTGTGTAACTATTAATATAACTAGGTACATTTTTAGATTTTGTCACTTTTTCAAACACTGTCGTGGCAAAGTTTGACACAACTTACTGTCGGAACTATATGTAACTGTGTATGTTAAGTATAACTTGCCATTTCTGCCAAGGTAATGTTAATATGCTCTCGTCACAGTCATACCAGCACATGTTCCCCAATTATAGTGGTATCTATTATTGCCATATACGCATATTTAAGCGGTAAAGTTCGAGTAAATATTTGAATATCGTTCTGGAGTTTTAACCCAGCAATGAGTGGAAATCCTGACTCGTATTCTTGTAGAGGCAAATGCAATTTGTTCTAAGTACATATTTAACTAGTTAATTCAAAACTGTAAAGTGTGGCAGATAGCCGAAACATTATCTTCATGTTCCATATACAGAATCGGAAAGTCCCCATGGTTCATCGTCCGTTAGGTGAGAGCGATAAAGAAAGTCATAGAAATCCGTGCGATAGAGAAAGATGGCTATAATGAAGGCGTCTAATAGTCACCGCCCAATTCGCCCTTCCACAAATAAGATCCACTGTACATTTGTTAATGCCAAATTATTTGTAATATTAAAAAATACCCATTAAACAGAAAATTGTGAAATAGCAGCAAATATTAAAAAACACCCTAAATTTTTACCAATTGAAATATTGTGCATACTTTCATCACATTTTTATATTAAATACATTCGCGTTCAGCATACTTGTCAATAATTTAGGTATATTTAATTAGTATCTCTACCGCAAAATAAAAGTATCAGGAAAAAAGTGAAATTTACACTCAATTCGTCAACTTTTTTGTACTCGAAATATTGAATTAAAACATCAAACATTAAAACATAACCTTGAATGTACACTGACGCGAATGTCAGCTATATTCACTTAACAACATGTTCTATTCAAAGCTAGCGAAAATTCTTCGCAAACAAGTTTTCGAAATACTATTACAAGAGGCTTGCACACTAAATATCCATATTACCAATACGTCCAAATAAATCGATAATTTATTCAAATGAGAAAGCTAAATTATACATGGAAGATTCAAAAAAGGGTATTATTAGTTGTTAATCCAGAAATAACAATTAGAATTTCTATCTTTTTGAAAATGATCAAGTAATAAGTCTTACACAAGTAAGCTGGTACTCATTTGAAAAAATCTAGTGTTATGTAATGCTAATCTAATTTCGTAAATACTAGCAGACATATGAGAATATTTCAGTGACCAAGAATAACTGACTGTTATAGTCTTTCCGATCGCAATTAAAGACCAAAGAGCTTGGCGGTATGTATCAAGTTCGGTCGTTACGCAATGACTCGGCATTGAAATATTTGGAGAACTTGTTCCCATATCTCTTTAGCCATACCCATATACAGGTCTGGTCGCCCAGCTGAAGAATGGGTGCGCAGGCAAACAGCAAACAAACACAGCCGGGCTGGGCGACCAGTCATATATTTCAATTGTCGACAAATTGCCCAGCAGTGCAGTGCAGCAATGCGGAATTTGGTGTGAATCAGGTAATTTTAATTTATTATAGGCACCTTCTATTAATCATTCTTGTACAATTGCGAAAGGGAGAAATAATATTATTTCAACATGGCATTTTGGAGACCTTTTGAAACGGAATAAAACGAAATACTGCCAGATAATACTGAATTAGTAGAACTGGTTGTTGATGAAACAGATTTAGAATTTAAAAATAAAGATTTATATGTTCAATTTTTAATATTTACGATTGTTTAAAAAAGGAAGAAAATGAAAAACCAAATAATGAAATTATAAATAGAATTCAGATATTAACAAAAATTTGAAAATATCGATGACATGACGAGAGACGTAATTCAGCGAACAATTTATAATTTATATAAAGAAAATTGAGGACATAAATAATTGAAATATATTGTTGGTCAAATGAACATATAATAGAAATTTTCTACACATTATATGGAAATTATTTTTATTTTTTACCTTTAGCAGAAAACTTTTTTAGGGACGCCCATGAAACTCATTAAATTTTATTGCTAGCTGTTTTTATACATGTTTATCTGACCTCAGAAAGACTATCCTTTTAAGATTATTATTAACAACATTATCTTTCAATACAAATGTTTAAAAAATTATTCCTAAAATATGCGAAACTATAATTAAAGATTTATGGGGAAGAGTAAACATGACTTTTTCATTTATTCTATTTTCGTTTTTTATTTTGTTAAAGTTTAATTTTAGGCTGCCCTGTAGTGTTACACTATTTCAATTTAATTTTAAAAAAGTTTCTAAATTATTGTACCTAAAAAAAGTAACAAAAACCATCTCGTTAATAAATAACTGATTACATTGCTCATAGATTTTTTTCTGTTTCACTAACGCTTATTTTCTTATTCACTCTATTACTAAACATCTTATATCTTTATTGCATTTATGTACATATATTATTTTATATCAATATTCCAGGCTGTCGTGTTTTTCGAAAAACTTAATTAGTTCTATTATTTCACCATGCAACAGCTGCATATTTTTGTGTACACACATTTTCTACAAGGAAAAATCCAAAAAATATACTTAACAAAAGTAGTAGCAACACTCAGAAGTTTTACCTCCTACAAATATAGATCATGGAGTTTTGTTTTTGCTACAACGCAAATATTAGTAGCATTTTTAGTGAACGTGTGGTAATTTGAATTGCATTAGCGAGGAGATTTATTAAATTACATATGTTATTATGAATTTTAGTAAAAATTTAAGTTTTGCTAACATTCGTAAACTTCAGCATGATATCGTATTATAATGAATTGTACAATTTTAATCCTGAATAAAGGTTAAAGTTTTTTAATTTCAAACCACTTTTAAGTAAAATGGTTTTTGCGCTTATGAGTGTACCAATCTGAGTGTTATTTCAGTGTAAAATTTGACACTCAAATTGGTAATTATTCAGGTATTTTCTAAGAGTCGGTTAAAAAAAATTCATCTTGCTGCATATCCCGCAGTGTATATCAGTGAAAGCACCATCCTATCATCAAACTTAAGTACCACGTTGTTTAAAACACACACACTTCCGTTATCTGAGGCCAAATAGCAGATAACAGAATAGTAAATACTCATAATTGGCCGCTTTCTACAAAGATAAGTATTTAAACCTCAAATATTATTACTGAAGATAAAAATATAATCCCAGCGTACAGCCTTGTGCATTCCTCAGCTTAACGCCACGGCACACAGGTAGAGGCCGGTGTTGCCAATTCCAGAAATTTCACTTAATCCTAAAAATTAAAATATACAAAGTTACAAGTTTAAAAACTATTATATTAATGGATTTAGTTTTATGCAGAAAAGCTGACCAATATTCATTCAGTAATTAAAAAAAAAACAATGTGTTTCAATACAGTATCAGATTTCATAAAAGGGTAATAAATAAATCCATGAATTTAAATGAAGGCTGCAATTTATATGCAAAATAATTTCTTATGTTTATTAGATATGATTCCAGCAGTTCTATAGTTCTGGTGACAAATGGATCAAACTGGCAACGTCGCAGGAGTCATTTTAAAGCCCACAATAGTAAAATGGCCTTTACTCCGTCTTACGTAACGCTCCACAAAGTTATTTGATTATTATGCTACGGTTGTCCAGGTAAAATCTCAGGTTTAGCTGTCGTTTGGGTGTCTGGGGTCATTTTCTTTTACTTGATTTGCATTTAAACCTTCTTTCTTGGTCACCATATATAACCTATAAACAGAAATATGTAAGCACCGTTAACCTTGGGCGCCAATAAAAACTAAGATAAAACCGTTATTGGCCATAAAGAAGTCGTTTCGTATATAAAATATCTCGCAATACTCGAAAAAGACAAGTTCCGATGCAAAAATAAAATCATAATAGATAACCTATGTCTCGTGTAGTGATTTGACTCTGAACTAATCTTATCTCTTGAATTTGCTCGTCTTAAATTTCGTTTAGTACAAAGCCAAAGGTGACAAGCCATAAAGGAATGACATTAAATACTAAGGCAATCAAATTTCAGATAAATTACATATTCATCTTTTATTTTCTGACACTTCCATGTAATATAATGTGAAATGTAGCAGATAAGAAAGGCTGCGATCCCTACAGACACCAATAATCAATCTTCCTTATCACTATCAGAATATTTGTTTAATGTCTAACATAAAATAGTGGTTAGTATTCGTTGAAACACGCTCGATTTGCCGGGTATGTGTTACAACATCATTGTTGTCGCGTCCATTGTTTATTGTTTACTAAAAATAACGTCAAAGATAAGGCTCGACTAGCAGTACCCACCAAATTAATGGAAGTCCATCGGTCGGATCGAGTAGGTCGTGGAATCCCTCGATTGTTTTATACAGCAAGGGCACCGTCACGGCCTATAGAAAAATTCAATTAAATCGCAAACTGCGTGCGCTGTAATTCGACGAAATTAGGATTTTATCGCGAGGTGACAAATGAAAAACTGTCACCTAGCAATAATAGCAAAGCCGCATGCATATTTCATGAGTTCGATCGGAAATTAAATGTCAAATAGGCGGTTAAAATAGGGTCGATTCCGTCTATACTATAACAGGTTGTACTAGATGTTTGTAAAGGTGGAAATTATTTTTTAAGGATCATGTTTTAATAAAATTCTTTATTAAAACATACTGTGCAAAAAAAGAAATAAATTGCTTAGCAAACAAACGCAAACATTTTGAGATCTGCTGTAGTTGAGAAGGAATGACACGTCGTATTCCCACATGACACATTACTGTAAGTGTTCAATGTTCACTGCCTTCCTTAGTAAATACATAATCGAGATTGTTGATTTAAAGAATGACTTGGGTTTATAAAACCTCCTGCCGAATAGTGTACAATGCAGTTTCAATCCTAAGTTATCATTTACTTCGCTGTCATGCATTAACCGTTTAAATATTCCCAGAATTAAAAGAATTTAAGTCAGAAGGAGAAGAAATTAAAAATTCTGTTGCGGGTAAAAATAGATTCGTTTGAGAATAAAATTGTAGCAAGCAAGTGTTGGCTTTCTAATAACCAGTTGTAAAAGTCCATAAAGATGATCTAACAGAAAGTGTACTGTTTGCATATGCAAACAGTTCTCCTTAAATAAAAAAAATGGGTAACTTAAAATTATATTTTGTTTCAGTTTAATATCATATTTATTATGATTTTTAATAATAATTTTAAATTGTCTACCAATGTAGTATAATGTCAACATCAGTTTTAAAACTTATCTCAATAAAAGATGAAGTTTATTTGACTAAGANAACAGAAAGTGTACTGTTTGCATATGCAAACAGTTCTCCTTAAATAAAAAAAATGGGTAACTTAAAATTATATTTTGTTTCAGTTTAATATCATATTTTAGAAACGTCCGGTGTAGATAAATAATAGAAAATAATTATGATTTTTAATAATAATTTTAAATTGTCTACCAATGTAGTATTATGTCAACATCAGTTTTAAAACTTATCTCGATAAAAGATGAAGTTTATTTGACTAAAATGTCCCCAAAAACTCAATTATTGAAAACGATTGATATACCTACAGCGCTATTCAAAAAGTTTGCACCAGATGGGAAAAAATTGTATGTATAAATTTCATTAATTCCTTCGATTGCCAATTGTCTCTGCATGTCGTCAAATCAAAATAGCGGCCATTGAACCCCATAAAACGTTTGTCATATAAGATGTTGAATCAGGAACTAATAAGCCGTTATAAAAAATGGTGTAGAAACTAAGAACTTGCAAACTTTATTTTATATTCAAGAATAATATAAAAACTAAGTAAAATAGTAAACCTCGTATACATTACTTCTTAAATTAATAGTTACAGTTCATTCGTTCAAAAAATATTAACCCTGGTTGCTATAAGGTGGAAACAATTTTTATTTTACAAAGCAATACAAAAAAAAAATAAGAAATACAAAAAACAACTGATATCATTAACAATCAACTTTTTAACTACAGAAAATCCTACTTCTAGGTGAACCTTTGTAGGCGATACTTCTTGAATAACATTAAATTAATATTAACATTTAAATTAGTCTTGAACATAAAGTTTGTACCAAATTTGTTCTTATTTTCTACACCATTTTTTATAATGGTCTTATTAGTTCCTGATTCGACTTGTTTTCAGAAATTATAATGGCTTTCTCGTAGAAGCGTAATAAAAAAACGTAACTTTAGTGATACATGTTTTCGCTAGAATTATGGTACTAGGAAGAGTTGCAAAAATGTCAGGAATCGCTTTTTCAACTTAATGAACTGAAACATTATGTTCGTGCTAAACTTCTAGAGGGAAATAACTTTTCTTTATAACATTTTCCTCTAGGATTGAAAATAAGAGTACTTTACTCTTGGGCCGATTTGCAGTTTTCGTCTGCCCCTCGTATATAACAAACGTTTAATGAGGTTCGATGGGCGCTATTTTGATTTGACGACATGCAGAAACAACTGACAATCGAAGGAATTTATTAAATTTATACATACAATTTTTTCCCATATGGTGAAAACTTCTTGGATAGCGCTGTATAAATATCTTCTCTTCAATTTATTAATTTTGTTTAATATTTCCTGTTATTTCGATATGACAACTCTTGAAAAAATCAGGTGGAAAGAAATTTAAATGAATCATATTTTTCAAGATTTGATATTAATTATATTTTCATATATTCCGAGAATACAAAAATTTTAATATTTTTAATTAATTGTAACATATTATTTTCTTCTTTTATAATTAATTGTTTAACGTGGAGTACTTTTCAAAAGTGGATTTATATATATTTGTACTATTTCAATTTATTTCTATAGTGTAGTTTCTACTAGGTCAACGATAAACTAAGTTATTACCCCTGTAAGTTAGGCAATTGTATATAAAAATTTGGGAAAACATGTCTTTTTGGTGGACAAATTTTATTAACATAAACATAAAAAATTTAAATTTGGAACGTTTTCTTGTCACATAAAGACTTAATTACTAGCTTCCTTGTGTTAGAATTACGTATATTACACCCTTAAGAATTCATACTGAAGTGTTCTTTTTGATACCAAGATTAGAAGTATCACAGAAAGCAACGAACTACAGCGCTTTACATTCATAGCACATGTAGAAAATTTTCAAATTAGTCGGAATATTCATTGTCGATATTATAACCCCTATTTTCGCCAACCCCAAATTTCACGTTGATGCTGTCGACATTCGTCATTACAGCAGCAATACATCTTTGGTTGGTCACGTGTTAGGAAATATTAAGTCGAATAACGAAGCCAATTTACTAGGGGATGATACAGATAAAAGAAAAAGGGGACAAAGACGGAGGGAAATAATACTTCAATCCCATGATCCAAGTAACAATTAGAACTAAACGTAAGATGTAGAAGCGTGTTCCAATCTCGCTGTCGTCTATACCAAAATTAATATTTAATTCACACTTTTAGTGTCCAAGAAAATACACTGTCGTGAAAAAGCTTAGATAATTAATAAGGTATCATCATTTTTTTGGTTTGGTTGCGTAATTTGCATTCAAAGTTAGTTAATATCTACTTCTCTAAATGAGTTTTGTATGGTGGATGTATTTTCATTAAATAATAAATTTATTTAATGATTAAATGACAGACATTTTGCATTTGCTGGTATCGTAATTAACACAGACTTAAAAAGTCACCATAATGACGTGTCCAAAAATATTTACGAGAATGGCGTTGATTGGAATTTAGTTGTTTTCAACCATTTACGTCTTTTGAAAAAGCCTTCTTTGCATAGTCCAGCACACCCTTGAAAACGATCATACTTTTGACAGCTATCTATTTAGCAGTATCAATTTTTTTCACGCTTCGTAATCTTTTCTGGCGGATTTAAAATAATCTAATTGTTAGAGGAACGAAATGAGTTGAGTGTTTTCGACAGTTTGATGAGTTGATGAGGTAATTAATTGAAATATTATGCTACAATAAAACAATTTAGAAAGGGTTTTCAACTATAAATAACCTTTTTATTTTCCAGATTGTTTGTAGTAATTAAACTGTCGCCATTAATAATTGTTAGCGGCCAATAAATTTCACAATGAAAAATTTTGTCTATAATTAAAATTATTGCGCAAATGGATAAAAATATATGGCGAGGGCGTTTTTTTTTATTAATTTTAATTAAAGATACAAATGATATGTTATTGTTTTACGTAATCACCACATTTTGCAATGCGCATATTTTTTATATCTGAAATAATTCTTGATACTGTCCCTTTGTCATCATCTTTAAATGTTCAAGAGTCCGAAGATTCTGAAAATTATCATCAAATTAAGTAAGGGTAGAGCCACCTGAACTGAGAAAATTGCTATTCTGTTTCCAATGACATCCTTGTTTCTTTAAATCAGTACAAATGATTAGCATTGAAGCAATGGAATTTCTGTGAAGATTGAAGGATGCAACTATGTTACGTTACAGTTTTTCACCTTATACAATCTGGTGTTATAAAATGTATTTTTTAAATTTTTGACAAGTTAATTCTTATGTTCAAACTTTTAAAGTAAACACCAAAATTGACATTACTAAATTATATTAGACAAATACTAGGTAATTACACTTATTTTATTCGGAAGCAGCAATAGTTTTTATTTTATGTAAACTGAAGCTGAATAATCTTTCAATTTCTAAGTCAACATTCATATTAATATAATTTTAAGTTAAAGGGACTTTACTATTAAGAGAATTATGTTATTACAAATTGGAATAAGGCAGTAATAGGAGCTGCTATTGTTGAGATGTCGAAACCGCAACTTAAGAATTAGACCAGTTGTTGGTTCGAATGCCACTGCAGCAGATTTGTATCGTAGATGTTTGTATCTCTCCATAAGAGGCTTATAGATGAATCCAAGAGGCTGTTGGTATACCCGAGAAGAGATTTGCAATACCTTCTCTCAAAAAAGATTATATTTACCTAATTCAATGTATAATTTCCAAAGGTAAAAATATTTATAATAATTTTTATTATGTTCAAGGAATTTTAATTGGTGTATGACCTTGACTTAAACGGCAAAGTAGCTGATAGAATAAAAAATTTACATCTCAAAAAAGAAAATATTAATTTCTAAAATGGTAGATCAATTTCGTATGAATAACTTCAGTATTCATTTCAGTCCTCCGTATTGCGATATTATTGTTCCTATTTCATCTTTATTTAGCACATCGTTCTCGAAAGGAAGAATTAAAAAACGTTTCCAGTTTAGTTCATTGAGAATTCGGGGTGTCCATGTTCCAAAGATAGAATGTATTGGATTGCTCTCCTTTATATGGGTCATTACACATTATGAGATACTTACAAGAGTTTTATGTTTCTTGAAACCGTTTCTGGCACTGTCTAGCTGGATTATCTTATTTGTTTGGGCATTTTGCCACATTTCAGAAAAAATAGAGTCGGGAGGATTTAGTACTACCTATAACATACACTTGATTTTCAAACATTTTTGTGCTATCAGTTATCAGTTATCGAAAACTAGATCGAGAAGCGGTGGCGAAAATTCAAAAGATGCATTAACACTTGATGACTGAATTTTAAACACTCTTTTCAATATCAGAATCCCCGAACAGTTTTTAACAGGTCTATCTCTAATGGTAATGAAGTGTTAGAAATGAACTACTAAGTCTTCAGAAAATAACCAAATTTTCTGAATTACCCGCTAATGGAGGTACTTTGTGATATGCGGTTGGCAGCATTGCGTTGCACATAATCTCCTCTGTAAGCACATGTTCTTGGATTGTTGATGTCTCCTTTAGTTTACGTGATATTGTTATTTGATTGCAACGTGTTTAAGTGTTAGTAACGATTTTTGAAATGTGCGATTTTCTAGAACAACGATGCAACCTAAAATTTTGCGTGAAACTTGGGAAAACTTTCACGGAAACGTTTCAACTTTTGAAACAGTCTTACGGGGATGATGCTCTGGGTCGTATGGGATGTTACGAATGGATGTCACGATTCAAGAGTGGTCTTCAGTCAATTAAAGATGATCCTTGACTAGGAAGGCCTTCCACTTCAACTGATGACTTCCACGTTCAGAAAGTCAAAGATCTGGTGCGTGCAAATCGCCAATTGACTGTCAGTGTAATTGCAGAAGAGAAGATAAATTTTTACTGAAAAATGAACGCGCATCGAGGTGCAGCAAAATTGGTTCCTCGTTTGACAACCGAACTACCGAAAGAAAATCATGTGGACGTTTGTCCGCAATTCCTTGAACAAGCCAATGACGATGAAACGTTCATTCGATGGACCATAACGGGAGACGAATGTTGGATTTATGGTTACGACATTGAGACAAAACTTTAATCATCACAATGGATAGGCAAAAAATCTCTCCCCAAGGAAGCACGTGAGTCTCAATCCAATGTTAAAGTGATGCTCACTGTTTTTTTCGACTTCTTGCCTCAAAATGAAACACTGATTCGTGTATACTTTCAAGGCATTTTGTTACCATGCTATTGGTCGGTAAATATGAGTTCTTGTCTCAATTCACTCGACCAAATTTTTGTCTAACTTGTATTTTTCCAGATATTGGTAATAGTGACTTTTTTAAATTTTCTTTGGTGTATCGTGTTTGTCTGTACAGTTTCTTACTTTATTTTGAAAATTGAAGTAGCCTATGACTTTTCCACAATACTTATGCAAAGTCAGAGAATTAGTGCTAAATATTGCACTAAAATAATCAGAGTGGTTCGCATTTATTCAAACTCATGGATCTAATATACGTTTTGACCAAAATCATTTTTTATTATTATATTTGACAATTTCCACATGTTTTTAGTCATATCTTACTTTGTATTGTATGAAATATTTAAACGAGCTTTCAATTTACCTCCCTGTCACCATCAGTGCGATGTCCAATTTCACACATGAAATAACGTGCATTTGAAAGGAGTTCTACGTGTTGTTTTCCATTCAGTATTGAAACCGGTTGAATAGGAGTGAACAGTTGCAATGTACTCAAACAAAAATTATTAACACATTGTATACAAGCTTGTCGAATGTTAAATAACCTTCCTGTGCGTTTTTATAAAAAAAAGTTGCTTAATAAGTGACGGATATTATATCCAATAGCCGGCAGAAATTACTCTGCCTCCTTTCATTCGCTGCAAATGGTAAAAAAACTGATGCCTTCGTGAATACATCTCATTTTGCCTTGGGTTCGGGAATTAATGATGGACTTCCTCGATTGCCGCTTTTGTGGTGAGGTTGTTTTGTTTTACCCCTGGGTGTGAATGGCATTGTGGCTTGGATGTATGTAACTTTCTCAAAACAAACTGAATAAATATTTTTATTTTCAATGTTCATTTCAGTGTTAAAACAGGTTCCCCAAATATTTGAAGACAATTTCATAAAAGAACTTGGTGTATTTGCAAATGTAAGCAAACCAAATAAAGTAAGCAACAATTTTTAAGTAACAATGAGATGGTTTGCTTTTTCCCATGACATAATCGATTTTCACTCGACATTAATTTATTTTATGCAAGACAGGCTTCATGAGGAAAATTAGAAAAACTGGTATAATTATAATTCTAGATACAAAGAGTAAAAGTAATTCTTTGTTGCACGAACGATTTGTTGAAAAATATACGAGGGAATCGGATAATATTTTTTTTAATTAAATATATATATTGCAAGTTCATGGACGTTTTTAATTAATGATATTGTGTGAAACAACTATTCTGCGGGCCATAGCCCTGTCCAGAATTTAATTACACCTTCAATATCTAGTAAATTAGCTAACATTATTCCTTAACTGAATCACCAGACCCAAACCGATTTCGAAGTTATTAGTTCTCATCAGTACACCGTAAGTGAGAAAATCGTTGAACTATTCAGTTATTTGGTACCGCTGGCGCTGTACCAAATAAAAAGTAATACTCCTAGTATTTTATGTGTTTCCACTATATTTGATGTACATAGAGGGTGTTAATGAACTTATGTCAAAAATTTAAAGGGATGAAAAAGGAGCAAAAACTGAGTTAACTGATGTCACAAACTTGTATGGGAAAGTCATAGAGAAAAAAGCTAATTAAAAATGTGTTTAAAATTGTTTTGGAACTGCTGGAATACATGTATTTTATCGCGGCGAGTAACGCTTTTTACGAGTTTGTAGGTTTCTTATGAAGCCGGACTGTTTTCGAAAGTCAGTTTGTAATACATTGTTGTAGTGATTGCTGTGCTGTTTTTCGAGAGTACATTAATAGCCGTATTTCCAAGTTTTCTTTTGAAAATGGCGCATTTATTTAGCAATAGCGAATTTTATATGTCCGTAATTTATGGCAAAGCAAACGAAAATGCCCACAGAGCTTGTCAAGTACACTTGATGCAAGATGTCCTGAACGACGTACCCTTGCACCGCTAAGATTTGTTGCTGTAGTGCAAAGAGTTTTGGACACCGGAGAAGTACAACCGCGTCGAGGTTGCGACGGTAGCCTAGAATGACCACTAAGAATCTTGAATGTCGAGGAGATCACACGGCAAGTAAATATTTCGCATCCTGTTGTGTGGTGGACCTTACGAGAAGTTTAGTTGTACCCTCGGTTGTACCCATTTCATAACTAACGTGTTCAAGCGCTTACTCCTAAGGATTTTCCACTAGGTCAAGGTTTTTGCGAATGGTTGCTTCAGCAACATGCAAGAAATCTTCAATTTACAGCGCAAATACTTGTTACAGATGAAGCACATCACCACTCACCAATGGACTATTGAAAATTTACACGAAAACGTCGCGGTGCCTTTCAGCAACAGTTTTCAGTGAACATGTGGGCCGGTATAGTTAATGACACTTTAATACGATCTTTTCAATTGCTTAGATGCTTAGATGATGCTTCATATCTAGATTTTTTGCAAACCCCCGCTCACTTTTTTCGGAGAGTGCGCGACTTTCTAAACATTACTTTTCCCGATGCCCCCCCCCCCCTCCCCCCCCCCCGATCCCCGGACCGCATTCCTTTAGACTTCTTTTTGTGGGGATATGTGAAAAGTGTTGTGTATTCCATGGAAGTTCGTGACATCGACCAACTGCGACATCGTATTGCCGAAGCTTGTAATACGATTCGAGAGGACGTGGCAATGTTGCAACGCGTGCGAGCGAATTGGATACGTCGCGCTGAAGCTCGTGTGCAAGCAAATAGAGGATATAAACATCTTCTATGAACATCAGCAGTTTCTAAAGAGTGGCTCCTTGCAATGTTGAGGTAAGTCAGATTTTAAAATTACATTTTATTCGACACAAATCCGTGTATTTACATCATTTTGACATAAGGGATATGTGGTAAAAGTATTTGACATAAGTTCATTAACACCCTTGTATACGAATAATGAATTTACAATAACCTGTTTTAGCTCAACCAATACCGTGAGCTTGTAGAGAATCCTTCTAGCGGTGTAGTCCATGCACATGTTTAGATTCATTTGTGACGTAGTAATGCAGCATAGCGCTTTATCTACCTAAATATAATGTTATTTTATTATTATTTATGTGAATATTTCAGTAAATAATTAATATGAAGTGTAAATTATGTAAATCTTCATTTAATGTTGAAGAGTACGAGAGACATCAATATTATTCGTACGAACTTTTCGTAGCTTGTACATATAGGTGTCATATGGTAGATTACTGTTGGATATTAAACTTTGTTTTGCTTACACCGTATTTTGTTTTCATTCGAATGCCCTCAAAAGAAGAGGGACTCCATTGCTATCGAAATGGTTAAAAGCTGCATTAATTATGTCTGTTTAAATTTATTTAATGTTACGATTCATGTACGCCGTTGAAAATCTTGGAAAAATAAAAATATGCAAAAAACGTATTCTTTGTTTTCTTTCTTTCTTCTTAAAAGTTATTTGTAGTTTTTCTTTTTCCTGAAATTACATTTCGAGTTAATTATAGAAAAAGTGCAAAATTGCATGCTTAAATGAACTTTAGTTGTAGTTGTAATGTTAATATTACAGTGTACTTAATTCAATGCTGGACGTGGCGTGTAGTCAGCATAGTAGTTGTTTCAGAAATTTTATTAATTAAAAATATCCATGACATGCAATACATGTATTTTATTTTACTATTCTGTATTCTTTTGTTGCCTCAATTAGTGTGGCTTAACTCTAGAATCCTGTTTTTTCGTTGGCAAAGCTGATTCTCTTTAAAACTTTTACAGCCCCAAATAATCCTCGGCGGTATTAAAATACGAATGTAACCTAAATTTGAATAATGCCTGTCCATGTAACCCGTACGAGAAAGATAATATGGCGTCCAAAAACCGCAATTTAAAAATGAATTCGAAACGTGCGATAAAATATGATAAGCGGGATTAATGGCAGCGAAATTACACTTTGGGCTTGCCACATTCGGCTTGGTCGTCACTTTTGAGGTACGTAAGCCCGCATTATTTCAAATTAAGCACCATTTTGACATACAATTAAACGTGAATACGTAAGTAGTATGGCTGGTTTCTGAGCCAGTTAATAAGGTGAATGTATTATGAAAAAAAAAAAAAAAGAAAATACCCAACACTTTCTGTTACCTTAAGTCATTTATAATGATATGTAGTTATTGTAGTTGTAATAACAATAACCTATGGTGTTTGTAGATTTATAAGTGTTACAATGATTACCTACTAATAATTCTTAAAGGAAATTGCAGAATATTGATTGGCACACTTTGATAATAAAATTGTTAACACGGTTAACACGAGGGACTAAGCTGTCCAACAACTAGCAATACCCATTTCAGTTGGTATCTGGAATTTGACCGTGTGGGAGTGTTTTTTGCTTATCACTATTTCCCACTATTTCCTTTTCTTGAGGTGTTTCTCCTTGCTTTTTTTAAAGTTTACCATACGTGAATATCGCGATACGTTATTAATTTATTGGGAGGCTTGCCGCAATAATTCTGCTAGAGCGCGACGCTTTTACCGTCAACGTTTTCCTCACCGACACGTCCCTAAGAGAAGAACATTCGTTTCACAACGTCTGAAACTGGTAATGTGATTCCTTGTCTTGAAAATCATGGCCCAAACCGACAAGTGGATGTGAATTCGGAAGAACACATCCGATGGCATCCAATGGCATTGTTGAAAGAGACCCCAGGCGTAGTTCTCGAAGCATATCTCGAGTAGTCGGAGTGTCTCACTGGACTGCCCACAAGACTCTACGAGACCAGTTGTTATATGTGTATCATCTTCAGAGGGTTCAAGAATTGTCAGCTCATACTTTCGAAAATCACTGGATAGGCAGGAACCGTCCAGATCGTTGGCCTGCCCGTTCACCAGATCTAAATCCATTGAATTTTTACTTGTGGGGATACATGAAGAACTTGGTGTATGCCAGCGAGGTTGAAACAGTCGAAGACTTGCGAGAACGAATTTTTGCCGATGCCCATCAAATAAGGATAAATCCGGGTATTTTCCAGCGAGTACGCGAAAATTGGATTCGAAGGTGTCGTGCGTGCATCTAAAATGGTGATGGACATTTTGAGCATATTATGTTGTACTTTGTTTTGTACTCGTGCGTTTAAAAATTACTGAATTTTGCTTTTTGGTAAGTACCTAAATTATTATACGTATGATTATTTGAACGATGTGAATCTTTGGATACTTTAACTACAATTTTTCAAATTCATAATATGATTAAAAGTTAAGTTTCTGTTTTAACAGATTTATAATTACTAACATTCGAGCTAAAATTTAAGCACAACATTTTCTTCGTACTACAAAATCGATACATTTTATTTTATTTATTTAAAAACTGGAAAACAATTGTCTTGAAATTTACTAATTGTTTCACAATAGTTGTTTATATTTTTGTTATTCCGTAGTCTGCCGCGTGCACACTTGGTGTGCATCAGCTGTGTAGCATTAGGTTAAGCGTTGTTGTCACGTTGTGATGAAACTCCTCAATATTAATACTGGCTGTATTTTGAAAACTGTTAATTTTACGCCTCTGTAATAACAACTTATTTGTTCATTTACGATTACTTTATCCCATGCTGAAGTAATGGCAGTCAAATTTCTTACACTCTGTATAACTTAAAGTACTAAGTTTTTTTAACCGTTACTAATTTGGTTCCGCTTTGAGAATTTTAATATAACTTATGACTTTAATTAACATTTATAACATTCCTTTACAAAACCCTTGGTGACAATTTGAATATTTTAAAATTATTGTAAATAACAATCTTGATAAATGTGTACTACTTACATCATTACTTACAGTGACTAATTTTCTAATGAATAATAAATTATTAGACTGGACAAGGTTTAAAAATGTAGTATTTTTAAAAGATAAGTTTTTTCTTGTGAAACCACCTTGTACACCTTCACTATATTAATTTTTAACCGCAAAATAATTCATTTATTAAGCAGAAAGCCTTTATTTACAAACATGTTTTTCTGCCGTTAAAATAAATTCCAAAATATGTGAATAATATATATGAAATGAGTTTATTTTTAAGATACACATAACTTTTAAATGTCAAATAGAACTTCACACATTGCACAATTGCATAAAAATTCACTAAAGCACACCATGCAAAATATCGTCTAATTTTACTTCCTCATAGTAAGTACCTATAGTATAGTATAGTATATTCAATGCAAAGTAATAAATCATTGCCTGTCAAGGGAACCAGTCCAGCACGGTTTTAAGGGGTTTAGAAATTGAATAACTTCTTTATGTATTATGGATTAACAATTAGGTATATACTTATGAAGGACAAAATGAAAAAAAGGCATCTCCCTTTATTCTCACAAACTATTTATTTTAAATGTAATTTAGTATAAATCCATTTGTTTTTTAAATTCCACATATGTACTACATTTCACCTTTGTACGCGTCACTGTTGTTTACTTGTTTTTTTGGAGGCGGTCTCTGATTTGCGACCAAGCTCGCCAGGTTAGTATTTGACGTATAACCGACCACTTCGTACACTCGATGCACTTGGGCGACTACAGCTTCTACCAAAACACAATGTTTATGAAGCGATATTTCAGATTTTACATTCAATTTCATTTAAATTTGAAACGGTTCATTTTACTCTTCCTAAAATTGATGACACGATTTTCCTTAGATACACACTTCAAAACACTTACCTAAGTCATTTTTTGTGCTTCCTGAAGTCATGAAAGGAAAGCATGGCGGTTTTTTTAAAATAATGGAGAGGGTTTTATAACTTTTATAATGACAGTAAGTTTTATTAAAGTACTTTATAAGTTATCAGCTTCTGAAGTGGCGAATTTAAATTAATGATAGTTGCAAGGAACAGTAATAATTTCCAGTGCAAAAAATGACTATCGTATAATACAAGTGTTTATTGCACCTTGTTTAATTGTTTCCTATGATACCTCTATATAAAATAGAAAAAGGTACGTTATACATTAGTTTTATGCAATATTTTATTTGTTATCGAAAAGATATATATACGCAATAAATTAAATAACAAACGATTTATTTAAAATAATTTCTAAGCATAGCATAGCAAAGTATCGTATCAAAGTTATTTTAATGTAAATAAGTACTATTTACTTTATCAAATACCCTTTAAAATTCCTCTTGCGTACATTTCACATAAAAAGTTGAATTAATTTTAATATTCTTCATATTAATGAAGACGAGTTTTCATCTTTCTCGCAAAGTACTAGTTTCCGCTGATTTAAATATGTAAAAACATCATAGAATTTGCATAAGTAGTCAGCCTAATGACGCATTTTTAATAAATTTGTTAACACAAAGCCTAAGACATCAGTACTGTAACTTTTTAATTCCATCGCAACATTTTGCTCAGTTTTAAGTCATGTATTTTTTCACACTATTAATTAACAAAGCAATGAAAAATTTTTATTTTCATGGCATCATAACAAAGGAAAACTAATTTTTTATCAATCGGTTCTAATAAATAAAATAAACATAAAAAATTTGGGCTTGTTTGGTCTCAAGAGAACACTGAAAATTTTTTAATCAAGCTAGTCCAGCCCCAAACGATTTACTTGGCGGGCCCTTAGCGATGGATAGGTAACAAAGAAGTAGGGTATAATAAAAACATTCATCATCTCGTTGTTCATTCGTTGCATTGTTTGTTTTCCTTTTAAATATCCAAAGCCATTGTGGAAAATATGTTTACTGTGTAATTTTAATATGTGTAACCGCATTATTATCTTTACGTGAATATTATTATGCCCTAACCATCGGCAGGTTTTGATATGCTATGTCTTGAAGCTTATTGTTTGGAAGTTCATCGATTTTAACATTTATAGTCGAGTCTCCTTTATATTTCTGCACATAACAGAATTCCTACCTTGAAGAACATAAGGACTAATAATGTATACAATTAATAATAAAGTTTAGTTATTTTCTGAACAGATCTACATATTCCTCTCCTAGAGATATCTACTGCGTGTATGTCCATTGTTGGCTGGCATCGTGGCTTGCAAAATGCTTAATTTTTTGTTATTCTCTGTTGACTCGTAGTCTTCCTGGGGCCCGAAGATCTTCTTGGGTCAGGACAAATTAATTTTTATGAATGCTGACAGTTGACATAACATTTATTATTTTTTGTTTCCTGGATACAGTGACTTGCACTTAAGCTAATAGTTGAGATAACAATTACAAGAGCCTAAGAATAAAATTCATTAAAATAACTAATACTAGTACAAATTGAATGGAGGCGAGCCGCAACATTCTCTCTTAAAGGCAAACACTAAGACCATTTCTTTGCAGTTGATTATAAAACGTACCTCCCTGTGTTGGTTGGTGATGGTAATGGCAGAAAACTACATGAATATGCATATGCATATAATGCAAAATACAACAATGCATTTTATTATCTGCAAAGAAACACAATGATGACCAAATATGTAATTATACAAAGTCCGCCACACCTATCCTAGAATGCCAAGTATATCAGGCACAAAGGAAAATGATTCAAGTAATGTGAATCACCGGTTGTTTGAGTAACTGGGTATATTTTCTCCAGTTGTTAGATGTAGTAAATGCCACTTGTATACTTAATTAAAATATGAAAAAAAAAAACATCTGCAAAAGCTGGCATATGTGTAATTATATTCCTAATGGCAATGCAATTGGTAATAATATGGAGGGAAGGTTGTTACACAACTTAAAAATACTTTTGTCGTTATTGTTTTGAGAACATATCGGAAAAATTGTTACGGTATGTTGTGGTTTCTACAGAGAACTAAGAATAATAGTTTTATAATTTTATTTTTCTTTAACTTCTTATAACTGTTACATTTTTTCCGATCTCAATTGAAGAACCAAGACAATCGACATTGAAATATTTGAAGAACTTATTCCCATATTTATTTAGCCATACCCATATACAGGTCTCGTCGAACTAAACGTGGAAGTGGTAGAAATGTATAGGCCCAGTTGATGAATGGGCGCGCGAGTAAACGGCATACAACACAGCCGCACTGGGCAACTGGGCAATAAATCCCAGTTGTTGACAAGTGGTTGACAAATTGTCTATCCGTACAGTGTAGCAATGCGAAATTTGGTGTGATTCAGGTAATTTTAATTTATTATAGGCACCTTCTATTAATCATTCATAATACAATTGGGAGAGGGAGAAATAAGAGGGATATTTCGTTTACTAATATTATTACAACCTGGAGACCTTTTGAAACGAAATAGAACGAAATTTACTATCAATATAATAAAATTGTTTGAGGATATAAAGAAGTAAAATATGTTGTTGGCCAAATGAACATCTAATAGAAATTTTCTGCACACTATATACAAATTATAATTTTTTACCTTTAACAGAAAACTTTGTTAGGGACGCCTATGAAACTCATTAATTTTTATTGCCAGGCGTTTTTATACATGTTCAACCGACTGTTTTATTCGACACAAGTTTTTGTTTTGTCCGTTTAGCGGAAAACCGCCGTAATATAACACCAAAGATTTTGTTGAACAACCTTTATTTCACTTAACACAAACAAAATAATACGCAAGTTGCTGCTTGACATCGTTACTTATAATAATTTAATTTTGATAGTATAATTTTTTATGAGTGATATCATTTTAGCATCAGATATTTCTTGTTTCTCATTCAATAGGAGAGTTGACATTGTGGTAGGACAACGTTGTTGAGAAATGAGAAATATTTCTGGGCCAGAAAAACAAATAAAGAGTCATAAATGTCATGTACGACTTGATTCACATCTGAACATAAAAGAAGATACAACGACATTGCAATTTACAGATACAAAATAAGTTGTAGATGTTGTAACATTGAATATTATTAAAACATAGTGGGCAATGTTGCTGTTATTTTTGAGATAGCTAAAAATCAATAACTATGAATCAACAGTACAGCGGTTAACTGTCCATTCATTGTTCAGTTTTGTAGTACAAAAACACTACATCAATACAATTAATTGTTTGTTAAAAACGGCACTGTTTAACATGAATAACAGTGTTAAAATCTGCTTTATAGTATAAAGAAATCCTTGGAAATGAATAGAAAAGAGTCGCAAGTTTTTACTAAACGATGAATTTTTCACTGTGAGTGTTACAATAATGTCGGTACTTTCGCAAATACAAAATTTAAAAATTTCATACAAATGATTGATTATTTGGACTTAATAACTAAATTTTTTTTAGAAATAACCCTACGCTCTTTTTGATACGAACAAACAAAAATTATTTGTAACTTGTTTGTTTGGTCCCCTCTTTATACATTATTAAAAGAACAGGGGAAAATAAAATAAAAAAGTTGTATTATTGTATTTTTCTACACTGCAAAAAAATTTCACTCAAATTTCACTCAATTTCACTCATTAATGTATCAATTTCTGTCCACACCCGATTGAGTGAAGTTTTCACTCTATTAGTATGAGTACAACTGAGTGTAATTATTACATCAGAAATAGCGAGTTTTACACAAATCCGAGTTAATGCTAACTATCAATTGAGTAAATTTTGACTCTATTCTGAGTATATAAAACCAATTTAGAGTTGACTTTTTCTCTAATATGATTTAAATTTAACTATTATTGTATAATTTTTACTCAGATTCGTCTGAGAGTGCAAAAATAAATCACTGATAAATGTTTAATTAGGCTATGCAGTGTTGAAATTAATTCACTTCGCGGGGCCTCCTCCTGTTCTGGCTGGGCTGAGAGTCGCTAGCTGAGACCCGCCGCCACCGGCTAAGGACTGTTCTCTTGGCAATCACGCTTTTCTGGAGCAATATATAGGTAGTGCCATCTTCACGGCGCCATTCAAATTACTCGAAATTAGGAGGACTTACTCTGATTTAGGTACAAGTGCACCAAATACAAGTTTATTGACTGAAAACGTATTCAATAATCTCACTCAATGGATTATCTCCGAACTTTTATTGCTTTCACTCACGCAGATTTTTTTACAGTGTATTTTGTGCCAAAATATTTTACAATTATAGTAAAGTATAAAAAGAATTTTCCTATAATTTTCTACAAGAAAATGTATTACTTTCATTGCGGAAAGATTTAATAACGCTGTCCTATTTAATTCAACGATTTATATCTACCTACCTACGTTTTATAGAAGAAAGTAGTAAGTATACAGGGTGTATCATAATTAATAGCGCAATTTGAAACAGCTCTATGTACATGAAACTATAAGCAAAAAAGTCTTAATAAACATGGGTCCGCATACAAAGATATAGGGTGTCAAAAAAAAAGATTTTAGATTTTTTTTCAGTTTTTTGTCGATATCTTAGGACCCGTTCGAGATACAGAACTCAAATTTTGCACACGTATTTTCATTAATATTTGCTACCTTTCAGCCCGAATTCAATGTTTCTTTTGCCTCTAATTTTTAGGAAAAATTGACATTTTGAAACCATATTTTAAACCGTAGGTAAATAGCGTTTTCAATAGAAAACATGAAAGTGGCAACATGATAAAAAAAAATTTCGAAACTAAGCAAACAAGCAACAAAAATCGCAACAGTTGTTGAAAATGGCCTCCTCCAACATGTACGTCAGTACGATATTTGTTGAGCTGGAATTCCAGAAAAAAAAATTAGCTAATAAAGTTCTGTTATAGGAACTACTGTAACAATTTACAGCGGCAGGGGCGTGCCTTGAAATTTTCCGCTAATAGCGTTGAATGCGGTTAATTCCAAGAAAATGACGCAGGTACATTCCTTATTATGAATAAAAGAACACCAAATATACCTTAGTTTCCATATGTTTCCTCAGTAATTTATTAAGTACCTACCAATATACAAGAATTTGATATTTCATTAGCGAAAAAAGATCCCAGCTTTATTAAGTAACAAAAATAAAGACCCAAGCGTTCCTAAAGCGGGATAATAATTTACTCGTAAATCTAAACGGGAGGAGGCTTCGAGCAGCACTTAACGCGAATTTTATCATTTTTATGATCAAATTAATCCTGCTCTTGTGGCTGATAATAACACGTTTTGATGAAAAAGATAATTAGCTCCGCAAGGTTAGGCGGAATTAGTGGTAATTCTGCTAAATGCGGGTATGTTGCGTAGGTATAATTTTGCTGTAATAGATGGTGTTATAAATATGTCGGTGGTCGTTAATAAGTATTACATGCATGCTTTGCAAAGGAAACTGTAATAAATATGTCAAAAAATATATACCTATTTTGGGAAATTGGGTATACGCCTAGATACGTAATTGTAAAATCATTTATGTGCATGTACACAAGTAATTTTCATAGTTCAGATAAATATTGAACGATTTGAACGTACTGTGCTGTAAGTGAAACTTATTCTGCATATAATCAAAACAATGATACGAGCATTTCTGTTTGCACATATCTACTAAATAGGAAAATTAACATGCATTTTATCCTCAAACATTAGCTTATAAATATTAGTCCGCAAAGTAGTTGTTTACAACTAAGTTGAAATCTTTAAATTGCTTCGAAATAAAAATGTTTCCAGTTTTTTTGCCGAAAAGATTTGTCAAACGTGTCTACAAAGTGTGTGATCGTATTGTTCCATATAGATTTTGGGCAAAAAATGCAAAAAAGGATAAAAACACAATTATATTGAAAAAAGAAGTGTAAGGTGTGTTTTCTTATGCATTTTTGGGCGCCCAACATCCTATGTCAAAAAACGCACTGTGCCCTTCCAAGGGCAATGAGGGCTACAATTCAATTCTATTGAAAAATCTCAAACGTGTAGTGTCTTTTAAGAATAGCCTAACCTAATCTAACTAATACCAAGCTACGTATGCGGCAAATCTTTGGAAAGGTTCTAACCCTTCGTAAAGGTCCTACCAACACCACTTCTATGGTCAGCCACAAACCTTGGTTAGCACTACACGCTTGAGATATTTCAACAGTTGTTGCCCTAAAAAGGTCCGTCCGCATTGGACATCAGAAAAATACATAAGAAATCAGTCACCTAGGTTAAAATCGGGATAGAATTGGTATTCTTCATATTCATCAAAGGTAGTGTTGAAATAACTGCACGAGTGTTTAAATTATGATTATTTATTTATTTTTATTAATTAATGGTTGTATTTTATTTAGAAATATTGACAGGAACCTACTAGATAATGTAACAATAGAAATTAAAAATGCATACAAAACTTGCAATAATATATGTTTTTTTTTCCCTAAAAAACAGTGCATCTTACGAAAAAAATTAAAGAGACCAATTTCATTCAGAAATGATGGCGGATATCTAAAAAAATATCAAAACGAGAAAAAGTCAGTGGCGTACCATTTTGTTTATTAATAAAGTTTTTGGCATTCTCGCAAGAACGCCACTGGTGCAAGTAGGTATATTCGGATTACCCTACAAAGCGTTTATCAAGTTTCAAGTCAATATCTTTAAAACTTTTTGAAATAATTCATAACAATAAATAAAAAATTTAAATTTAAACACTCTGATCTCGGAAACGAAGTATACTTCGACTTACGTTTATATAAACTTTTATTCACAAAATAACTTCGGCAACCACCCCCTAAAATATTTCGCACTTATTTACAAACACCCTGTATAGGTGTACATAAATTCAACGCTAATCAATACATCTTTCATAGTATAGATATAAAAAACAATACTATGCATATAGTTAATTCGCTATTCGTTTAAAGTCTTACTTAATTTATATGGAAATGCACGAAACACAAAGTTATATATCAAATCCACAGTTATAACTCTTGTTATAAAAATAAACGCCCTCTACGCGCGTCTGGTCTCTGGTGAATATATTTCACTAAAACTTAACATATATCACTGCTGGTTTGCCATGAAATAAAGGGGACCATTTTGTTCGCAGGAATTATCTGACCCAAAGTCTCTTTCACACAGTTAGAACTATTTTATTAAGCATTTTTTTCTATACTTAAAAACCAGGAAATTGAAGTGATGACATTTATAACCAATAATAATAGTACATTGAGGATTTTGCGGATATGAAACAAGAGAAGCTATCACGGGTGTTATAGGATAATAATGTAATTGGACGTCGTACATCCCTCAAACTATATACACTGTCAACCTTGGCGCAAAATTAGCCGTAGATGTCCTCTTAGTATTTTAATATGGCATGGCAATTATGCTGTTGCATATTTTTCCATCAAAATTTCTAGAACACTAACATCATCTATGACATTTTTCCAAAAACTGCAACTCAGTTTTAGCTTAACCAGGCATATCTCTATTCTAACTGCCTTTAGTTGATGAATTTATAACATTCTCAAAATATAAAATAGAATTTTTCTGTTTATACATATAAACTTTTTATTTATTTTATAAACACAATACATTTCCAAAACAGCAGCCACATGTTTGTAGTAAATGCTTTAGACAATAAAGGAATTTATTTTTTTTCATAGAAATACAGAATAAGTCAAAACATTTCTGTAGTTGTGATATTTTTCAAAAACTTCAACATACTGTATTTGAAAAACAAGGTCACTTTGGACTATGTTTATGATTTTTTTTATTCTAAGTAGTGGAATACGGTAAACTGGACATTTTATGTATTTTATCATTTTATTCTCCTGTAATTAATTGTCGCACAAGCTATAAATTCGATCTGACAACCAGATTTTTTAATCTCCAAATCACAGAACGTTAAATATTTAAACAACTGTGATATATGTAACATGACAGCGATGGAAAAAATGCGGACGTGTGCAATATGCATTCCGCTTGCGGTGCTTGCAAAATTCATATTCAGTAAAACTATTTGCTGTTTAATTGAACTACACCACCAACGTTTTTTAAATCGGGAATACTGAAAGCTTTAAATTAAGTTCGTAAAAATGCTTACTCGTATATAGAGCATCGGCTGTTAGCGATTGAAAAAACATTTTTGGAGGAACAAATATAGGAAGATTTAGCTTCACGCGTGAGAATCATATTTTTTAATTCAATTCATTAAGCCGTTGAAAGAATTAGTGCTTGTTTCTTCGGTCTAGCATAAATTAAGGGTTATTTTCTTATCAATAACTATAATTAATGGTTGCTTCTAACTTTAAGAGGCCTAAAAATATAGAAATGATTCAAAATCTAATAATTGTCCTTCCAGAAATTTGGTCTTTTGCGGAAGGTAGTCTCAAACGCCCAGATAATATTCTTTGTTGACTATTTGTCCATCCGAAAGAAATTCTGTGTGAGCAACTCCACGATAGTCCAAGAACAGTCAACATGACTTTTGTTTTCGATAGACTTTGAAGGGGTTTTTATTACATTAATTTTAATGAAAATGTCAGGCCACTACTAGTTCTAACTACATAAAACTGCATAATTTCTGGACAAGTTGACAAGTTTTTGATAAGGATTTTGATATGAATGTTTTATTATTTCGTTTTATTTTTTCTCTCAAACACTATCTACTATAGTACAACAAATTAAATAACGTCAAATTGGAGGTATAAAACCAGTACAAAACCATCTAAGTCTTTATGTAATCTAATGATCTATTCTGTTGATAACCATCTAATGATAATAACAATTGTCTCTTTCTTCCGTTTTTAACAACTATAAAAATAGCTTTCTTCTTGATTTTACTTTGTAAACAATGAATTCTTATTTTATTAACAAGTAAATACTGATAATTTGTCATTAATTGCCAATAAAGTTAAGGGTACCCACAAATTTTGATTTTTTATTAGTGCCTAGCGGAAAAATAGCTTTAAAACTACAATGGCATTTTATGAAGGAAATAAACATTTTAGATTATAACCAATTATGGATTTCGATTCCTTATTTCCCATCTATTCTCATCAGTTCAGATCCAAGTAAGCTACGTTTGATAAAAACCACAACAAAGCGGCAACGCTGTTTAGAAATAAAGCAGCGAGAAGAGGATATTGTCCCGACCTGTAACAATGTTTGCCTTTCTTCCACTCACACACTAGCAATCAATGATGCCCGATGGGCACTTTTTTCTGGCTTGAACTGGGTGGTCCACTTCTACGTTAAGTGTCGCTGAGTGTGTTAAGTCTAATGCGTCACTCATAGATGATTTATCCACCAGCACTTATGTAAAACTATAATACAGAACCTATACGTTACTATGATCTATCTAAAGCAAAACTCAGTGGATGAGAATGGAACATTATTCCATGACATAGTTCAAATATTGTTAATTCAACAGTAAGGAAAACTTATCTAGCTTATATACTCTACTCTTAATAGTTCATCTATACGTTTTTGACTTAATCCTAAAGTAATCCAACAACTTTTTGGTGCTCGATGTTTTATGAAGCATAAATATGACTGAATATCAAATAATAAAATAAATTTCTTTTAATGATGTGCTTCTGACAGATGCTTTGTAGCAAAATTTGTCTAAAACAATTAGTTTCAAAATTTCATAAAATTCAGTTTATATTGGACATACGTCAATGAATATACAAAAAAATGCGTTATAGAAAAATACAACACTATTGTAATCGCAAATGTAATTATGCGTAAGTATATTTTCGAATAATTGTACAAAAAGTTATTACTTTTATTTATTTTTAAACACATATTTTAAACTAATATGTTTTAGTGGTATCATATACAGGGTGAGTAAGAAAGAATGGGTCAACACTAACCTGGAGATACTAGACACCAAAATATTATGTTTGAGCTCATCATGCCTTAAACGAATGTTTAAAAAATGTATAAAATCTAAAAGAACGTTCAATTCTGCATTAAAAATGTACTCTTGTTTAGGTCGCCTAACTTTATTGGTTTCTGAGTTATTTGTATTTAAAAGTTTCATTGTATTTTGTGGTGATGTTTTATTCTCAAAAAATGAAAATAACAATAACAATTATTGATAATAGTAATAATAACAAATCTTACATCAAATGCTGCAAGTGTCTACCACCTACCTCAATACATTTTACTCTCTTAAATGTCTCTGAATATTAAACAAAATGTCCCTTTATTTTTAAGCTTTCAAACGCTGATATTGCTATTTCTATTCTAAATAGACTTTAAGTAGACTTGCGTCAAATTTTCAAGCCAATAAATATTAGTGTATTTTGCGTGCGTGTGATTTATTATTCGTGCAAAATTATTGGCTAGTGATCAAAAAATGCCACGATATAATAATTTTTCGAAAGTGAGATGGGTGATATGATTTGTATTTTTGCTCAGGCTAATTTTAATGGACATAGGGCCCGAAGATATGTACAATTGTACCCAAATGGATTGTAACCTAATTAAAAACTATTCAGAAATCTGTACAACCGCTTAGGCGAATCTGGATCTTTTCGACCAAAAAATAACCACGCTATTCTAAAATCTATTACAGTCGATGAAGAAGAGGAAATTTTAATTCGTATTTCGGAAAATTTCGGTATGAGTACTCGTTGGTTAAGTGCGGCAACGGGAGTAAGTCAATCGTCCATTTGTAGAATTTTGAATATAGAAATGCTCCATCCATATCATATTACTCCGGTTCAGCAGTTTATGCACGACGGTGCGACACCACATTTTGCCTTGCCAGTAACCCAGTATTTAAATGAACATTTTCCTCATCGGTGGATTGGCTGTGAGAGTGCATTTAGTTGGCCACCAAGAAGTCCGGACTTAAACCCTCTGGACTTCTCAGTATGGTCAAACTTGAAGGATGTGATGTGGTGTATCGTGAAGAAATTAATTCTGTTGAGGAGTTGCGGCAGAAAATACAATTATTTTCGTACCTATATATGTATTTCTTCAGAAACTTTATTTAATTAATGTAAAAATTTATTTATGTGTTACAATATACGTTTTACAATGCCTCAGAAAATCTCTTTAAAATTTGCAAACATTTAAAGAAATATTTAAAAAACAAAGTACTACAAAGCTACAACAGGTATAAAATAACATTTTTTGTATAAAATTCAAGACGTTTTAGATATGATTAGTATTTATTTGACACAATATACATATAATTATCGAAATATAAAGTATTTTCGTAAAATTCTTGCCAATATAGGTTAGCATATTTCACATAATTCTCCATTAAACTCAACACATAATTATAGTTATGAATTGTAGTGTCAATGTCATTATTATTTCAAGAAAATAGTAAAATGCACCCAGTAAGTATATCACTGGTGAAAGTCCTGCTCATTAAAACGGAAACATCCTGTATACATACTGATATACTGAGTGTATGTTTGATCCAAATTGATAGAAGCCGCTGATTTAGGTGCACTAGCTTCAATATTAGGACTATTGCTCTTCTAACAGCCTGAATCAAAGGGCATAATTCCACTTTCCACTGTATCAATTTCGTCGCCAATTTTGATGAATTCCGACATTTCTTCAACCTTTCGTTTTAAATTTCAATCTCGGTTACATAAGACCCTTCAAAACTGACGGGACATACCGCGAACGTATTATTTTTACCTTTGGCTTCATAAAAACGCGACACGTGTCCGTAAATGCTAATTATCTCTCCACTGAATGTCTTTCCATGAAATTATCAAAATGGAATCGGGGAATCCGTAATTGCCGTGAAACGGATAATAATTAAACTGTCAGTTTAAAAATTTATTGGTCGGTCAGGTAGTGAATTAAAGTTTAAATTAATTTCTTTTAATGTTTCACGTCAATTCCTTTTTATAAATTGCGGCGACCGTCGTAATGAGTACGTGGAACCTACTTATTTTTCTCCATACACGTCAGTGGTCAATAAACTAAACATCAACACGACGAAGTTTAGAATAGATTCAATGCAATATAACAGCCTTAAGCGGCGAAGTAATAATATAGGTATGACAATAATAATTTATTCAAATGATACTCCTTAATTATAATATCTTGACAGCATATCCCCGCTTATGTTATTGGCGCACTATAGAGCGTTCGAACGTTGAAGCGAAACAGCAGATTTCCCCAATTTTGCAATTGGTTTCAAAATTAAAGTGCAGCGGATCTCAACTTTATTAATAAAGTGCTATGGATGGATGAATGTGTATTTCTTTAGCCGTACTGTCATTTTAAATAGGTAGGTACCATACTCATCTTTGGAAAGCAATACGTCACACAATAAGGTGTACGTACTACAAACTGAATAATTTATTTAACATAATACTACTCATATTCAATTATAAAACAGAGTGAAAACTATTTATTCGTTATCATTCACTAGGTTTATGACCGAATATCAAGGTAGGTCAGGATTCACTCTCGATAAACCTTTGTGGGTCAGTGGTCAGGAGGGGGAGTCTGAAAAGGGGTTTAAATAATGATTTGAAAACATTCTTCCTTTAAAATTAATGACATTATGACTGAATCATCCTGTATATAAGGTGTTTTCAATATTGTTTTATGTTGACATTGGTCTTAATACAGCTTTATAATAAGTATAATAATATATTTATAAACTTCACTCACGTAGAATTCATTTTAATCCTCACCATTTCCAAGAAGCTATTTAAATTGATGACATTATAGGAAACAACTACTCTGCGGACTACTGGCCCAACCAGCATTGATTTACACTCGCAAACAACTAAGATGAATGTCAGCAGCACCACCAGACATAGACCGACTTCCAGACCTGTGTATACCTTTGTCCATAAACCGATTTAAGCCAAATTTGAGATCGTATCATAACATAGAGAATTGACGTTGATTGACCTTAATTTAATATTTTTTTACAATGATTCTAAATATGGCGAAAAGGTTAGATATCCTTTTTTTAACTTATCTCTTGAGGCAATTGTAATTTAAACACTAGCTTTAGTCTTCCTGGAAATTTTTACGTGAGAGGCATAATAATTTGAAATTTAAAAAAAATTGACACAGTTGCTATCATGTTGCATGACTTTTGCAGAGAGTAAAGTAATTACGGATTAAAAGAAAAACCTTAAAATAAATTTCAGCGAATGTCGATATGTTTATTGCATTATTGGAAAACGCTAATAAGGCGACTTTTAGAAGGTCATTGGTATTTTTTGTTAATATCCCACTAAACCTCAAAGATAAACATCATTATTTGAAAATTTAGAGTTTCTAACAATACAAAACGACTTCTTTCATCTCTGATTATTAAAATCTGATAACAAAATTTCATATGACCTATTACGTCTTTGTAAAAGTGTTATTTATTGGCAAGTGGTCCATTTTCTCGAACTCAAGTATTCAGGTAAAGTTAAATTGGAGCTTAAATTACAATTACAATTATAAAAATGAACAAGTATGGCCTTGGCAAAAATCTTGCTAGGAGAACCTAATAGAACCTTTTTTTGAAAACATCAAATATTTATTATTAGGTATATACAATCCGTAAAATATTTGTTGAGATTGCAAGATAAGAATAAGCCAATAAAGTCAGAACTACTGCAACAATTTACCGCGGTAGGGGCATGCCTTGAAATTTTCCTTCAATGTCTTTCTACCTCGGGTGTCGAATGCGGTTAATTTTAAATAAGTGACACAGGGGTCTTCTTGGAATTCTGTCTCAACAAATATTATACGGACTGTATTAAATTTGGTTATGTATCATTATTCATTTCTAGAAAATTTTGTTATGATGAGAATATATTATAAATTGATATAATTATGAAAATTGTATAAAATATTTGTTTTCCAGAACTAAATTATTTACATACAAATAAATTTTTGTGAGAATCTATTAAGAGTTTTACAAATATATTTACTGTAAGAAACTAAATATTTAAAAATAAACATATTAATTATTGAAACATATCATGTGATTTCAAACACAACAGTTTCACTGAAATTAAAGTCACAATTTACTAAATCGTAGAATTCTGTTTAATTTGAAATTGTTATATCCTCAGTAATTTTATAATCACTATTGACTATAAATATATACTACGATTCATATTAATAAACAAATTTTATTGGGCATAGTTTGATAAATTGATAATAATAGTCAATGGAAATTTTTTACTCGTTGTGTGAAAAATTTCCAACTTCACTAGTAAATAAATGCTTATGATAAGCTAGTGATTTCTGGATTAATCTGTATCTAGATAAACTGTGTAGGGAAATATACGAAAAAGGGAATGATGATTGTCAGTTGACTAAAATTTTATAAAATGTAATAAAAACAACAGAGCTCTAAAAACAATATTGAAATTTATCATTAATATATCATATTACTGAATGTTACCATTAGAGCGTTGTTTTACAATTAATCTTGTTAAAAATACTATTTTGATTGAGTATATATAATTATCTGTTCATTTTCTTTACTAACTTCCTTCGTGTTTTGGCGACCATCTCATTAAAAGTCATAGGAATATGTTTATATTTTTTTTACTAAAATATATGTACCTATCTGTTACAGACAAACATTTTGTTAGAAAATATATATTCACTCCACAAGACTTTTTTCAGTAAATAAATGAAAAATGAATAAATAAAGAATGTATTTAATAGTCCTCTCTCCATTATTAAACAAATAAAATGTATTTAATTAGCATAGCAAATATTTTAATTCACTTGTTCTGCAATTTTTTTTAGAACTAAGTCTTTCGTATTTTCATCCAATTAACTCTTTATTTCGCCAAACATAAATAAACGATTTAAATGTCCCAAACAAACTTTATTCCCTCCAATTCTCAGTGACATGGAAAGAGGTGAAAGAAAAGAATAGAAATTTAAATATTTTTCATGTTGTGAACATTTGGTACATCTAGACTAGATCACCCTGTGTACACCAGTCTACAAATTGAGAGCATTCCTCACAATGGCTGACCCAGCAAGCGGCAGTTAAAAATAATAACAACACACGAAATATTATTAGAACAGAAAGAATCAAGTTCGGAATTCCTAAAGCAGAGAATGTTAATATTACCTCACACATCATATAATTCTACTCTCCGTTCATAAAAGTATTTCTGCACGTCAGCATATCTCCGTCCTCTACTTACATCGGATTTAGATCCCGCCCATTCCAATAATTGTCTGCCAACAGTAATGAAATACGCAGCCAGCATTAGAAATTATAATTTCACATCGTATTATGCCCACTCCGTGGTATACAGGGTGGTCCACGATGGGTGAGACACCGCTAGATGCAGAAGCACGCATGTCGATTTTATTTCATCATTTTCTATTCTTACTCTTTAATTCCCTTAAGCAGAACTAGTACATATTTTGAAAAACTAGAATTCGCAAGTGAAAGTATGAAAATACAAAAATATTGTTTCTTAAAAATAGAATAATAGTACTTACATTTTAAAAAAGCTGTTAATGAAGCAAACTTACAGTGTTTCTGTTGAATTGGAACGATATTCTTCAAATTCCAAATCATAGAGAAGTAGTCGAAATTTACCGGAAAACATTGCTAATATTATAATCTGCTAGTCAGGAAACGGGAAAAAATATGTATGTACATGCCAAATTAGCAGGAAGAATTAGATTTCAAATAATGAAAAACTAATTAAAAAAAAATCTTCAGCCTCTATTTAATTTTAAATTAGTGGCTAAATATGACTGTTTTAAGCAATCAAAGCCATCGAAATGATTTAGATAACAATACGGGAAAAATGTGTGCACCATTTATTTTTTCAGAATACTATCATACTTGTTTAATAAAGTTCTATGTCATTAATTCCGTAAGTGTAGGTATTCTTTAGTTAATGTAGAAAAATAGTAGAATTTCAGAAAGTTTGTCAATTTTGACCACAGGAATTCAGTAGGTATATACAAGAGGATTCTTGATTCCAAGAATGAAGAAAATTTCGACTAAAAATTGGAAAAAATTCAAACCAGTAAGATTCTAGTTTCGACCTAAACGTAACACAGTGACTGAAAGGTGTTTTAGAATTAAAAATCAAGTCTTAGAAATAGATGAATTTAAAATTCTCCTTCTCTTTAAAATTCCCCTTGACCTCTATATTTCAACCCTTTTAAACTAATGCAAATTCAGTCTAAATATTTTCCTAAATTCTCATGAAACGAAACTATGCACATATGTTATACAGGGTGTCGCCTATCGAATGTTACATCAAGGCTAAAATTTAGAACCCAAATGGTGTCGAATTAAACAAACTGGCTTAAACGTATAATGTCGCAAAAAAAATTATAGGGTGTTAAAGTTTCTTTTTTTATTTCTTGTTTTCTCCTTAACTCAGAACCCAGTTAACCGATTTGAGCAAAGTTTGCTATTGCTTAGTTTCTCTTCATGAAGTATGCAATGATTATGTTCCTATTAGGTTAAATCTTACAGGGCGTTCATTTTACTACGACCCATTGTGAATATTCTTCTGTAACTTTTTTGTATGTTTAAATTTTTACACACAACTTCCAGAAATAGGTAGAGAATTTTATACTACACAAAAAATGTATACCTATCAAAACTCGAAAGTATGCTCGATTATGAAGATATTATAGAAAATATTTATTAACACATACCCGATATTTTTTGGAATTAACTACGTATCCATAATAAACATAATTGATAACATAATAAACACTATATTTTAATATATTTGGATAGAACACCTTCTTGCGATTTGAGGGATATGAGTTTACCTCTAACAGCAAGAAAGATATGACTAAACGATTGTGTCTTATCGATATTGACCTGGTCACATCTCCTTTACTGTAAGAGATAGATCCGTCAAACCTTGTTGTAACTATAATAAAGTGCCAAAACTGTCCAAAATTATACTGCATTATAGTGATGTAATTTCAGATAAAAGAGTTTTAGGTGATACTGATTAAGGTTATGTAGTCAGATTTTTGATAAGATAAATATTTATATGATTATCAGGAAAATTACTTCCTAACAAAAACCGCAATGGGCTATTATAGTTTACCAACTTGATCATCATAATTGATTTAGTTAATACATCTAGCACCCTACTAGACAGGGTGTCCGAAAATAATGAATAAATGATTAACTTTAATTTCTTGCGAGAATATTTGTGGAATTTTAGCAAAACTTCAAAACAAACAACTAAACTGTCAATTTGTTGTTAGTCTCTTGCAGTGACAGTTTAATTTAGTATTTATAAGAAATGGAAAACAATACATATTCAAATGCTGATATTTTAAATTTATTATTCATTCACGGACGTTGCAATGGGATTATAAGCAGAACATGTACAGTTTTTATTGAGACATCCAAATTTGCCACCAATGAGCAGAAAAGAGTTAAGAAGAATGTTGACAAATCAACTAGAGTAGAATAAATGTGCTAGCCTATTTTAATGTTCATCCAGAATCCTCAACTCGTGCCGCAGAGCATGATTTAGGCATTTCACGAGCGTTCATTCACAGGATGCTAGGAACTAATGATATGCATCCATACAAATTTAAGCTACTCTCTGCTCTCCATCCGGGTGAGGCCGTGCAACGTGTACAATTTTGTGAAACGATGTTAGTGCGATACCAAGAAGATCCACAATTTTAGCAACATATTATATGGACAGACGAGTCAAAATTTATGAGAGAAGGTATTTTTAATAGACGTAATACTCATTTGTGGTCATCTGAAAATCCTCATGTTATCCGGGAAAGAAACTTTCAAAATAAATTTAGCGTAAATGTTTTTTGTCTAATTAAAGATAACCAAATTTCTTACCATATCTACGAAGAACATTTAAATGCCGACAGATATCTCAATATTTTGCAAACGGTTGTGGCAGATTTTCTATATGATATAGCTTTAAACCAACTAAGGAAGTGTTGGTTTCAATTAGAAGGGTCTAAACCTCATTGTCACAATCAAATTGATCAACAGCTGACTGAAATGTTTGAAGATAGATGGATGAGACGCTTAGGACCGTGGAATTGGCCAGTGAGGTCTCCCGACCTCACTCCATTAGATTTTTATGTTTGGGGAGTAATAAAGCAACCCGTTGCTTCAAAAGAGGATTTGATTGCTCGAATACGAAGAGCGTTCCATGAGTTGCCTGCAGCTGGAATAGCAAAAACCGTGACGGATGGTGTTATCTGTAGAATCCACAAGTGCTTGGCTGTTAATGGGGGTCATATTGAACACTTATGACTTTTTTAAGTCATTTTTTTATCTTAGGGTATTATTATTATCAACATACATAATTAAAATTGTGTGTTACTATGTATGAAGTTGATTTTTTTGAATTCTTAATTTTATTCTGCTCATTGGTGGAAAATTGGGATATGTTTCATTAAAAACTGTAAATGTTCTGCTTAGAATCTCATTGCAACGTCTGTGAATAAATAATAATAAATCACTGGTGACAGTTTAATTGTTTGTTTTGCTAAAAATTCCACAGCTATCCTCGTAAGAAATTACATGATTTTAGGTGATTTACATAATAAATAGTAGATAACTTAAAAACTAGAAGAGATAGGTATAGGGAACCCTGATACCGTTCGAAAGAGAATAAAATTGCGTATCAGAATATAGAAAAACATACGGGGTGTTCCATTTAAAAAAACGACCTATGAAGGTTTGAAGTTAACTAAACTCGGAATTAAATTTCTAGCACCCTGTATGCAATTAAGCCACTTTGAAAGTATGGATGGGAAGCTTAGGGGTCTAGCTATCCCCCTTATAAATATTGTTGCTTTATCTTTCTATAAAATACACATGGTTTGAAGCTAGTCACCGTTTCCCTCCATTTTTTTGAAAAAAATTACATATCTCGAAAAGATTAATTTTAGGAATAGGGAAACTTCATGATAGTCCACCTAAAATAACACGTAGAATCCAAAATTGCAATAATATATAGGGTGTTCCATTTAAAATAAGTAAGTTGATGGCGACGAAAACCCGGTATCCCATATTTTCAAAATTCAAATCGAAGTAGTCTCTGAAATAATTGTAATGAACCGTCACCGTGAGACACACTGTATAAAATAAAAATTTTATTCAAATAATGCGCCCCAGAAACACACACAGTTTGACTGAAATTAAATTACGAACATGTATAAAATTTATCGTCAAACTACAAGACCTAAATCCATCCGCTTTCGGGTAACCCCTATATTCGCTGCAGTTTCGAATATATTCCGACATGCCCAGGAGAACGCTACGAGAACAACAATGCACGGCACATGTCCACTAACAGACTGCCGTTTTTGCGGAATCATTAGCATCGTCGGCCCGATAGGAAAACCATTCATCAACCGGGAGATAAAAGTGAATGCCTCCGTTCAAAGATGATTAATATGTCTATGCTAATTCGAGAGGGGGGCACGTGGGACAAAAATAATTGCTGGTAACTGTTACAAGCTTTTGTCTGATCGCTATCTGCCGGAGTAAGCAGTTTGGAAAATGAACGGCAGCGTTTTCTAACAGGAGAGGCATCTCATTGTGGTGGAATCTCTCCATTGTTTACAAATGGAGTTTGAGATCGTTATAGTTTTGATGCAGTTACGGACCAATTATGGATAGTAAGGCTTAGCAGAAAGACAACGAGGCTGAATCAGCAACCCAATTGGGCAGGTTGAAAAGAATTACAACTATGTGAAAACAATACAGATAACACAAAAGTCAATCATACGAGTATAAAACATGGAGTGATGATATTATAATATCAAAATACAAAACTATAAAGAGTAAGAAAGGAAAAAATTTTTAAAAAATTGATAAAATCTCGTGTACACTGTACCAAAATTAAACAATTTCAGTGCTTCAGAGATAACTGCGTTTATATGAAAAAAGTATCTCTAAACGAATATATAAATGTCATTTACAACCCAAGTAGCACAAATAAGTTTATAATAGCTTTAAGAATATCTATATAACCACTCTCCCGCAGGTAAAAGCTTTATTAAAAGATGTTGAGAATAGTTATTCAGCATTAAATAAGCATTTATAAATCCAAAATAGGCGCAGCTTATAAAACCATTTTATAAAAGCTGTGCATATAATATTTATTCCACTAATTAGTGTTCTGTCGTTGCATTTGTAACGTATACTATAAAACCTTTATACAGAAAACATTGTCTTATTAAATAAATTTGCTAATATAATTGTATCCAAAGAAAAGGTTTATACATGTTTTATAAAAGCTATTTTTCCCAACTTGAACGCGATAGTAGGTATTTAAATTTTAAAAACCACATGCAGTTTTATCGCCATAATTCACAGATTTTTTTAGGTTACGGACATTCTCCATATATATTTTTATGTCTTCGAAATCTTTATTATATAGTAGTTTTATAAGTACAATATATAAGTATTGTTGCATCTCTCAAAAATAGGTTTTTTTAGTTGAGAAGAAACTACTTAAACTATTCTGCTTACAGCTGTAATAAAACCCTTTTATAGAATCTTTTTTAAAGCTTGTTGTGATATTATTTAACTTAAAAAGCTAAAATTATTTATAACTTAATCATATAGTTTAT
This sequence comes from Anoplophora glabripennis, assembly GCF_000390285.2. Classification (NCBI taxonomy): domain Eukaryota; kingdom Metazoa; phylum Arthropoda; class Insecta; order Coleoptera; family Cerambycidae; genus Anoplophora; species Anoplophora glabripennis. The sequence goes on along the minus strand of NW_019416463.1, from coordinate 488,956 downwards.
TTAAATGTGTTATAAAACATTAATAGTGCAATCAATATACTGTATTAAAGCTTTAAAAATTGACTGAAACATTATAAAAAACAAGGAAACAGCTATTACACTTTAAACTTTTATAGAAGTTTCATTTACCACGTTTATAAGACTCTAAAAATGCCTTTATAAAATTGTTGTATAATTTTACTATTAGAATATTCTTTTTTATATATACCAAATGTGCTATAGGAGCAAATTAACACCTTATTAAGGCATTAAAAATCTAAAAAGATTCACTTGCTGCTATTAAAAAAAACAATTATATAACTTTAAGCGATGTAATAGTAAGTAGCATTTGTGTTAGTTGGGTGGATAGTGATATGCAATTAGCAGTATTTTTTTATAATAAAAAATTTGATTTTGCATATTTTTATTGATTAGGTGAAGATTATTTGTAATATACCTCTCTCTAATCAGCTCAATATTTCTTTGTTGTTCTATACAGTCTTGTATACATTNATTTTTATGTCTTCGAAATCTTTATTATATAGTAGTTTTATAAGTACAATATATAAGTATTGTTGCATCTCTCAAAAATAGGTTTTTTTAGTTGAGAAGAAACTACTTAAACTATTCTGCTTACAGCTGTAATAAAACCCTTTTATAGAATCTTTTTTAAAGCTTGTTGTGATATTATTTAACTTAAAAAGCTAAAATTATTTATAACTTAATCATATAGTTTATTTAAATGTGTTATAAAACATTAATAGTGCAATCAATATACTGTATTAAAGCTTTAAAAATTGACTGAAACATTATAAAAAACAAGGAAACAGCTATTACACTTTAAACTTTTATAGAAGTTTCATTTACCACGTTTATAAGACTCTAAAAATGCCTTTATAAAATTGTTGTATAATTTTACTATTAGAATATTCTTTTTTATATATACCAAATGTGCTATAGGAGCAAATTAACACCTTATTAAGGCATTAAAAATCTAAAAAGATTCACTTGCTGCTATTAAAAAAAACAATTATATAACTTTAAGCGATGTAATAGTAAGTAGCATTTGTGTTAGTTGGGTGGATAGTGATATGCAATTAGCAGTATTTTTTTATAATAAAAAATTTGATTTTGCATATTTTTATTGATTAGGTGAAGATTATTTGTAATATACCTCTCTCTAATCAGCTCAATATTTCTTTGTTGTTCTATACAGTCTTGTATACATTAATTTTCTTTTTATATAATTTAACGTCGTCTGGATGTAATAAAAATTTCGTGGTATGTTTGCAGCCTGTCATTAATAAAAAAAAATTGATTAATATGGGTCCTAATACCGAACCCTGCAGCGCACCTGATGTTGCAATAGAAAGAGATGATCTAGAGCCATGAATTTTGACTATTGGGTACTGCGATTGAAATAAGACTGGAATAAAGTTACTAAAGCATTAGATAAGTCAAAATTTATTAAATATTAAGACGGTGCTCTAATGGCGATCAAACGCTTTAGTGAAATCAAGATATATTACGTCTATCCGAAGACCAACATTTGTTGGTTCGGCTGTATCTTGCACCACAATTTAATAATACATAAATTTTGTCAAAATAAAAACAAACAAGACGAATATTTTTCCCTAAAACGATTCCTAAGAACTCTACAATGTCTCAAATATTGAACATATAAAACGTGACAGTTAGACCAAAAACAAGGAAATTTCATACAGTATAAGTCGCCACATAACCGCTTTTGATAAAAAAAAATGTTAAGAGTTCGCCACTAAACAAACCTCTGACACTCTAGAAATTAATGTATTTGTATCTTAAATGTAAGGTATGGACATCAGTATTAAAATTTCTTTTATTAGTGAGATATTAATGCTCGTTATTGAAAATAATTCTATGCGGAAGGAAATGAAGTTTTCGCCTTTGCTTCATATTCAACCAGTTAGCTTCCCTTAATTTATGATATCCTTCTGTTAGCTCCAAACTCATTCAAACATGGCCCGTATAATAAACAGTATCGCAGTAATTAAAGTGGCTTCTGTTAAATTTATTATAAACTGATCGTGTCAATAGATGTGAGCAAATAATAGTTTCAAGAACATGTGTGATTTATGAAGGCATTTATTATTAATCTGACTTTCAAATTTTAGGTCACCATCAAAATATAAACCTAAATATCGAGTTGTTTTAGCGTTTTCGAAATAGTGAGAATTAGTTTTAATATTAGGTCATCCTGAAAACATCACTAAATTAATCAAATATTTTTCAGTGCAATTCTTTGCATGCATTTGTCTGGATAAAAAGAGAAGTATGGTTGAATGTCATCTGCTTAAAAGTTTACCTTACAATACTTCAAACAGCTTATCAAATTATTTATGTATATACTAAATAACAAGGGACCTAGCTTTGATCCTTGTGGCATACAACATATGCTTTCCTCATCACATTACATGAAGTCTGAACAAACTGATGCCGATTACTTAACTAAATATTCAAGTAAAGTAAACCCAATAAAATATAAAGTAGACAACTTAAATTCGTGATTTATAGTATCAAAAGTTTTTGAATACTCTAGTAAAACAATCACTGTTGTATTCTCGGCATGAACGGCACTAATATCATCAGTTACATTTAATAAGACTGTAGCACATTTATACCCAACTGGACCGTTGGTAAAATATATTATTCCAAATGCTAACAAATTTGCATACTCGTAACCTTTTCACGAATTTTAGAGATACAACAGAGACTAATCTGTCGCAAGTACAGTAAAATTTGAACATTTGTTATTTTTGCTGGTGGTATTTGGGCTGTTTTCCAGTTATCGGGAAAAACACCATGAATCCAACATTTATGATATTTGTAAGAAAAGGTAGCATTCTTTTGCGGCACAATAAATTTAATTTGCAATAATTGTTTGTGTAAATCTTCTTCAGTTACTGTTGTGAAATAGACAGTTTAGAATAGAAATAGAATAGTTTTGAATTGTTGGAAAATACGAAATTAGAGAAATGCTGGTAATAATTCTGATTTATGGTGAATGCCCATGGATACAAAATAAATTAAAAATGTCTTCATTAAAATAATTATTTTGTATTTTTCTTGTCGCGCTAAGACTTGATATTTGTAGAATACTGAATGACAGTACCAATATTTGCTTGTCAAGACACATTTGACGTAATATCCATGAGAATGTAACGATGCCTATATCGGTGAAATTTTTTTCAAGAATTCTGCGAGCTATTCATTATTCCTTATTAAGAACAGAACATATTTGTCAGGATCGAGAAGACCCCTTACGTATGTAAGAACCCATCCGTCTGGCAATTTCAATAATCCTCCGACAACTCCTTAATAAAACGGAAATGGGAAAGTGCTGTTGTAGGGAAATAAAATCCGGCTGAACTTTTGAGTCGGTTGGAGATTTACGACGCGAACCGAGAAAACAAGAAGCGGACCCTCCATTTCCCACATCCACCGATAATGTTCATCAACGTTTTTCCAAATTGCGCTCACATAAAATAAAGATAAAAGACCGTTCCTTATTTGTTCTAATGAGGTGGCGAGTTCTGTAGCGTGGAGGGGGTGAATTAGTGTTCTCTATGTGCGTTCAAAGAGCGATATTTAAGAAGCTGCCCGACAAAGAAACATATGAATATCTCAAAGTTCTGTACAACTCAAGTTTCATACCAATAAAGGAGAATATCTATTGAAGTCTTGAGTAAAGTCATTATTGTAGATGTTATAACCTAAAAGATCCACAAGCTTTTATTTATTTCTCCATAAAACTTGATGAATGATCCCTGTTCTTTATACACAGCAGATGGCAATTTTAACAGGAATTGCTATTAAAACACCATCTATTAAAAATCTAGACAAAACTTTTCATAATAATCTGTGTTCTGTGGAACAGTCTTCTTCTGTTGTGCTACTGATGATGTCTTCCACGTCATCAAAATGTCTTCCTCTCGTTAATTTCTTCGTTTTCAATAACAAGAAAAGTTAGAGGTTTTAGCAGTTCCCAAAGAACAACATATATATCTCATTTTGGCTCACACCTCAATTTTGCCTTCCAAAGGTCCATAAACCAGACGTATTATAGCTTGGAAGAAGTTTATTGAAGAACCATATCAAAAAACAAAGGTGAGAATAGTTGATTTGTCAAAAAAGCATGCAGTAGATGGACCTGCTTCTCCTTTACGTGTCAGGTTTGTAAATAAATTGAAGCAGCTGTTGCGGGTTCACCCTTGGCAAACATCTACCTGAAATTCTTCGAGAAGAATGCGCTGGAGTCAGCAACTCATAAAAATTGGTTCAAATATAACGATACATTTATCATCTCGTACCACAGATGTAATAGAGATAATTTCCGGACTATATTAATGGGATATGGGACATGGACATCAGCTTCACTGTAGAGTTGGAAGAAAACGATACCTCTGGAACACCAGTGATAAAGCCGACACGTATGGATAAGTCTTATCACCATCCAGTTTAGAAACAATCATCAACATATTAATGCATGGAACCATCTGCTAGCCAGAACATTTAGAAGAGCAACTAAATTACCTACGACGAGCTATCGTAAAAAATAGGTACATTAAAAGAAATATTGAACCATTATAAGAATGCCTAAGGCAAGGAAAATGAGGAATTTCTAGCGACAATCTGTGTATCCTACGTAAAAGGATATATTGACCAGAAGGCGCTTCTTAACAAAACACAATGCCCTCAGCATTTGAAGGAAGATCAACTTTTTCCTTCCAAGACAATTTGCAAGAACGATTTACTCCAAGAAATAGAAATTTAAAGGAATTGGATTTCATTTTAACCCAGACCCAGGATTTCGAATTATCTGGAATTTGGCGACTTCAAAACTTCCAGTCTCAGATTTCTTCTGAAGAAGAGACCGATGTGTCTCACGAAACGTCAAGAAATCTAAACCGACCACGCGGCAACCAGCCCGCAAATTGTTTAACCAACAACAGAATATTACCGGGGTTAGATTAGGTAAATATCAGGACTATCCCCATTTCATCAGAGTTAATTATGGTCAGTGTGACGTGACTAACTACATTGTTGGTGACAAGAAAGAAATCTGGTATTTTTCATCCTACTTTTCAAGCATCATTTCCAGTATTTCTAGTACTTCTGGGTTTACTATTTGGAAGTACAGAAAAAGCTGTGTGAGACAGATGGAAAGATTCGAAAAGTGTTCCAACGACTCATGCATCTTGTATAACAATTTTAGTGTCAAAAATTTCACGAACCAATATTTGCGTCGAAATGCCGTTTTTAATTTAATTCCGAAAGCATTTTTCTGTTGTCAAAGACAAAATAAATGTTGAAAGGAATACATTTTGATGACACTGATACAATGGTAGTTCAGAAATCATGTGTGGTACAAAATTGGTGAGCGAGACGCAATATATGTAAGTAACTTCCCAAATGGAGTACGTTGAAGATAAATAGAATTAAAAGAAAAATAAAAAATATGTATTGTAATCAACAAAGCATCAAAACATTGTCACAGAGAACAAGCCAAATACCTGCAATGCCCTTAGTGATTTTAGCGCATTAATTTGCATGTTTATAGCAGCGTTTAACTGCTCGCTTTGGATACCTAACCCCTGTTTTCATTAAAATTTTATGTTGGGTGTTACGCACACGTAAGGGTAGATAAAACTTTCCTTATTTTTCATTTTCCAGGGCCGCGTAAACATTCCGTGTCATATTAAGGCCAAATTATGCGCAGTCTATAAATCTAGTTACAGGATGTTTGTTTTTATTTGTTTGTTTGTGTTTCATAGAACTCAAATCTAAAAATCATTTCAAGTTTTTATTAAAAAATATTTGTTACTATTTTTTTATCACTGTGTTTAGTCTGTGAATCTCAGCGCCAGTAACATCTCCGTATAAATATGGCTCCGATTTAAAGTTACACCCTGTATAATTGACTGAAGCATGTAAGTTATTGAGTAGCGTCTATTTAACCTAATTTTGACTTTTCCTATTGTAATAAAAATATATTATCTTTGTATATGTAGACGGAATCAAATATGGTTGAACGAAATCAATATTTCTAAACTTTATCTTCAGCTGAACCAGTAAACCGAAAGAAATGAAACACAAATTTATGAAATGCAGCTCGTATCTGAGGCAAGAGAGATGAACGAGTGGCAGTAAAGATAACGTACAGTCGTGGGTTGGACTGGAACTATTCTGCCTCCGATGTTGCCAAATAACTGTGGAAACTGCAATCCCACAGGAGCCAGAAACAGCAAAAAATATTCGCGCTCCGTTACTCAGCAATCACGTCGTGATTATTTTAGTTCAATGCAACGGCATTGAATGTCTTTTTGTATATGTTTAACATTGTTGAAGCCTTGTTTTATTCACCTAGAATTGAAAGTATAAATAATATCTCCAAAATAAGTGTGGGCATAAATTGGAAACGTTTGTTCTTAAAATCTGTGTCGGCCAAATTATTTTTCAGTTTTGAATTACCTATCAAATGAATTGAAACACAAAACTGTAAGTAATGCCATTGCTTTACAACTTTATCAATGAATTTCTTTGAGAAAACTCATATATTTGTCCGTATTACCTACTAAGCAATACGCTGGTATCTTAGTTGTCACTGTCAGACCTATGTTTATACTTAGGGTTTGTTTCCTTGCATGTTTAGTCTTCAACTGATAATATTGACGTTTACACAAGATCTAGGCACTAAAGAGATATAATTTTCTAAACTCTGTATAAATTTTGACCAAATTTTATTCATTGAAACCTTAACTCCGTTTATAATTTTAAACTGTACTACTCATTGAATAATACACCAATTTACTGACATTCCACTTATTTTTGTGAATATGAAACGGAAGCTACTTGAATTTATCGACTTGGTCAATAAATTATGGAATTAGAACATGCTCCAATTTCTTCACTTCAATTTTATCGATAGCGAGAAAGAGACATCCATGTATTTCCATACCAATGCCATAATTAGTTCTTCGATAATTGCTACTATTAATTATATCTACATCCATTTCTAATTGTACATACATCGTTAAGTTAATAAAAAGTTTAAATGATCAAATCACACATTCTGATTGATGTCAATTAAAGTTAAAAGAGTCAATACCATCAAGATACCTGATATCGATTACTAGTATTAAAATAACAATTAAAGAGAGGAAATGCTGAAATAATATTCTCTTGATCTTTGTATTTATTATTTTCATTTATTCATTCATTAATAATACTGTTGGTGCTAAAGGCACTTCCAGATGGGAATTTAATTTTTTTTGCTTCCCAAATTTCGATGGGTTTAAATATGCCGCTAAGGAGTTTACTTTGAAATTATTGGATGAAGCAATAAAATTAATCACTTTTATCTCGGTCATAGGCGGACCATCATCTTTCTCGATATTCATTATAAATTAATATAGCTAAATTAAGACAGAACATGTCATAATACTACTCCCAACTGTATATTATATTATCTTGTAGATTTCTATATGTATTCTTAATTGATTGCTAATACATAGTTTTAAGAAAATGCGCTATATACAGGGTGAACCTGACCGCGCACAATGCAACCGGCATGGCGGCAAAGTGTGATAAAAACGGACAAAAACTTGAAAGAATTTCGCAAGGAAAGAAATAAATAGAATTTTATAGCACCTACTTTATATCAGCAAATTCAACTGTTTTTGCCGCTATTTATATTATTATTAATTAATTAAATTAATTTGTGGTTTTAGTTAATAAAATAATTTGACATACCTGATGTTACAACTGTTCACACATTTGTGTAAACACATTTGGACCCGTCATACACAGTTTCTACAAACTAACACAAAAAATGTTGTCTTGCTTCACCATAAATTAAAACAATATTCATCAACACCACTTGTTGCCACTAACTACTAAAAAACTATTGTAAACATTATTGCAACGACGATTGTAAAATCGGATTTCAGTATTCCTAGTCGCTGAGGCCACATGGCTCTCCACGCGTATTACGAATGACGCTAGAGACTACAGTGGTCCAGCTATATAATGGCTGAAAGTACTACAATTTCAATAATTTTTTCTCGGAAACTATAAGGATTGTACAATTTTTTTTTACAATATTGGCTCCATTTCTCATGCCGTATCTATTCCCAAATTTATTTTAAATAAGTTGTGAATAAGTCTATGTACTTGTGATTTTGGCCATTCGACGAAAAACTTTATATAATTTAGACAAATATGGATATTGACAGCATGCATTTAATTTTATAAAAAGTTATTTATGTAACAGATAGTGTGTCAAATTGACAACAATGTCAGTAAACTGAAAGAAATCGGGTATGGTATACCTCAGGGTACAATTTTAGGTAATTTTATTGGTTACAATGAGTTCGACTAAAATTTTAGAGATGGTATCTGCTACCATCGACAAAACAAAATTAGAAGAGATGGGGATTATTTTAGGTCCGTGAAAAATTTGTTGTATGGTATTTAATTAGAGTAAATTCTGGAAATTGGGGAATCATTTTATAGTTAGTATAACCAAGTTCAAGATAAAGGATAAACAATTAACGAAAGAAAAGATTATGAACGTTATGAACGCGCAAAATTTATTAATATTATAGAAAAGTTAACAATTTATTTTAGGCTCTTTCATATAAAAATGAAACTTCAAGGGATTGTACAGTATTCTAGTTATGATCTGAAGTAGAATATATACATCTTGTCCAATAGCACTTAAATTAGTAAACATTTTATTATTAGGTATTATAAAGCCATATATTTTCATGGGAAACACAATATCATTTATTTTATATTCTTATAATATAAAATTCTTCATTTGGCATACACCACACTAAAACATTTTTTGATATCACATGTCTACTGACATATTTTATTTAAATCATTTTGAAGTGATATTGAATTTCATTGACTATCGACTTTAATGTATATTTTTAAGTCAGCTGCAAAATATAAATATTGTAATGTGGCAGTAACTTCATTTCGATTATTAATGTAAGTTAGAAATAACAGCGGCCCAAGGTTAAAACCCTGAGAGATGCCGAACAAAGCAATGAAGTAATTGGTTGTACAGCCCCATAAAGACAAAGATATGGAAGCAGATGAACAAAAAAATTTAAATTGTCAAACATATTTAAGAAAAAACGTCTCCATAATTTTTAGAAGAAAGAGATTGTTAGTTCAGCTGTTAATGTAAATTTGGAATAACAACGGCCTAAAATTAGAACCCTGAGGACTGTTGGGATGGTGAACAAAGCAATGATTGAATTATGAAGTACAATTACTTATGAAGAGATGATATCCCAAGTTATGGAAGCAGATAAACGAACAAAATTTAAACTGTCAAACGTTTAAAAAAGAAACGTTTTCAGAAGTGACTATTTTTCGAAATGTTAACTAGTTAATAACCTCAGAGTGAGATTATTGACTAGGCAAATATGTTTCATAACAGCTTTTTTATTTTTTTAACACAGACTAATTATGTAAAAAACAATTAGTTTAACACCTATAAAATAGAGTAAAAATAAATGCTTACCAAAAGAGCCCGTTCAAGATATTAAATTAAAACTTTAACAGGAGTTAAGCTTCTCAGTTCTCAGTCTTTTAATTTGTAGTCTTTCCGATCGCAATTGAAAACCAAAAAGCTAGGCAGATTAATCAGGTTCGGTCACAACGCAGCAACTCGGCATTGAAAATATTTGAATAATTTGTTCCCATATTTATTTAGCTAGTCGAACTTAAACTTGGAGGTGGTAGAAATGTACACGACCAGTTGAAGAATGCGCGCGCGGGCAAACGCAGCACAAACACAGCCGCACTGGGCGACTGGACCATAAATTTCAGTTGCTGACAAATAGCCTAGCAATGCAGTGCTGCAATGCGGAACTATTTTATTGTTGATTATTTTTATTTAGAAACTTTTCTAAACCAAGCTAACAACCTTTCCTTTTCCTTTCCTCGCAAGGATATGTTCATATCTTCCCGTTTATTCTTGGCGAGCAGTAATATATTTTAATGAAAATGTAAATGTTTTTTGATGTCATAACCAAATTTACCATCAATATAATGAAATTGTTTGAGGACATAAATAATTAAAATATGTTGTTGGCCAAATAAACATATAATAGAAATTTTCTACACATTATATACAAATTATTATAATTTTTTACCTTTGGCAGAAAACTTTTTTAAGGACGCCTATGAAACTCATTAAATTTTATTGCTAAGCGTTTTTATACATGTTCAACTGACTTCGGAAAGACTGTACCATTGGTGTAAAAGCAATTTTTCAAGAGCTATGAGACTTGCAGTGTTTATTTTAACTATTACACAGGGAAACGGCAGCCCTGTTGTAACATGGAAAATATTAGTTAGCAGTCTTCTCAAATTAATAGACTAGTACATCCGAGATCCAACTGCCGTTTTCGAATCAGTACATGCGACGGGGCCTCGGCAGCAGAATCCCGCCCGGGAAGTTCAGCATCTGGCAACGTGGCCCCACTGCTTGAAACCGATGTACCGATCGGGCTTCCTAGCGGCAGGTCAGCTTTAAGCGCTGCACACGTCATCTACTGCGGACTGACTAAGCAAGTCTTCCTCTGCCAGCCCCCCGATTGGATTCCCTGTCCGTGAAGCGATGCGCTGGCTTTCCGCGGCATACTGCCGAGGGAACACATTGGGTACTGGACATTTTCTAGTTGAAGACGATATACACGAAGATATTTTAATAACGAGCTATATGTTATTGTAAAATGGGTATTTGAGAAGACTGGTTAAGGCTGTTTTTTTTTTCTAGATGCGACATATTTCGCCCAAATGTTTTAAAATCAGAAAGCATTTCGAAAGATTTTATGGAAATTCAAGTCCAAATCAAAGATTAACATCATGGCAAATATTCGAGAGTTCATATACCTTCATTGGATTTGAAGAAGATTACTGCAAGATTATATCGAGTTTCTGTATCTTTAATTTGAACCCCAACTCCCAACATTGGACACGATTAACAGTATTACAGCTACTTTACGTTGATAATTTATTAATGAATACATTCACGAAGGTCTTCATGAATTAGTTCAACTTAACAAATTGACGAACATTAGAACTAGCTCTATCCAATTCTCCAAGAACTTCATAAAGATTTTGACAAAAGATTTGGTACATTACACTTGTTCAACTTCATGAAATGTTTTTGGTGAATTAACTCATGAAAATAAGTCACAATGTAAAACAGTTGATAGAGATTTAAGACACCCAAAGAGACTATATGGTCATTTCCTAGTCATTTCAAAGATTTCTGTAGAGATTCAATATCTATTGAAAAAATACTTTTAGTTCCTAGAAGAGCAGAAAAGTGAAGCAGGTTATACTGTTGAAACTTGAACAAGACTTGGATGTTGATAAAGCTTTGACTAATTGAAGGCCTTTCAATCAATATAATATTTGTTTTACTCAAGTCACTTGGACAGGTAACAGGGGGATGCAGGCGTTTTTCCGAATCCATATGCAATGGCCAAAGCCTTTCGGTCAATTCTAGAAAAGCACCATAGTGCAAGCAAATGTAACCATTCAATTAAATGCATTGTCTCCATAACTTCGCTCAGCATCTCACGAGGAAAAACTAATAAGCAGGAAAAATTGCTTATTATATTTTCTTAAATATTTATAAAGGTGTTCCTACGATGAACACGAGGATGCTTTACCACAAGGCTACTAGATTCGAAAATGACACCTACCCGAACATCTTGCGGTTAAGATTATTGCCATGTCCAAATCAATCAGAACGTCGACCCTCTCCAGCTAGCATCTCAGTGATACCTTTTTGCAGCCTGAAGATGTGACAAAGTTTACATCATGAAACTAGTTGCAAGGTGTTTAAGAGATAAAAACGTTGTTATTTGGTTCTTATAAAAACATTAAGATTTAAAAGAAATCAGCATTTAGTTTTGTAAATACAAAGATTTTTTGAAAGTGCACTGCTATGTATTAACATCACAAAATTTAAAATAAGTAGTTTTGAGATGTGTTTAATTCTTCAGTTGCTGGATATCTACTTAACTTGACTTGACAACTTCGACGTTGGTTATGATCTCGGAAGGAGATATTGTAAATTTCGAAAATATTACAAGATGGTTTCGACTAATTCCAAAGACTTCTGTATAAGTTCTTCAGATTTCAAAGAAAATCTATGAATGGATAACCATCCATTGAAAATTGAATAAAAGAGAGTAAATAATTCTATTAGTGATTACTACTACTATCTATGGACTATCTATGGACTGTCCTCCTATCACATGAAGGTAGAAATACACAGTGGATTCAATAACCTTCAATTTAACTAATTATGACTTTTTTTAATGCAGCTTTTGATAGCGATTTCTAATACTTCAAATATATGTTTATTTTAGTTAATTGGTCTACTCAATGATCAATCTTCCTCCAAATATTGTATTTTGGACAAAACACTGTCTAATTAGACTCTACCATTTTTTTATGTTTAAGATAGCATAGAAAAGCAGGTAAAAGATTTTGTAATAACACATGCCTTATTACAAATTCTTCCCCCTTGATATATTTCCACTACATTGAACTTTTACATGCTGAAACATGTTATCAAAAACATGATTATATTTTGTAAACAAAATATGTTCGTGTCAGGAACCTTACTTTGTTTTCTGTACTCTTGTTATAGAAACAGTTTGCGGTATTTTTGTACCCAAAACTCCCGCCAAAACTGATGTGAAGTGTTTAACTTTCAAGCGGACAATATGACGTCTTCAGTTTGGAAAAATAGATGTAGGTATTTTTGTATGAACGAGTTATTTCTGAATACTGAAAATAATAAAATAGAAAATGTGTACACACATTTCCTTGAGAATTAAAAAACAAAATGAATACGCCAAACTGTTTGAACATTGGTTATTCCTTCAAATAATCCATTCCATTTTCATGAATGTAAATGTCTCTAAATAACAGTCTTCAAAATTTAGAAATAAAATGTTGGTGTTATTGTTCTCTTTAGGTATTGTATGTATTTCTGCAAACATAAGCATCATATTATTTCATTTATTATCACAGTTTACTATGCGTTACAACCTGCAGGTATGTTTATTATAGCCACATTGCAGTGGAATGTCTCATAGTGATCTCGGAGATTGAAACTGTCACATACCCGATTAAGAGGTGATTACTTTTTAATATTCGTTTTAGGTAAAGGTGTATGAAATACTGTATTAAGTCTAGAGCCAGCTCTAGACACTCTAATGTTAAGTGAACCCAACAAGGCACTATTGTCTATTAAATCATGTAATAATTTGAAAATAATGTGCTGCCATCTACGTATAAAGGGGCCATATTATTTATCAGTATTCTAGTTTAGACAGAGTGGTACAATAATTTAATAACACACCTAGAATTAAATTTTTGCTTATATTACGGATAATTTTTTTAATTTCTTTGTAGCAATGTTATGAATATGTTGGGTAAAAGATAATAATCTGCTATCAAAAATTACTCCAAGATCACAAAATGATTGTGACTTGAGCAAGAACACAGTCATCTAACGAGTAGTTAAATACAATAGGACTTTTCTTAAGAATAAACGATAAAACATTGCACTTGTTCATATTTTACTGTAATCTGTTGAGAGTACACCATATACATGCTCGGACTATTTTGCAGTTCAATACAGTCATTCAAGAAATGAATTCTTTTGTAGATTTTCATTTCATCAACATATAAAAGACACCCGACATGGAACTCAATAACTACATCATTTGCCAATATATTGAAAATCGATGGCCCTAGCACCGAGCCCTGAAGCGCACCTGATGTGATTTTTGAATTTTCGAAAGTATCATAGATAAGTAAGGGTTATGTAACATTTCAGGTAAAAATATAAATAAAAAAGAAACATTGTAATAACAGTTGTCTCTTCTCTGTAAATTGGATGGCAGAGGTAGATAGATAGAGGTAAGTAGAGCTTAAAGGCCCATTTATATTCAACGATCCTTTATCCAGTCGACTAAGTGAATTGCAGTTCTTCGATAATCCCAACTTTTCTAATAATCGAGTTTGTCTGCCGAGTACAATGGTCTTAAGTAGAAGAGGAGATTAGCATTTAATTTTATGTTTAAATCCATAAAGTTTATGTCAAATTCCATAAAGATATCGCCCTTTTTAATACTCTAATTACTTTAATAAGTAATGTTCAATCTTTACCTAAGTGACCCAAATATGAACAGACACTTATAACATGTAAAAAATAACAAAAAATAACACTTTAGTGTTATTATTTATTTAATATCATCTATAGTGGAGTCGATTAATAAATAATTTCCCGCCCAAAAACACTCTGGGCAACCCCTTTAAGGAAGTGACTACCTGGCCTACCTTCCCCGTGGTCATGGTCTTGGGACCAAATTACTTTTATGGTCACGGTTCGAAATTCATTAAAAATCCACCTGCCTAAACTGTGTTACAAAATCGAGAACATCGAATACCGAATAGTTCACAATGGATAATGCGACATGCCACACTGTGCCTGTATAGTAATTACCAAATTATTAGGATTTTTTCATTGCTTTGTTTAAAAATCGCTTCCGCTAATATTAATGTTCACATATGTTAGTGTTAAAAGAATATTAAGAGTTGGTTACTTTTTGGTACAATTTAGCTTTGAAATATTTTGTGGGTTGGATGCAAACATTATTATTTTGCATATTTAAGAGTGCTTCTTTCAGCACTGTATTATACAGGGTGATTCATTTTTTATGATTAGGACTTTAACCATCTATTGATCTCGTCAAAATATTGTTATTTTGAAGTATACACTTTTTCTTCCAAAGTCTTCCTTTTAGAGATATAAGATCATGAAAAAAAATATTTTTTTTTGGTTTTTTATTAATTTTTTCTTAATCTATGAAAGCCATTTGTTTTATATTTAGTATGAAGTATTTTATATTTCGTATGAAGTGTACGAATGAAACGCTCTATCGATTTTACAAATTATTGAGAAAATAGATCAACCATAGGCGTCCGTAAGAGGCTCTGATTGCCTCTATTTTTAATAAAATTTAGACGCCACTGGAATATTTTCAAAATATATTTTTTTACATTGCGGTTTATTCTACAGCAAAAAGGTCTCTTACTATTTTTACATGAAATGCTTGGTTTATGAGAAAAATGGCTTCCTATGATGGCTTTCATAGTTTAAGCAAAATTAAATATAAACCAAAAAAATTTTTTTTCAAGAGCTTATATCTAAAAAATGAAGCCTTTAGAGAAAAAGTGTATACCTACTTCAAAATGACATTATTTTGATGAGATCTATCGATGGTTAAAGGCCTAATCATAAAAAGTGAATCACCCTGTATATTATGCAAACAAACCTAGTTGTACCGATTTCTTAAGGAAATTTTTAAAGCTATTGTTTTACTGCTCTTATTTAGCTAACCCTCTGTAAATTAGGTAAAGTGTAACTGATTTCCTAATTACAACTATTTCGGATGCTTGAAGATATCTAATAGTCACTACAACTACTACAAAATTTTTGATAATATTTCACCTTTGTAAAATGTCCTTCCAACACCAACTGGATACTACAAGTTTTGTAAAAAATAACTACTATGCCCGTATCCGATAATCACCGACTTCTGTATTAAAAAAGTTTAAAATGAAAAAAAAATTTAAATTGTTTATGTACTTACTTTTACGGTTGTCCCAAGTAGTTAAACCTTGACGATTGCCTGCAACAGAAAAAAATCTGTGATAAAATACTATTCCCTCAGACAATATGTGGGATTTGAATTATTTTTGAGCAAATTAGGATCCCGATGTGATAAGTCGAAGTTTAAAATACAAATAAGATATCTCGAAGAACTTTTAAGATATTACAAAAGACACAATCCTTTAAGATATATTATTACACATTTTTTGGAAAGAAGTTTATAAAAAGTACACTTTGTATGTATACAAAACGGTCAATAATTTTCTATTTATTACAATATACCTACTCCTTTGCTGGGGTAAAACGGGTAAAATGTAGATATAAGTATGTAAATAATTTTGCAAAATCAGAATATACTTTATGAAGAACTTTAATTTACAGAGATGCTTCCTTTTGTGACCATACCTTTTTAAATTGATGTTCAGTTGTTTTCTTGATGGACTTTCCTGATACCGGTTACTTTACTCATATATCCACATTTTGCCCCATTCAAATATGTCCTTAACAAGAACGGACTTAAGGAGGTTTATCTGATTTGGAACTGACGAACAAATATTCATAAAAAAATTAATACAAGCTTAATATGAAGAAAATCATCAAAAAAAATTATGAGTAGTTTGGATACCTAAGAGACGAGATATTAATAAAATAATATTTCACGATTTAGTACAGAGTCTTATGAGAATGCAGATTTTTTTGGTCTTTCCACTTAGAATGCGCAACAATTATTGACGAACAGTTTCCACAGAAACTTGTATAAATAGGAAACCGATATCTAAGGAACCGTATGACAGCTTGTAGAAATCGATTAGGTACTTGTAAGATAATATAATAATTTATAATAATTCTCCTTCAAACTGCTGTTGTTGACTAACTTATCCTCCATATGCGTGATAGCGACAACACCGCGGTCTCGATGTAGCGTATTATTTGAAATTCGCAGGTGTCCAAACAAACAGAATGATCGAACGGGAGCGAGCAAACGTTACCAAATCTAAAGGCTTTCTACTTTAGTCACTAGCGAATCTACAGAAACTTTCGTTAGACTTTAGACTGACCTCCGTACCCGATAAACCTCCTTAAGTGCATTGAAGTGAAAATTCTGGGAAATGTTGACGGAATATAATATTTTATTTGCTTTTCGCACGCCAACTAAAAACTTAACTAAGGTTTGTTCTTTGTATGAATGAGGGAAAATAAACTGAGCATATAACTTTGACATTATTTCTTATATTCGAAAACACACATTATACATCCAATAAATTTTATAGACCATAAGCTCGTACTTCAAGTGCAGTTTTCTCAATTACATATCATGAGTTATAGGATGATGAGACGTGTTTTATTTATTATTTATTGCGACTATTACCTCTTTTTCTGTCCAATAGATACATTAAATAAAGACGTTTTTTCAAGATCACTTCGAAAATTACTTCAAACCGACAATACTGCGAGGAACAAATACTCTGCCGAACCCACCAAACATATACCGGTTTCGAACTTATTAGTTCTCATTAGTATGCCATAGGCGAGGTAATCGACGAATGATCCAGCTATTTTTAATGTCTTTACTACAGACATGGAGTGATTGCGGGTCAGATGTAAATGCCACTATAGTTAGAACTGTCTATACAATTGTTAAATGTGTGGAAGAGTACTATTTTAATAATCGTTACATTTCTTATATACACAAAATGAACTATATACGCTTTACATTTATGTTTGGATCTTCAATCATATGAAAAAAAGAAAAATTGTTTATTTAGCACAGTTTTAGACTGCTTAAGCTTACTCGGTACTTTCGGCGCATCTTCTTTAATGCTAGCGCCGAAATAGGGTTCAGTTTATAAATTCTTATGAACTTTACATAAATAAACATATTTATGAACAGATGGTAACTGTCTAAACCATATAAGAGCGGAAAAAAACTCCAGCGGCATCTTTACCTCACTGTTATTTCATACAGTAAATAATCCAAGAATTGTAATAGTATTATCTGATATTACGTAAAGGGGAACGTTGTTTTCTTCCTAATCGAATCGATTCTTAAACTTTTCGAAAAACATGTAGAACCTTGATCCAACAAAGTTACGTGTTTCAGTTTTATTCTGTGCCCCAGGTTATGTTGCAACTCTGACTATAAATAAATATAATTTCAGGAATACAACCTGGCAATGTATTTTTGAAAAGTAGAACCACACATTGCAGTCATTCGTCACTGTCACTGCACTTCAACTTTGTATTAACCATTTTATATATAGGATGAAACATTATTTACAAAAACACATAGGCTTCTTCGAATATTTTCAACAACACTTCCAAAACTGACGTCGTAAACCGCAAGGAAGCCGTTATTCAGGGATGTAAGAAATTAATGAAACCAAATTTTGCAGAAATATACTTTAATAATTTTTCTTTCACAAACGCAAAAATGTATTTTGAAACAAGAGTAAATTTAAATCAAAACTATTCAAATCGTGTCCAACCGAAGATAACTAAAGGAGAGAAAACATAAGCTTACGTGAATTACTTTCTAATAAACTCTTTAAGGGTTTGCAGCTGTCTTGTACGACATTTTTGAGGGTAATTTTTCCCTTATCTCAACGAATGTTGCTAGCCCTCGAAGTTTGCTACAGTATTTTTTTGAGGCCCTGTATAGACCGACGATTGAATGGCGAACGGTGAAAAATTACGTTTTACGGGCTGTTCTTCCATGTTAAATATTTCAAATTCATAAACGGGCTCATTAAAATTTTTAATGAAACGCGCATTAAAAAACAAAAGAATCGGGTAACCTACTTTGCGGAACGAATGCAACTTCATAGTTTTAATTAAGTACAACGATGAAACCAGCGATCAATGGAGGATTAATTAGAAAATAGTCAGTAAATAAGGAATGATTGGTGTTTGAGAAAAATTGCCAACTGGTTATTTATTTAGGAAAAAATATAACTAAAGAAGGCAATTCGTTAAAGAAGCCATAAGTGATTTCAAAATTAAAATTGGGTGTAAAAATTATTAAGTAAAAGGAAAAAAGAGATTAATAACGAAATTTTAGTTAATTTGTAACTAAATTCCTATATACCATCTATTTTCTCCTCAATTTCACTTAATTCTATAACCGCATAGTAATATCATTCTCATTATACTTCAAGCACCTCGTATAAACGCTCCTATATAGACCTTTTTAGTAGTGACGTCACATATTTTTCTCATATTTTTACTAGATCGATTTTCGACCTTATGTACTCCGGACATAACTGCCAAAAAATGACTTCTTTGCATGACCTTAAATATTTCGATATTCTGGCAATATTAGAAATGTTTAAAAAGTTTCAAACCCCCAAGTGACAAACTAATAGAATTATAAAATTTATATATTTAAATTTATAGAACAATATTGACTTTTATAGTAATTAATAAATTAAAATTATATCAATGTTACTAAGCATGCGCATTAAAGATAATTTCATGTATGCGAAATAGCCTCGCAACAGGATATCATTCAAGGAAAGTTTGGTTATGGTTAAGAGTACGTCTATAATAAATCACTTGAAAAAAAAATTGGATAAACACACTGACACAGTACAACACCAAGAAAAACAACAGAACTAGAAAATGCCAAGATTAAACAAAACAAGAGAAAATATGCTAATGATGACAGAGATAACATATCAACAATAGCTCACTTGCGTATGAGGCTATTCTTTCCAAGCGTGAGCATTAGGAATAACAGGGTTAATGCTAAATTTTTACTTTATTTAAATTTAATATTCTTTTATATCGTTTTTTGTAAGTTTTAAGCACATTAGTGTATCTATTTTACAAAACACGTGTTGGTTGTTCTTCCAAATCCTTGTAAAAACATATTAATTTGAAGTTGTTCATTTCTATGTATCTAAATAGTACACAAGGGTCAGATTCGGTCTATACAATTTGAACTATGACAATTTGTTGCGGGTTGCCTAATATTCTTTTCTATTATTCGAAGCGTCATCTGTGTGAAAGTATAAATACCAAAGACTAAATAAAGTCTCTCCTTTCTCGCTTTACTTTCTTTCCTACCCGTTTTTCCATGCTAGTATTCGAAAACGTAAGAGTTATCTGCGTTTTCCTGTAGAAAATTGTTAAACTGTAAGTATCTATGTCATTTTTCTTAGCTAAATCTTTTACTGCTTTTGTTTATCTAACAGCTTCATTAAAATCTATTTAGAATTCGCTAATAGATGTTTTTGTTTACTGTAAGGTTTTAGCTACTTGGTTAGCAATTTGCATTTTTGAACGAATAATATTTTTTTGTAGTATAGATTCTCTCTGCCTATCTTTTGTTTCAACTCTGGTGTGAGACAGAAATCTTTTTGTTGGTTTGGTGAGTGTAGTCTAAAGTGTGTAATCATTCAGTCCTTAAAGTTTAATGGAACATCACTGTTACATCTTGTATAACGATAATTTGCTAAATTTGAATTCCTGGACTAATATTAACTGTAATACGCAATTTTTTCTAATTTCATTGTTCAAAGAAGCAATTTAGCTACAAAATATATAGTTCAACTTATTATTATCGGCTGTAATTGCTATATTCTTTGAACTAATTGTTAAACATGCTTGGTTTCATGAAAGAAAAACCACTATCCATTACTTACTATTACGCAATATGTTGTTGTCAAACAGCTTTCGAAAAATAAATTTGTGGTTATATCTATTAATTCAATATGTGGGTCTTCTAAGAAATTTGAAAATGATAGTCGTGGTTGCAGTCGTGTTGTTAATATTGACAATAAAAAGTATTTACATTAAACCACAAATATTTTCATGAAGCTGTTCGTGTTTGTCTTTAGATTCTCGTTCGTCTAATTTGAAATAATATGTTCTCGCCAGCGTACAAACAGAGCTATCTTTACCTCATAAATCTGACGAATACTCTAGAATAACAGTTACTGCGATTTTAGCAAGAGCTATTCTCTAAAATTTATCGCCCGATGGCAAATGCAACTTTAAATAGGTGTCGGTTTAAACTACTGGTCTTTTTAACTGTTGGCAGTTTTCGGTTCACCCTTGACTTTTATCTGAGAAGATGAATTGTCGTCTTGCTGTTCATTACTAAGACATTCGTTAGTTTGTTCAAGGAACATATTAATTTTGTCCATTTTTTTGCCCATTTTGTCCAATTGATAACCTGCCATGGAGTAACTAAACGTATATTTGAAATATGAATATCTCGACAAACTAATGTTTTGTTTATAGAAAAATATATACAAGCGCATATAATATAAAAACATAATCACGAAAGTGGTGGGCAAAACAGATAATTTCAGCAAGAGTAGACGGCTGGTACAAAGCTATTATTTATTCGTTTGCAAGGGCGATAGCATTATTATTTCTGTGAAAGGATCTTTTTATACCCTAGGAAATGTTTATACACAGATAAGGACTCATGTTGCTGTGAAGAACTGTCAGTTTCTTCGAACAGAATGGTCGAGATAAACAAGCGATACAGACGTATATACGGGGTGATAAAAAAATTAAAAAATATAGTGTCATCTTGCCAGGTCAAAACTAACAGAGTTTCAAGTAAATTTTGAACATTTATATGTATATTCTGTATGGTACCAATCATCGGACAAATATTTCGTTCATTCTTTTATTTGTGTATCGTTTCGGTTTAGAACTGATTAAGGAAGAAATGAGCTTTCGTTTTTTAGAAAAAGTTTTGGACCGCTTTAAATCAATAAGGAAATTATTCCAATTATTCACTTGTATACCAGGGTTTTCAGAAAAGTTTTTAAAATAAGCGTAAGATTTTTTTGGTTATCATCTGCACAATGACTAATTTGAGGTGCTTTTGTATACAGGGCGTTAATGTACTTATGTCAAAAATTTAAAGGTGTGAAAAAGCAGCAGAAAGTGAGTTAACTGATGTCACAAACTTGTATCGAAAGTTTAAGATCATAGAGAAAAAGGCTAATTAAAAATATGTTTAAAACTATTTTGGAACTGCTGAAATACATGTATTTTATCACGGCGAGTATTTACAAAGAATTCTGTAACACTTTTTACGAGTTTGGAGGTTTCTTATGAAGCTGAACTGTATTCGAAAGTCAGTTTGTAATACATTGTTGTAGTGATTGCTGTGCTATTTTTCGAGAGTACATTAATAGCCGTATTTCCAAGTTTTCTTTTGAAAATGGCACATTTATTTAGCAATCGTGAATATTATGACATGCTCATAATTTATGGGGCAGCAAACGAAAATGCCCACTGGACTATCGAAAATCCACACGAAATACGTCGCGGTGCTTTTCAGCAACAGTTTTCAGTGAACATGAGGGCCGGTAACGTTAATGACACTTTAATAGGACCTTTTAAATTGCTTAGACGCTTAGACGGTGCTTCATATCTAGATTTTTTGCAAAATCGATTGTCGGAGTTATTGGAAGACGTGCCATTAAATTTCGACGAAACACTTTTTTCGGAGAGTGCGCGACTTTCTAAACATTGCTTTTCCTGATTGCTAGATAGGCCGCGGCAGCCTAGTTAGATGGCCCCTCTGTACCTGGATCTCACTCCTTTAGACTTCTTTTTGTGATGATATGTGAAAAGTGCTGTATATTCCATGGAAGTTCGTGACATCGACCAACTGCAACATCGTACTGCCGAAGCTTGTAATACGATTCGAGAGGACGTGGCAATGCTGCAACGCATGCGAGCGAATTGGATACGTCGCGCTGAAGCTGGTGTGCAAGTAAATGGTGGGTACATCGAACATCTACGAAAATCAGCAGTTCTCAAAAGGTGGCTCCTTGCAATGTTGAGGTAAGTCAGATTTTAAAATTACATTTGCTCAACACAAATCCATGTATTTACCTCATTTTGACATAATAAGTTTATTAACACCCTGTATATTCAACAAATACATGTCCCGCCTGGCCTCAGGGAACTGTGACCCTAGATGAACTCTCATCGTATGTTTCATCTATTTTAGGGAAAATATCAGAGTCAGCATTCAAAGATTTCAAATGATGTTAAGCAGTTTTTGTTCGAGAGTCAATAATATTGTCAAAATTCAGATATGTTTAATTCTTTAGCAATAGTAGACACTTTCAAACGACGATCTTCGAGAACCGTTGTTTCTGCTTCTCGGAAAACGTCAGGATTGGTTGCATCTTCCACTTCTTAGGTCATCTTCAATAGATTAACAACCAAAACATGTTGTGGCAGATATTTACTTTAAAATATGGTATACTACAATCATTCCTGCATGAATATTTTAAGACTATTATGTTCCTCTGTTAAAAATTTGATTACACTGTGATGTTCGAATTTCACAAAACTTGTAACAACCAAAATAACAAACGAGTTGAAATCAAATTTGAAGCAAAGATGAGAGACTGTCACTAACGACTGCTCTTAATCAAGACACAGCCTAATATTTCTATCATATAGATAG
The DNA here is from genome assembly GCF_000390285.2 of Anoplophora glabripennis. Classification (NCBI taxonomy): domain Eukaryota; kingdom Metazoa; phylum Arthropoda; class Insecta; order Coleoptera; family Cerambycidae; genus Anoplophora; species Anoplophora glabripennis. Next base: position 465,764 of record NW_019416463.1, on the reverse strand, counting down.
ATTGACTGATATGAGACATTTTTTTAGTACCCCTCATACATCACTTGCCAATTGTTGCGGTACCGCTGAACACAGTGAAATACGTTCAGGCGCAAGTGGCACATTTTACGCAGGCCATTAATAGGCGAAACAAAAGAAGACCCTGTGTCTCCCACAAAGCCCTACAAATGTGACAGGCCATCTAAAAATAAACATTATTGCTTTTCCAGCACTGCTTCGGCAGCGCCATCTGAACAGGAGATACCAGTCCGGGAATCGGCCGGTTAAGATCGTAAAAAGGGTCGTTTTTATTACACAAAATTAAAACTGCCTCAGCAGCCCCGTTCGAGAAACGTCGTAGAGCAGTTTATTGGTGGTAGAGTTTGGCCCCAAACGTCTTAAACTATTAAACCAGCTGGTTAATTATTTTTTCTGCAACTTTATAGTAATAATTTTAAAAAGATAAACTCAGGGAGAAGTTTCCACGTTTAAACTATCAAGCCTAAAGGAGCGCCCGCACTGCTAATGGTGGTTTCCGTTAGCCCAAATACTTTCAAACGTATTCCAGTAAACTGAATTAGTAAATAATTAGCTTCCTCAAATAAACTAATTTAGTTCAAGTTACCTTAGTACAAAATGAGGAAGTTGCACCAAATTTTCTTTTGAAGCAAAATTTATTTAAAGTGCAGAAAATTACTATAAAAGTATGTTTCTATGTGTTAAACTCCTTTAGACTTAACTATTAACATGTAATTAATTATTGAAGTATTGAATATAATTAGGTAGGCGAAAACGGTCCCTAATTGGTTAAGCAATTTGTGACGTCAGAATCCGGTATATGAGTGTTAAGACTATCAAGACGCGGGAGGCTGGCGCTGTCATTTAATCTTGTATTGATTTAGTTTGTGTTCGCATTGAATTCAGAGTAGTTTTAGTGTACAAGTTTCGTTAATTTTCATAGAGTCTACGAAGATTTTCACAATATCTACCCAGGCAGCTTTAATGCGAGGCGGCTTCAGGATCAGAATTACGAGAACGTGAAAGACATGACAGTGTCTAAACATAATTATTATAGTACCCATGTGTTGTTCCACAACAATAACTGCCCCCAACAAATTATTTAATGTACCAAAGGATCAGAAAATGAGGAAGAAATGGTGTTAGTGTTAAATCTATTTTACATATCTGTGAGAATCATGAACATAATTTTTGGCAAATTATCAGATTGCCTTTGGAGAAATACAGTTTCTGTAGCCATAGAGTGTACAGTTTTTAAATAATATAAAATCTATCCCGTAGATTGCATAAACACAAATGAGTAAGAGTGAGACAGACTGCAGAACACAGAACTACACAGACTACCGAGACTCGTTTGGTTTGTACCGATACCGAATCGTGACGTAAGATCAGCCGTCTTTGTTTAAGACTGCATATTAGTGCATAGAGAATTATTTTGAATTTCTATATTTCTTTTATAGGAAAACTATTAATTAAAAATTTAAAATTTATGCGGCAATTGACTTTTTACGATGAAAGGAGTTTAATAAGAGAAGAATAAAAAATGTGCATATCCCCATTGCTTCCTTCAAAAGTTGTCGGTCTTCAAAAAATATTATTTAATCTAATCCAGTATTTTGCGCTTTCCGTAACTTTTTAAGAAAGCACAATTATACCAAGATACTTAATCTAAATTGGTTTATTTTCATCCAAGAATGTTACTTTTGAAGTATGACCCATTCGTTTTGCGGACACCCTGTATATTACGAGGTAGAGGCTGGTTGACTTTGCACTGATTTCAACAAATAGAACATTATGTGGTAATATACGTAATATACAATTATGTGGTAAATGTCATTTGGCAAACTCTAACAGATGGTCAAAAACTAATGACATTGATGTAATTAACACCCTCGGATACTTGCCTGTATCAAATTGCAATGTAATACAAGTACAATTGTTTTTTAAAAAAGATATGGCCAAAATTTGATTAAAAAAAACATCTTTTACGCAATGATCGTTTTAACTTTTTTCAGTAGATTAATGTCATTACATTATAAATTATACTAATTATAGTCGTTCCAAAAAAACAACACTTCATCTGGCAACAGTGAACAATTTAGAATATTTTAATTCTCCTATAGATCCCGCTAAGCTCCGCCCCTGACAAGGATGCTCTCATTGCGAGTAGGACGCGAGCAGGTGTGTATTGATGAGGGATGCTGAACTGAATGAAGGGAAAGAGAAATATCGTTTATTTCGCTGCCTGCAAACACGATACGAGCCATCAACTAGAAGAATTACATTTGTAGAGGAGTATTAGGGTTTTTTTAGTTCAAGTAGTTCAAATATGTCATACTGATATGTTTATTTATTGTACAGGGTTCCCCATATTAGACTATGCAGTTTAAAAATCGAATAAAAACTTTCTGATCAAAGTAAATTAACTTTTTAATGGACTAATATGTAGCTAATTTTATGGGATTTATAACGAAAATAAATAATAAGTCAATTTTTAAAGATCATGTCTTCCAAATGCCCTCCTTCGACTTCAATGCAATTTTGAATTCTAAGTTCAAAATTTTGCATCACTCGACGCAGCAAATCTCCATTTATTTCTGCAATTTTATTTTGAATCTGCTCTTTCAACTCCAGAATTGTTGCTGGACGACTTGCATAAACTTTTTGCTTCAGGTATCCCCAGAGAAAAAAATCTGGGGCCGTTAAATCGGGAGATCTCGGGGGCCAATTCAAATTTCCAAATCGGGAAATTATACGGCCATCAAAAAAATCTCGCAAAATCCTCATAGTGTTTCTGGCTGTGTGAGCTGTAGCTCCATCTTGTTGGAATAATATGGCACCATTTAGTAGTCCCCGTCTAGTTAGTTCGGGGATAAGAAACGTTTGCAACATGTTTATGTAGCGCTCGGAATTAACTGTAACAGGACGGTTATTTTCATCCTCAAAAAAATAAGGACCGATAATTCCAAATGATGCTACACCACACCACACAACGACTTTTAGACTGTGGAGGTTTTTGGTAAACAGTTCGTGAGGATTTTCTGCTCCCCAGTACCTAAAGTTTTGCTTGTTAACAACACCGTCCAAATGAAAATTTGCTTCGTCGCTCATTAGCAAATTATGTATTCCTCCATGGTGCTGATTTAAAAATTCTTGACAAAATGTCAACCTCGCTTCTTTATCTGTATCACTGAGGTGATGCGCCATTTGGTATTTATAGGGGTGAAATTTTAAATCTTTATGCAGAATTCTGTGGAGACTTCCCTTGGATATTCCTAGGGCAAGTGATTGCCGATTAGCAGATCTCTTAGGGCTTCTTGTGAAGGCAGCTCTCACTCGTTCAATATTTGCAGGCGTACGCACCGTTCTTGGACGTCCAGGTTCTTTAATGTTTTGCACAGAGCCATTTTCACGCCAATGACGAACCCATGCCGAAATTGTAACGCGTGTTGGTGCATCGCCCCTATTATTATTTCCAAACTGCCGTCGAAATGCACGCCGAACTTCTTCCACTGAACCAGTTCTAATGTAGACTTCCACGGAAAACACACGCTCTTGAATTGAATAATTCATAACGCAATGAAAATTGTTAAAAAATGAAAATTAAATTAAGTTGTGACATTTGTGACTAAAACAATGAAGTGTTTACTTTTGTCGTTGCTTAGAGACAGGCGCCTACTTGTTAAAATGTGATCCTAATGGTGTAGCATCATTTGGTAATATTGGTTTGATTTGCTTCGTCGAGTAATGCGAAATTTTAAACTTAGAATTCAAAATTGCATTGAAGTCGAAGGAGGGCATTTGGAAGATATGATCTTTAAAAATTGAATTATTATTTATTTCAGTCATAAATCCCATAAAATTAGCTACATGTCAGTCCATTAAAAAGTTAATTTACTTTGATCAGAAAGTTTTTATTCGACTTTTAAACTGCATGGTCTAATATGGGGAACCCTGTAGAAACACGTAAAAGCGGTATGACGCATGGAAAATTTATTTTCTGTAATTATTATGTATTTTCACTGCGAAAATAATATCAAATAGTAATACTTAAAGCAACGTTGATTATGTAACATTTTACTAAAGCTTGTAAAATATACAAAAAACTTTTATGGATCAAGCCATAACTGCCACCGAAAACAGAATTTATTTATGTTTTAATTAAGTTAATGAATAATTTAATCAAAATTCTATTTGCACAAATAGCAACGTATTAGAGGTTGTCGGTGAAAAATATTTATATAAACTCGTGTAATTTTTGAACTACTGAACTCTTACGATATGGGTTTAAACAATATACTCCACGCGCCAGTACTTATAACTGTTTACGATCATTTAAATTTCAAATGTATTTAGAGCTTGTTTTGCGCAAACAGCATGTGCGTGTAAAAATATTAAATGGAATGAAAATGACTCTCGTATCATTAATATCTATGTAACAACCATTTTAGTTCCAAACCACTACCACTATTACAAAATAAGTAGTTAAATGGTCAAAAAACAGTTAATTTTGAATTATGTCAAGACTTACCAACAATCAGTCCAGTTGTTTTTAAAGTGACGCAAATTTTGGTGCAATAAAAACGACAAACCAAAAGATTAGCAAAATTTGCAGCGGTTTTTTAAGATTTACTCGAAAATCAGGCTTTTTTTCGAAAACATAAGAGTGTAGTAATTTGTAGAAAATTGAAAGACGAATCCGAAAATATCATGCTTGTTACCGTAAAGCAATGGCGTACTATTTTATTTAGAAAAATATGCCACCGATATCCTGTATCTCCGCCACTGGAGCATCTGAATTTTAGAAAAAGGCCTCAAATTTTGGATAATGTTTACATAAATACATGTGCCCAATTTCAAATTATTTCACTTACTAGTTTTTAAATTATTTAAAAAAATTAAAAATATTTTTTGAAGTTTAACACTCTGTATCTTTTTAACGAAGCGTCCTAGATAAAAACTTTATAAGAAAGATTACCCTTAAAATTCACCAAAGAATACGAGGCATCATTTTTGGTCATCATTTGTGAATCACCCTGTATATTAACAAGAAACTACGTTGTAATATTTTTTTTTAATTAACCTAACTAACTTCCCTAATGTAGCGCCAAATGCAGTGCTAACTTTTGTATAACCTCAATTTTTTCATGTGCGAGCAGGTTTTCTAAAACGTCTGCATTCCTTCTCTTGCAGTGGCTTATTGTCCTAGAAGGTCGTGACATAGACAAATAAAGTTTATCGCTTTACTTCAGCTTTATTGGCAATAAAAGATACCCCGCTATTAATAAAACAACTAAAAGGAAGAAAATTGTTTTTCAGTCATCAATTATCTTTTTGGTTTAGTCATCTGCCCCTTCAAATTGACTTTATTTAGTGGCAGGTGTTTTTCAATTAATTTTTTGTGAGGGCTAACTAACCCAGGACCTTGACGGAATTCTTGAATTACGAAATATGTTAGACATAATTCATAGACATTAATTTAAAATTAAAAAAAAAGTTTTTAACAACAATAATAAACATTTACAATGTGGTACATACCATGAACTACTTATATCCAGTTTTTATGCCATGCTAAATTTTAAGCTGAACTTTGTGGCAAAGTAAAACGTTTTGAATAATAAAAATACTTAATAATAATTACCTAAGTATTGCCTCTGAAACTTCCTTAAATATTGCAAACAGATTGGAAATGAGTGACTTTACATCGAGCTGTAAAATCATTGAATTGGCCGAATGAAATAATGTAAGTTATGACGTCAATATTTGAGAATTTTTAATACCATATGGACGAACTAATAGCTCTATGCACGTTTAAAAGCATACCACCGCACTATGATAAAGAATCTTTAATAATATGGTAAAACATATAGATGACACAAGCCCGTAGAGGTAGTCTTATATATTTTATATTCCATTTCAGGATTAAGTAGGTACATCTCAATCAATTTGATCTGGTCTGTTATTACAAATCAAATGATTAATGACTCGTTTACAGTGAATAATGACAAACCATTACGTATTGGTTGAATGGAATCTCGTGAAAAATCACACCAATCACAGCAGATGGAACAGAATACTGTGTTTTAATTCCGAAATTCAATCGCTAACATGAACGCAATAAAGTTACTGTTCCAAACAAAATTACTGGTCACGTGGCTTGTAATCATTTATGAACGCTCTGTATGAAAGCTTTAAAACAAAATTATTTACCTAAAATATTTGTTTTTTTTGCATTAGGTACTTTCAAAATGTATTAGTTTTCTGCTTTACAATTTTCTATGAAATTTTTGATGTGAGGTCCTTTATTTTTTCCAAAAACTGAGTTCTGATAACGAAATGATTTTCGCGAGCTGCTTATACACTTTGCCACTGCGCAAGTATTAAATAGTTTGGTTGTTCATGATGAGAGCCTTATTTTAGCAGTTTAAGAAGGAGTAATGTCAGAAAATTTAAAAATAATATAAATATATTTTATATTACAAATAAAATGAAAACCTATGTAGCCTTCATCAAGAACATGAATTCCTCCATTACTTCAGCAAGGGCTCATATTTTTAGTTAATTAAGTACATATTTACTAACTAATATAAAAAAAATGTTGACGGATCTGCACCTTCAGCGATTTAAAACTAAATGTCACGTGACTTTTTTTTATCATGAAGATTTTATTTCACAAATAAAACATGAATTAAACTTTGATTCGTAAGTATATTTATTGGACAATAAAGACAACAAAGTAAATTTTGTTCTACTCAAAAAATAATTCCTTTTGGAAGATCCGCAAATCCTACCTATTTATAAACTTATTACTCATTACATTACGGGGTGTCTTTAAATGAAGTAGCAAAAATGTAGTGCCAGTGAATGTAGAGCCAAAAATAAGAGGATTGAAGTAAAAATACCTTTTATGAAAATTGCCCTGAGGCGATATACCCTCTCAAAAGAGGGGATTGAAATTCACATTTTAATTTTTTTATATGAAGCAAATTATTTAAAAATATTTATTGGGAAGGCTGATTTAATGCGCAACTTTTTTACCTCTTGTAATTTTTCGACAAAACCGATAGTTTTCTAGTAAAAAAATTAGATGCGTCATCGTTCACTAAAGGGGTAATTGCGAAAATTTGTAAAAATAAAGTAGACGGATGTCATAACAAATAAATTGTTTTTATCATATTAATAAATTGATTACTTTATCTATCATCTGCGAACACAAAATATTATAATGTTTCCACTGTTTTAGAAAGATGTATTTTAATAAGAAATGGTTTATTTTCTGTTCTTTCTAATATGGATTATAGGCAACCCCAGTAGTGGAATTCTACTTTTGAGGATTTCGCACGGATTAGCTCTTAATACTCCATACCATTTCAGAACAGACTATACTAATTATTTTTTCCACTGTGTATATTAAGCTAACGATCTGCTAATACCGCTAATACCGTTACTTTTGTCAGCGGCAAACCGAAAGTGTTAAAAGGCAACTGTCTATTACAAACGTATTTTTAAAGAACTACTTAACGTCCACCAATCAATTCACCGTCAATTGAAAACCGGCCCATAGAGACATAAACATTTTAAGACCGACAGGACCCGAACTGGGTACCATTTGCGCATTTTAAGTCCTGTTCTACTGTTGCTATGCGAGCATTGCTCTCGCAAATAGTGGTCCAAGCTCTCCTACTGCGAAGCCATAAATGGCAAATTTTTTCACGTACTTTACCTCCTAGCCAGTGCCATTTGCTTGCACAGTCAAAGAGGTTTAACTACGGACGCAGCTTGATAAGAAATCGGAATGAGAAGTGATGAATTTTGCATTATTTACACACAGTTTTTTAACAAGTTTTAACATTTTTAACAATATTTGTGAAAATCTCATGTGCATTAAACTAATTCTAAATAAATAAAGTTATGTAAATACTAGTACATTTTTAGTAAAGGTTCTATATTAGTAATAAAAGTATACTGACGTACATGTGAACTATTTTTTATTAGAAAAACAAATATGTTTTGAAAGACAACTTTTTTCTGGTTAGCCGACAATATTGTTCAATTCTTCATGAAAAACATCCTTCATACTATCCCAGAAAAATAAATCTATTGGATTATAATCTGGGGAACGTAGTGGCTATTGAACAAGAGCAACGTATCTTCAGTATGCATTTTCAGTAACGTTATATATATGTACCTATGTATAATTTTACTTGTCTCTTCATGATATTAATAAGCGCAATTAAATGTTTTAATCAAATATTCCGACGTATATTAATACCTATTCTATTTGCCACCATTGTTATCACAACAGTTTGTTCTGTAACGAATTAATAGCAAAATGTCAAAATATCGAATAGCATGTCCGTGTTGTTTATATTAAAATGTTACACTGCAATGCAATTTTGCAATATTCATGATGATATTCGATAGTTATGTACGCAGTTTATAACTAACGTATTCACTTTCGTGTCAAATTTCAATTTAATATCTGACTGACCCAGAAATCAGAGTGCATTCTATATGTTTTGTTCGCTATAATACTAATATAGAGACGGTCACGAACATATTCTGTTTAAAAATTATTCATAAAATATTTCTGAGCGTTTAGGTAAACCCCTGACTCAACCAAATTCGATCCTTTCCTAAATATATCACTCGTATTGGATCCAACACTTGTAAGTCTTTCTTTAATATTCATATTCAGCAGGCATTATGGCTCCGTATGGTTTCTTCAGTTCGTGTTTTCACACAGGCTGTTTCACAGTTTGTTGTAATACTCCTTCAAGTTTTATTCCTCAATATTACTGTCATAGTTCTGTGTGGATTTCATTGTAGGTACTTATATTAAATTGAAAACTATTGAAAAACTTTATTTTCAAACATCGCTTAGTAACAATTTGGCAATTGTTATTTTAATTACGATGTGATATTTTTTAAACGCTAGAGCCTAAGGTATGTTTTTTCTTTCAAACGTGCATAAATGGTTGATTATTGTTTGAATAAATAGGTATGTACCTATCTCGGCATTTGAAAGTATGTGTAACTATTACAAATACATATTTAAAAACTATTTTATTCGGTATGCCGTTGCCTACACAAAATATACATTTTTTGTTGTTAAAACGTTGAAAAAAATTGCGAAATAAGTTTCTAGGCACTTCAGATGTTGTCAAATACTACAATTTCGCAACTTGTTGCCAAAATAAGTATTTTTTAAACTTCAAACAAACCTTTCAAATTTTAAAATTTAATAGTAATTTTCGTAGGTAGGTGGGTATTTGCGTTAATTTTATTGTCAATTTTATTTAATGATTATTATGGGATAGCTTATCAAAGGGATAGAAGGGAATTTGACATTATAGAATATAAAAAACTTCATTTAATATAAATGTTAAGAATCATTGCGTTACGTTAATATTAAAAAAAAATTAAAATATAAAAATATAGAATAATAAAAAGTACCTATACATTTTAAGAAAAATCTGGTTGAAAGACAAATAATACATTAAATTAGGCTTGGAAATACTCAGCAAATACATAGTAAGTCATGCTATTATGCAGGGTGTTTCAAAAGTAATTGGCCAAACTTAAAATTTGAACTTAGGCTACCAAAAGAAAAAATGTCTTATGAAAGATGCTCAAAATAATTCTTAGCTTCACACAGACGGCATTGTCATAAAAATTCACTCAATTGTTCCAAAAATCGAAGCAGGAACTAACTGAATCAAACTTTCCTGTGATATCGTTTGAAAATTTGAGAAAATCTACAATTTGTTAGTAGCAATTTCACAATAATGTAAAAATAATCATAATGATTGTATATGTCGAATTTTCATCAATTTATTTCTGTCACGATTTTAGGAACATTTATCTAAATTTTCATGACAATATTTTTACCGTGTTCGTTTTCGTTAAAATTTGAGAGCTGACAAATGGAAAAAATTGCAGAAATGGAAATAAAAACATTTAAAAACTAGTTATTAAATCATTTTTCCAAATATACTTTGCTCAGTAAACCTTAATCAGTATCGAAATAAGATATTTTAATAGAATTTAGAACCTCGTTTAGAACAGACAGAAAAAAATCTTAATTATTAATTAGTAAACAATAAAAAGAAAAAAAATAAAAAGAAATTAAACGAATTTTAATCAAATTTCGACATAAAAGTAAACTAAAGGGGAGCTTAGAAATAAAAGCAATCCACTTAAACGAAAATCTTCAGATTCCATGTTTGATGCTTCTGATTCTAGCGGAACATGCTCTTGACAGTTTGAAAATATTCAGAATATTAATCCACTTTTACTAATAGTAAAAATAATCAGATAATTTTTTCTTGACAAAAATAATTTTTAAAGACAATTTTTGTATACAGGGTGGGCCACCAGTAACGCATCGGTCGCTAGTGACCAAACGGCAAATGTTACAGAAACCTGCTTAGGTGGGTATGTGTAGGTTGATTACGGCTACATTTTAAAAATATTTTGAAATATACAGGGTGTCCAGGAAAAGCGTACCATATCAAAGTTATGTTTTTTTAAATGGAACACCCTGTATTTTACTGCATTTTTGAAAGCACCGTAAAAAAATAGGTGAACTTTATTAAAGGTTCTGCATACCTAGGACTTACAGTTTGTGAGATATTTCAATTTTAGTGAAAATGCAGGCATAGCGTAGAAATTTAATATTAGCAATAAAAAAATAATTTTAAGGAAGCAGCTTTGGAGGGTCTATTTTAGATCCTTGAAGTTATAAATTGTTATATTTGTCGTCACTTAGTATTATACAGGGTGTTCAAAAAACTGCTGAATACTTCTCTCAACTTTAAACAGCAATAACTTGGTTATTTTAAATGGAACACCCAGTATATTTTTACTTAGGGAGTTGTGAAATTTAAAACTCTTTCAAACTGTGTATAGGTTCCCTATACCTATCTCTAACGGTATTGGAGATATTTGTGCCGTTTCGTTTTTTATAGATTTTTTTTGTAAGATGTATCCACGTGTCTTTATCGAGGTCATTACTGAATTGGTTTGGGTTCTTGATGACGTCGCTTTAAATATATTGAGAAAAATGAGGATGCAATTAGATGGCGCGCCTGCAAATTTTTTCATATTCAGTGAGAAATTATTTAAATCGAAAATTTAGTAATAAATGGATAAGTAGGAATGGTGCATGTCAGTGGCCACGTAGGTGTCCAGACCTCACCGTAATGGACTTCTTTGTTGCGAGCTATATAAAAAATCTTGTATACAATGTTCCACCTATTACTTGCGATGATATTGGAGGGAAGGATTAGAGATGCATTTGCGTGAGAATATCATTTGAAGATAGAATAAGATGCTGTATTCAGGAGAATGGTTATCAATTCGAACATCAATTAAAATTTTTCTTTGTTTTTTCTAAAAGTAAAAGTTCCTTTTATCATTATCATGAAAATATTCAAAAAAGTTTTCTAATAAAAAATATTATTTTATAAGCAGAATAATTATAAAAAGTTATTAATTTTGTATAAATATGTTTGTAGTAAGTAACTGAATTATTTATGAACATGAAAAATATTTATTAAAGAAAATTTTACTTTTAGAAGAAACAAAGAAAAATTTTAATAGATGTTCGAATTGATAACCATTCTCTTGAATACAGCATCTTATTCTATCTTCAAATGATATTCTCACATTCCTTAGAATATTTGGGGTGATTGTGGCAAATGCATATCTAATCCTTTCCTTCATATCATCGCAAGTAGTAGGTGGAACACTGTGTACAAGATATATTTTTATACAGCCCGAAACAAAGAAGTCCATTACGAGAGGTTTGGACACCTGTGGTAGCCACTGACATGGACCATTCTTACCTACTCATTTATTACTTAATTATCGATTTATATAATTTCTCACTGAATATGAAAAATGTGCAGGTGCGCCATCTAATTGCATTCACATTTTTCTCCTTATATTTAAAGAGACGTCATCAAGAAGAACCCAAACCAATTCAGTAAAGACCTCGATAAAGACACGTGGATACATCTTAAAAAAAAAATCGATAAAAAACGAAACGGCACAAATATCTCCAATACCGTTAGAGATAGGTATAGGGAACCTATACACAGTTTGAAAGAGTTTTAAATTTCCCAACTCCCAAAGTAAAAATATACTGGGTGTTCCATTTAAAATAACCAAGTTATTGCTGTTTAAAGTTGAGAGAAGTATTCAGCAGTTTTTTGAACACCCTGTATAATACTAAGTGACGACAAATATAACAATTTATAACTTCAAGGATCTAAAATAGACCCTCCAAAGCTGCTTCCTTAAAATTATTTTTTTATTGCTAATATTAAATTTCTACGCTATGCCTGCATTTTCACTAAAATTGAAATATCTCACAAACTGTAAGTCCTAGGTATGCAGAACCTTTAATAAAGTTCACCTATTTTTTTACGGTGCTTTCAAAAATGCAGTAAAATACAGGGTGTTCCATTTAAAAAAACATAACTTTGATCTGGTACGCTTTTCCTGGACACCCTGTATATTTCAAAATATTTTTAAAATATAGCCGTAATCAACCTACACATACCCACATAAACAGGTTTCTGTAACATTTGCCGTTTGGTCACTAGCGACCGAGGCGTTACTGGTGGCCCACCCTGTATACATAACAATATATTATTAGATATGTTGTCAAATATACTGGCTAGAACCTTTTATGTATTAAATGTTATCAAATCAAATAAAAAAAGTCTTTTCCAACATTTTCCAAATGTTACATCGCTGATCAGCAGTCGCTATCACTAAGAACATCAGGAATTAGACTGGGCTGGAAATTTTTAAAGGAAATTTTTGTAAATAATTTTATAAAATCAAATAAAAAAAGGGTCTTTTCCAACATTTTCCAAATGTTACATCGCTGATCGGAGTCACTGTCACTAAGAACACACAGGAATTAGACGGGGCTGGAAATTTTGAATGTTGGATCAAATTTTGGGTGGTTTCAAAAATTTTAACTCTCCTATTATCAAATTATTACTTTTTAAACTTACATGACCGTTGTCAAACTCGTCAGTGAATCTAAAATTATTCTAGAACAACCCATTTCACAGAAAATTTTGTAACTTTGTTCTAGCAATGAGATTTTAAATACGTAACTAGAACTTATTAAAGAAACTGTCGAAAAGACCTTTGACATAGAAATTTCTATGATATTGACTAAATAAGTCACAAGCTCAAATTTCAGATCACTTCAGGTTAACTGAGATGTTTTTCCGGATATTATCTTTTTTCTCATTTTGACCATCCGATTTCAAATTTTAATTTTGAAGCTCCAAAATTTCTATAACGTTTTGAATTTTAAATTAAGTTACCTATACGAATAATAACAGTAATTTCATACGCACTTCAAGGAAAATAGTTCTTTTACCAAAAAAATCTGAAAACCAGAACAACTATCCTCAGTTTGCCAACACAGAGAATGACTCAAAACTGCACGTTTTCCACGCGAATGCTCTTGGGAGAGAAAATAGCGAAGTTGGACTGAAATAAGAAATGTGAAGCATTCATGAGTATTCACAGTAACACCACCTATTAATATCAACATCATGAATTTGCGGACCTTGACCAACTACCGTTATACTGAAAACAACACGGCAAACAGAATTAAATCAACCACGTTTATTTCCAACGTAACCTGGCCCGTATTCTCGCATACATTATTATAGCGTGGCTGCCAGGAATAGCCGAGAAAAGCGAAGGAATCGGAAAAGAAAAAATGAGGGATTCTTGACGTGTTTTCCAAATGATTCGAGGTTCTCTACGTACTTACGACGAGATAGTCTAAAATTTAAAGCCCATCATACTGGATGTCGGACGATGGGTATGCAAATGTTTGCACAAACTTATTTTTTAATGCAATATGGGCTTTTTTAATTGATTGTAAGTAGGATAATAAAGATTCATTTTTTGTCGTTTTATTAATGATTTTGTTATACTTAACAAAATTGTTTCTAAATTGCTTTTTAATGATTCTAATATTAACAGGAACAAAATTGTATTATTAAAAAATTACTATATTATTATGACCCTAAAAAACAATTGCATTAATATATAAAAAGTATTTTCCTATAGTTCTACAAAGTGATTAATTAGTTTTATTAAAATAAAGTTTGCTATTTTTATTTTATTGAATTTTGAAATTTGTATGTCTCTGTGTTTATACCTCAGTACATACGGGGGATCAAAAACGAAAAAAAAAATCGTTTTCCTTTTGACAATTTAAATTTGATTCGTATTTTGCCATATTTTATAATTTCAACTTTATTTTGTCCTCACAGCATGTGATTTCTGATATTAAACATTGGTTCCTCATACTTTTCGTAAATCGGTTTTGCCAAAAAAACTTTTTGTTATTTTAAAAAAGGCCTGACAATTTCTAGAAAATCTGTATAAACATGACGAAGGTATTTAAAAAAAAATTAACTGCAAAAGCTGTTGTGGTTTAAAAGACATTTTTCTATTTACCTGTTGAATAATCCATCTTACTTGGTTGAGATCTCTAAATTTAACTTTTATAAGTGTGCAAAGCAATAAAAATAAGCTATAAATAAAGATAAATAACCGACGCAAAAAGGTTATAATATTTGAAGAAGGATCCTTACGCTGTTTTTAACAACTAGAGCAAAATTTGTAAGTATGTAAATTAAAATTTGCTGATGTACTAAACTTTTTGAACCCCATCATCACTGAGTGATTTTAAAAACGTAATATGCGTGTTTATTTTTTGTGTAAATCCATTTATTTGCTTTATACGAAATTGTTTACATTAAAATGTATTCACTATATTTTTTATTCCAGAGCGAAAATCAAGCAAATGGTAATAGATTAATGTACCTGTAATGAAAAGATCTGCTTTAAATTGAGGGTGGCTGCTACATGACATGCCTGCCACAATCAATTGTTTGTACCTAATCTATATATAAATTAAAAATTTAAAGGTTTTCACCAGAACTGGCAGTAGAACATTATGTTAAATAAAAAAGAATTCCACAAACAAGATTCCTCATATTATCGAAATTATTTAATGGAAAACTTTACAAAAGCCAACTACTAATCAGAAAAACACAAAGCATCTACTATTATAATTATTCAAATATTACACTTCAATAGAGATTCTCATTATTCTTTTGAAAAATTCAAAATTTAAAATTCAAAGCTTAAGGAATGGTAATTGATATTATTTTTACATGGGCGTTTTAATTTTATTTAATTTTCTCGAAACAAAACAAACTTATTTCTTCTACAAGGGAATTTTGTATGGTAATATTTTTACCGGAATTCTAATCCGATCAAACTTCATTCTTTTGTTAATTCTGTAGTTATATTAAATATTTTTTTACTATTTATACTACAATTGCAGTATAATATTGAAATTTATCTTTCTCTTGCAATGTTGTGTTTTATGCATATGCAACAATATACATTTCTACAGTAAATAAAGTGCCAAATTTTATTGAAATTTTTGTTATTTAAAACGTATTGGAATTCTCTTAGAAAATTAAATACTTAGACAATATTTTTAAAGTTTTGTAACTTTTTTACAACGCAGAATTGTACTAAAGTAGACTGATTTGCATAAACTTTCTACATATTTGCGATGGTTTTTGCACATGAAATATGTAATAAACTGAACATATACAACACATTGTGTAGAATTACTCGCTTTCATGTTTTCTTTTTACGATATATTGTTGCTTTTTATGATGTATTGTTACATTTTAGAGTGTATTACTCTTAATCTTCTGTGTTTTTACTATATTTGATGTATATGTATATATATGAATAAAAGTGTGAATTTACGTCGATCAGATTATTCGCGTAATCACCGGGTATTCTGTTCCCTTGTATGTGTAAAGAACTACGCTAGCAGTCTAGCGTTTTGACTATCTAAATATAATGTTATAAATAAATATTGTAACTAAGTAATATCGCATTGTGTAAATTATGTAAATATTCTTATAGCGTTATTGAAGAGTGTGAGAGCCATCAATATTAACCGTATTGAATTATTTTAGTATATTTAGTTTAGATGTTCTTTACCCCCGGAATTGTTAAAAAGTCTTTCCACAAGGAACAGTTTATTGAAGAAAATGTATAAATATTGTATACTTAATTATTCCTCACATTTAAAGAGGCCTAAGATTAATTATTATTTACGCTTCAAATGGTTTTCGAGAGTATGAAAACTTTGGTAACTCATTTTTAAATTTAACCATTGAATGTTTAAAAAAGTGTGTTAAGATTTAGTACTAGATACAGTATTTTGTCATTTAAACAAGTATTTTGGTTCTTTACAGAAACTGCGTAATATATATTTTTAAGTGTTACTTGACTTTGTTAATTTGAACCCATTGTGTAAAGTTTTTCTTTGTAATAGTATTTTGAGAAATCTATTTAATTTAATAATAATTCTGTATTATTTGTCTTTATTTATAATTCAAAACTATTTATTTTACTCTAGGAAATATGTCACTTACTGCATTAATAAATATTTTAAATGTTATTTTCTCTTCACTTAGGTCACAGAAAAATATAAGTATTTTATCTTTCTTCTTAAAAATACTATGCAGTTTCTCTGATTTGTAGTAAAATTACGCTTTAGGTATCATAAACATATCGATTTGTAAATTCATATTTTGAGTTAATACAGAATGAGTAAAATTACATGTTTAGTGATATTAATTAATACTTATATTAAATATTAATATACTGTTTGTAAATAAAGTCACAAATTGACACTACTGTGCGTTTATGTATTATATTTGGCATTTATTATTTATACAGGGTGGTCCGAATTTTATGCAGGAAACTTCGAGGACAGATAGATCTCTTTAAAATAATAGAAGTTTGCCTTATAAACATAGGTCTGGAACGGCCTCGTTTTAGAGATACAGGGTGTTGAAGCTGTTAAAAAAAATATTTTTTGTTTATATCTCAGGAATCTATTAACCGATCTCAATAAAATTTGGTACAAATAATGCACGATAGTAGGCCTTGCATTCCCTAAAATATGAGCTCTAAAGGTTTAACCAGTGGTGTACATCTAGACAGGACTCACCTTTTTATAAAAAAACCTACGCCACTGTATTTTTTACAAGTTATTGTAACGGATTTACATATATTCTAATGCACTAAATACGTAAAAAAGGTGACTTGAATTTTTTCCCTAAGGTTCACCATTTTCAAGTTATTCATACCAACACAATCCCCTTGTGGCAGATACTTCAAATCAAAATATTACAAAAATATTTATGTTTATGTTTAAAAGTAAGTGCAATTTGTAAGCACACCAACAAAATTCTTTCCACATCACCTGTGAGGTAGTGTTCCTGGTGTGTTTTAGTTTTCCCTGGAGGCCTTATCTTTACAAATAAGAACAATTTAAATCAAAATAATAATAAAAATACATTGACCAAGCAACAACAACTAAACAAGAAACAAAATTAACGTTACGTATTTACAGCAATTGTTTAAAATGCGAACCACCCACATCGATACATTTCTGACATCTTCTATTAATGGAACTAATTGAAGCTAATATCATGAAGTGGTTTTCTTTTAATTCATTACACCCGTCTTCTATTCGCTGCAGTAGTTGTGGTCTAGTATCTATTGGAGTAGAGTAAACTTTTCAGGTAGGTCACTTCAACATAGAAGTCCAGGGAGTTTAGATCTGGCGATCTGGCTGGCCAAGACACTGGACCCTCTGCACCATTATGATTGATTGACATTGGCATTTGGTCTTCTACCTATCCATCATCTCATATAATTTTCATTAAGCCATTCTTGTATTATTCTCCTAAAATGCGCAGGAGCGCCATCCATTTGTAGCCAGCTATTTTGTCGTATATTTAATGGAACATCCTCTAATAATTCAAATAGATGGTTTTCTAGAAAGTTTAGAAATGACTCCGAATTTCATGAAGATTTTCTTGTGACCAAATATCCAGATTGTGAAAATTCACTACCCCTCGCCTTGTGAACGTAGCCTCATCGGTCCAAAGTATTTCTAGTAAGAATTCAAACAACCACTAACTAATTCAGGTGTCTCTCTGCATCTCCCGGAAGTAAATTTTGCACAGGTTGTAAATGGTACGGATTTCTACCATCCTTACGCAGAACTTTTCAAATTTTCGATTTACTCACTCCAAGTTGCCGAAATGTTCTTCGTGTACTTAGCCGAGGATCGTCATCAAATGCTTTTAAAATTTCATTTCTGTGCCTTTCATTCCTTTGTCGTGAGTTTCCAAATATTGTTTTAATCCAAAATGATGAAAACGATGAGTGTAAAGAATTTTGTTGATGTGCTTACAAATTACACTTACTTCGTAAACATAAATATTCTTGTAATATTATGGGTTAGAAGTGTCTGCCACAAGGGGATTGTATTGGTATGAATAACTTAAGAACGGTGAACTTTAGGGAAAAAATTCAAGTTACCATTTTTACGCATTTTCTGCATTAGAATATAAATTCGTTACAATAGCTTGTAAAAAATACAGTGGCGTAGGTTTTTTTTTATAAAAAAGTGGGTCACCCTGTCCAGTTGTACACCACTGGTTGAATCTTTAGAGGTCATATTATAGGAAATACAAGACCTACTATCATACATTATCTGTACTAAATTTTATTGAAATCGGTCAATGGATTCCGGAGATATAAACAAAAAATATTTTTTTTTAACAACTTCAACACCTTGTATCTCTAAAACGAGGCCGTTCCAGACCTATGTTTATAAGGCAAACACCTACTATTTCAAAAAGATCTATCTGTCCTCGAAGTTTCCTGCATAAAATTCGGACCACCCTGTATACTGAGCAAGCAATATATCAATCTTAATCAATTGCTAATATTCTACCCCGCAAATGTATTTTTATGCTTCCAACCAAAATTATTTTGAACAAATTATTAAAATACTGTGCATTTAATTAAGTCTTATTAGATTACTACTATTTACGCCTATTTAAAATGAAGATGCTAATCTATAATGACTTAGTCATAGAAAAATAGCACTGCTAGAAAGAATGAAACGCTGCTTTGTATTTCTCTACGCTGCGAAGCTTCTCCACAAATCCATTTTCCGTCGGAACTTGACAACTAAGGGGAACACCGAGCGGCAGTTGCACACACTTTTTCGGTTATTCCCTTCCTTCTACGCATTTCGTAGCTTGGGGCCGCTGAGACGCAGTTTGAACCGCCAGCATCGACCCCGCCGCGCGCCGGGAAAGGGAGAAGACGGAGACTCACCCTTCCTTAAGGGTGACGTGAAGCAACGTTTCCTAGAAGGTAAAAACTACTGTCTGTTTTTCCTCCCCGGGGCAAAAATTGCTTATGAAAATAAAATGGGTGGTAATTCCAGACGTGTTTCGTAACGCTCAGAGAAATTTAATAATACACATATACGCTGCATCTGTTTATGTTTTATTCGATGGCAGAAGACTTTTTCGATCAGTGTACAAAGTTTAGAATCATCATACAATTTGCAGAGGAACCGATATATGGTATTTTTACTGAACTTCTGAATTCGATATTGAATTCAAAAGGGAAGTAACGAAAACTAGACAGATCAGATCCAGACAAGAGTTCGCTATCGTTTCTCTATCCACTGTATTTTTCCTTTACCATTAAAAGTTTTTGAAATAAAATAGGAATTTGAATGAAAAAGTACATACAGATAAAACCTAGTTAAACTTCCCAAAATATTTTCACTGTTCCTGCGATACCAAGGAATGTTTTAACTCATAATGTCCCGTATAAAACAAAATTTCCATATTTTAACGCTTTTACGATCATAAGATTTACTCAGCTATGATTACAGAGCCCTATGCGATAAGCTTTAAACTTTATATGCCAATATGGTCGAGAATAATAAGTAGTTTAACTCTATATTTAGTCTCCTGTACAATTAGTAGATCGTAACTTAGCCTAGGCAGTTATTATAATAATTATAGTCGTAGTATTACAGTAAAAAATAATTTCCTTTAAGACACCTAAAGTTAAGACCCGATGAACACGTAATATGTTTTAAAAATGTACAAAGTATCATGCAAGATGCTTAAAATAAGTAGAACAGGTGAATTTTCTGAGTTGTAATGTTACGTTTAACTAAAATAAAAAAATGTAAATTTTTCGACTGGAGTTTTGTACCGAATCTACCCGATTCTTTGTTAGAATTTGTAATTATTCGTTTAGTCTGCAGCAGGAATAAAACAGTGTTTTTCATTTTGATAGAATAATATCTAAATTGTACGAAATGTTGTCTAAATTATCTTGATATATACAAAATATTTATCGATTGACCGCTCTATTCCTCAGATTTAAGTCACTTCGAGATTGGATACTATAATCGTATCACATCAATACTCACAATTTACAAAGAGTGTGCTAGACTTTTGTTTAACATCTTAATAAATATGAACTTCATATCTAAATGAAAAACTTCTAATAACGATTTCCAGATTTCTTTGAGCCTGTTTCCAGTGTTATTAAGAGACTCAGGTAAGTGTTTATAGTTCCCGAGTTATTTACCCGTATTGTCACTTTTTTTTTGTTCTTATTATGTCCAAGTCTTTAAATTTTTACGACAATCTAGTGTGCTTTAATTTAACTATATCTCGGTTGATAGCAGAGATAATGATGTGAACCAAATTGTTCAAGACAGAAAGGACTGAAGACTGAAGTGTGATACAAGCTGACATTCGTTATGTTCCGATTCCATCATACAAAGATGTAACTAAAATAGCTTGGCCGAATTTTAATAGCAAATTTTACGATTAAATTAGTAAAAAATGTTCCTATAAATTTGCATTCAAAAATGCTTCGCTTTTGAGATACAGTGTGTTCAAAATTAATAAAAAGATGTATAATATATGCATGAATGACCTGATTACTTGAATTATTATTGTCATTCTTTTACTATAACTGGCACTTCTGGCAATATTTACATAGCCATATACATCATTTTGCCATTTATCTTAAAAAGAACGCATTTTGGGGAATTTGTAGAAAACACATTTTGCAAGAAAAAATTTCTATAAAAAAACTGTGGCATGTTCATACGATTGTAGACAATCTTAAACTAAAGCGATATATTAAATGTAGGTAATTGTTATTAATAATTTAATATTGCTGATTGGGAAGCAATTATATTTTCATAAAAATATGTGGAATATGTATGTCTTTTAGGTTACATTAGATACAAACTCAGGTTAGTAATAAACAGTAAATAGGAAGAACTACAGTTTTTGGGAACTCTTTAATTTTATTGTATAAATCTGTTTCCTCTAAATTGCTGTGCTTTTGCGTCACGGGTTAGTAATACTTACGTACATGTTAATTTAAATAGTGATTTACATAAGGTTAGTGACTGTTTAAAACAGAGGTTTTGGATTTAATTTTCACGGCATAACTTTAATGAAATTATTCAACAATTTTTTATGCAACACAATCAGAGATGATTTTATAATTTTTACTTAGTTTATTTAGTTACCAACACGTAAAATTTATAATTATTAATTTTTTAAAGTAATTTAGGTTAAGCTTCTATTTCTTGTATTTAATACAAACATGATTCGCTCTTATTCATTCTCTTAGAAGCAATTTAATTTACCAACATAAGTTATTTCATTATTTCTTGAGATATATTCCTACATAAAATTAGGTTAGGTGAGGTTATGTTTTTTATGTTACATATGTAAAGAAAAACTTAACTTTAACTTACAGATTCCTGCATGAAGTTAGGTTAGGACAGATTGGACTAAGTTACGTTACGTTAATACATATAAGGGAACTTACGTAGACAGATACATTTCTACATAAAGTTGATGGGTTAGGCCAGGTTAATTTTTTTTTGTTAGCTTAGTTTCCTTCATTTTCTTTTGAAAATACACAAATACTATTTTTAAAGGTGTTTTCCTTTTTTATATAAAAAACCCGTTTACTAAAAGTCGTTTACTAGATTTTGACGGAAATTAAAATGAGATCGCTTCAATTTTTTTGTAATTAAAATAAAACACGATTTTTTTTACAAACTTTAAACTTTTCGCATCTCCAAAAGGAAACACTTCCAGACAAGCGATTATAATAGGAACATTTTTTGTTAATATACAGGGTGCCCCAGAATATGTGACAATCTCGGATTTATATAGGGGACGTTAAAATACCATGACAAGTTCCCATAAAAATTTTCCCTAGAGGGTTGTCCTACGGAGATACAGGCCTCTAAAGGACGCTCCTGAAAATCGATTTTTTAAAAACTTTTAAAATTTAATAATTTAATTTAATTATTTTTAGAAAAATACATGTAAATAAAAGTGGACTTTTTTAAAAAGGCGCAAAAATAATGCAAATTTCATCGGTTTATTTCCCTTTATGGATGTAATAAAAATCATATTAAACAAGAATAGTTTTTTCTCGAAAACAGTTCATTTTATCGATATCAACCAAGAGAGCCATTTTATAAGTGTAAGGTTCAAGCTATATAAAAATATTAACTTTGTGAATTTATCGTATAGAGTGTAAAAAAATTGACATTATTGTGCTATAGTTATTCCGTCTCTAGCAAACCAAATGGGCCAAATTGTTTTCATGGGTCGATTTTTAAGGAGTCTTATATATTGTCCATCGTATTAAAAAATAATTAAATTACACAAAGTATTTTAAATGTTATTAAAAAAAATCGATTTTCAGGAGCCTCCTTTAGGAGACTATATCTCAGTAGGGGGGTCCTCTGGAGAAAATTTTTATAGGGACTTGTCATGTTATTTTAACGTCCCCTGTACGAGAGATTATCCACATATTCTGAGACACCCTATACATATAACTAGAATTAACCATTAGAGTTTGACCTTGCGTTTTTGCTACACCTTGTATATGCTGAAATTTCAGTAAATCATTATATTTGAGCATTGTTACTGAAAGAAAATAGATCCTCAAAATCGGATTAGTCATTCGTGAGAAAATTGACTTTGCAATTGGTGGATATTTTTAAAGGTGTTATTCTTATTTTTCGTCAAAAAGTAGGTAATTCGTGCTAAATTTTCAAAAAATCGGTTGTCAAGAAACTACTTATTAAAGCGAATTGCTGCACTAATTCGACCGTTAATATCAAGTGGCACGATAAATCTGACACTTCTCGCACTTTCGTCGACCTGTCAAAATTAAAGTGTAAAATATGAAGATAACATGAGTAAGAACATCTTCGAAATCTGCCAACCGTTCGCCGAGGCCAAGTATAAGAGCAAGGAGTACATTTCGAGAGTGTGTTGCGACGTGATAGAAGACATCCTGAAACAGGCGTACGACGAGGAGAATCCTCTGACGACGGCTTTGGAGAGGTGCAGTCAGAGTACACAGACGGAAAAGCACATCCATTACAACTACCTGACGGTCCGACAGAAAATTTTTGAGAGCCTACTAGTACGTAATTTTTTTTTAAATACTATAACATTATCGTTATCAAATAAATTAACAAAATTTTATTAAACTTCAGAATAGATTAGCAACGTAAACATAGCTTTGATTCAGTCAATTATTCTAACTTTTCGTAGCTTGTAGTACAGCCACAAATATACTAAGAATATGAAATACAAAACGTTAACCTGTACTTGTAATAACTAACAAATTTATTTAAAATAAATTATATAGAGTGTGCCAAAATTAGCTCCCAATATTTTACCAGTGCATTCTACGTCCAAACAATAATGATAATGCAACTCCTTGATGGCATGTAGTACATCCAAAATAGTTCAAGATAGAATAATGCAATTTGGGACTTAAATAATAATATTTAAATTTTGCAAACTAAAAAGGTTGCGATTCTATTTTGCTCTACCTTTTTTGCATGTGGACCATTTGACCAAAAAATAAAAGTTTCATAATAAAAAGATGTTGTTTCATCTAAAAATTGCTTTAATGCCACATAAATGCTTATTCTTAATTATAAGTAGAGCTCGGGACTCGGTCGGAGGATCATAGCCGTCGCGTCGGCCTTTCGTTACAGCGCACCGTACGAAACCGGTAATAACGGCAGTTATTGGCTTCGCGTTTGCTTCGTATATAGGTACGTGTTTTAATAGTCTAATAATGTCGAACACGCTAATGGGTAAAAAACGACCTTTCGCTGATAAAGTACCCAAATTTATTTATTTTTATTTAGACGTACCTGTTTATTTATTTGTTTACGACGAACACGAATTATAAACGATTTGAATTGATGAAGTGGGTATCGATTATTTGTATGAGAATTTATTAAATTAAAATAAGTTACGATATTAGTGCCATTATAGAGCTACGGGAAATAAGTGGAAAAACAATATTCTAAGCAATACTGTTTACAGAAATAAGGAAAAAATAAGTAAAACAAGAATACTAAATGTCTGATCAATTACAAATAAAACCTTTTCTGTTCAATAAAGCTTTCCCTAAAAACTCGGTTTTAAAAATTGTAAAGTACACAAAGGTGTTGCATAAGTGTGTACAAAAAAATCAGGACTACATTTCTTGGAAAATTTTAAGGGTGGTCTTTTAAACAAACTTTTGAAGCCTCCCCTAAAAAGTTACAATCCATTAAAGGGAGATGGTGTAAACTAGTTTTTCAAATTTTCTCAAAAACTCTTGAATATAAGCAAACGAAATTTGGAATAATTATAGTACATATAAAATCAAGTTTTACTGGCATATTTTCCAATTTCCTGGTTTGTTATAAAGGGGTGAAATAAACCGCCCCTTCCAGGTTTGGTTGACAAACTTTTTTATTCTTTCAGATTTTTTAAGCAAAATAATATTATTTTAAGGCTTTGTTTATTTAGAAACGCTTTGTCTTTTAGAAAATAATTGTTTTCGAAAATAATTGTTTTCTTAGTTTTTAAGAAAAAAATATATTTTTTTAAGAAGTGTACATTTAAGTTTCTTGAAAAGAATTAATGAATGCTTCTTCAAAACAGGCTATTTTGAATAACTTTTGTAAAGTTAATTTAATTTCTACCACACATTATTATTTACTTCTTTTTTTAAGTTTAATAAACCAGTTTACACCATCCTCATTTAATGGACTTTTTAGGGGAGGCTACAAATGGTTTTAACAGTTTTCCAAGGAAGTCCTGTCCTGATTTGTTTGTACACACTTATACAACACCCTCTATTTTCATTATATGGAATACCATAGTTATAACCTGAAAAATTTCTGGAAAATGTTTACAATGTATTTAAAACGATATTTCGAACAAAAATTGTATAAACTTTTATTTTCAGTGGTAAATATTCTACACAAATGCCGGTACAGAGATATACAAGGTGTTCCTAAATAAGTGTCGCTACGGAAAACTGTAAATTCGAATTGAAAAAAGAAACATTTTTTCCTCTACCATTTTTCTCTCCGAGTTTTCGTTTCCGAGATACACGGTGTCAAAACTTTAATGTTTTTTTTTAGTTTTTTGCCAATATCTTAGGAACCGTTTGAACTACAGGACTGAACTTTTGTACACACATTACCACCATTAATAGCTACTTTTTTGCACCCTTCTCGAATTCATTGGACGTGCCAGTGGTGCAGATTTTAAGGTATCGTAAGGGTTTTTCCCTCCTAACTACGCCTCTGGAAAAATTTACATTTGACAGCAAATTCTGAAACGCCAATGAATTTTACACATAAAGAGTTCTCTTGGTTCATTGCTCTAAAGTCAACCGTTTTCAAGAAAAATGACTTTTTATGAACAAAAACAAACATTTTGCTAGCGTTTCGAAAATCTTTTTTAATTCAGAAAATAGATAGTAATAATTAACAATTTTAACGAAATTTAACAACAGATAAGAAATAAATTTTTACACCGTGTATCTCGAAAATGAAAGCCCGGAGAGAAAAATGGAAGAGGAAAAAAATATTTCCGTTGCGACACTTATTTGGAAACACCCTGTAGAAAAATTTTGGGACACTCCCTATATTAACGAAAATAGATTATTTCTAATTTATTGCTTGTTTATTACTTGAGCTTTATAACTTTTATTTATAATTTTTTATTTAGTTGTTTATTTGTTGTTAAATAAATGGGAAGTTTTGTAACACTGTAAGAAAAATTTGACTTATTTTCACTCAATAATGTATCAATTTGTGTGCACATCCGATTGAGTGAAATTTTCCTTTATTGGTATTAAAATTTTATGAGTGAAACTATCAATTCAAATATTATCAAAAATGTGTAAAATTACCAAAATGCCCAATATTGACTGAAAATGTACTTAATAATAATTTCACTTAATGGATTACACTGTTCAACCAAACGTAAAATTCAATTACAGCTACACAAAGTGAAGCACACAAAATAACTTCATCGTCAACAGAATCATGATCATGCCACAATGGATTCTGTGATCTATATTTTCCAGACACAAATTGCATTGTATCTGCTTTTCCAGAAGGATTACTATGGTGGAAATTAGCCGGCTGCGTTTCCGAAAGTTCCGAAATATTATCGACGCCGACGCTTCCAGCGACAACCAACTCAGACCATTTGGAGAATACGAAAGTAATGATTCGGACGTCGAAGACGTCTATGAGGTTGTTGAAAACGACTTCAGGCTAAGGGACCTCGAGTACAGTCTAATAAATAGCGGCGTTACGCAGAATACCGGCGACGGCGCGGCGAATCTCGAAACGTTGGAGAAGCTCCAGGAGACGCTGCATCAGATAACTCTTACCCTGGGACAGTTCGTGAACGACAGGTTGGAATTTATGGAACGCAACATTTTCAGGATCAATAATGGAGGTTGGTAAAACGTGAAAAACATGGAAACGTTTCTTAATAATCTACTGAAGATGCTAACTTGCTTAGCAAATCATGAGATAAGTAATTTTTATTAGCATTAGGTGAAACAGCAATGTAACCTACAAAATTTTTGTTTATCAAAAATAAGACAGTCCTACTTTGAAGATTTCTTCAACAAGTTTTATTGAAATACTCTGTATAACGTATAACAAACAATCTTAGGACCAACAGAGTTTTAAAATTAATATTATTTTCTATAATCTATGGGTCTACCATTACAGTAAATATTTATACAAGAGTTTTGCCAATATCTCAAAAAGTAATCAACATAAATCTTATTGAAATTTGATAGACACATGTTTTGATAAGTCCTAAACAATCCAATTCGCAAGTAAACCTGATTTGATCCCCCGTCCCAAGGGTGACTGAAAGATGAAGTAAACAAAGCATGATCTAATAACAAAGCATCACAAAAAAAAGTCGGCTGGGTCATAAACCAAACCAGTGCTTCTTGTAGCACTTTGACCCGAATCCAAAGTCAGAACTCCTGGATCATTTCGTGTTTTGACCACAACATCAACCTCTACAAAGTGTTTTTTGAGTGGTCAGTGATTGAAGAAACATTCAAATTCATAGTCTCGTTGCATCATAACCCTATAACCCTGTAGTTTCATAACCCTGTAATCTCGTAATCCCATAATACGCGAAAATGTAGAACCATCAAAGTTGCGGATTTCTGGGGTTACGCAGTTCTGGGGTTACGGGGTTATGGGGTTACAGGTCATGGGGTTATGGTCAATGAGACCATGAATTTCAATTTTTTTCCAATCACTGACTACTCGGTCGGTTTGCAATCTTGAAAACCGCTTTCTAGATAAGCTTCTTGACGATAGAGTCAAAACACGATCTGATTCGGAAATTTTTAATTTATATTCGGATTCGGCGAATAATAATACCCTGAAATGCTCTGGTCTGGCAAGATCTGTCGGTGAGGTTGATAATATAGGGCTTTATAAAAGAAACTTGCTTGGAATACTTGTCCTTTGCCAAAAAGAGATGGACACTTTTTCCAGTGGGACACTTTTTTATTATCAAAAGGATTAGAAAGGAGAAAAAAAAACCTGATGATCAATGAAATATCACCACTGATATTTCATTGATTTCACGCGGTCTTGATTTTCTTTGAGTGACATTTTAAATGGGACGCCCGTGATTGCAAATTTATATCTGGAAAGTACTCGGAATGACAAACCTATTAGTTCAAAAAACAGCCTTATAGTTTTTCTGTAAATAAGGGTTAACTTTAACTGGCTATAACTCCGAAAATAATGGGCGGATCATCAGATTTTTTTTTTAAATGCTCGTCTTTCCGAGTACTTTCAAACCATATTTTAAAATAAAAAAAATTGAAAAAACATGAAACTATTGCAATTGTTTATAAACGTGAATATTGCGAAAATGTTTAAACAATCACCACGGCTCAGCTAATCGTCCGATTTGAATTTTTCAAAAATCATTTTAAAGCTTGAGAGCTCTTATTTTTGTGGTGAAATTTTCAAGTATTCAAAGGCTTTAGATTTTTAGAAATTTGAATTTGAAAATTTTTTAATTAAAAAAAAATTCAACAATTATTATGTAAAAACTATCGAACCAAATTGGATGAAATTTGGTGTGATGATTCTATACACTAAGAACTTTAATTGGGAAAAGTATGAAGATCCTAGGTATTATTCAAGTGTCTGAAAAAAACTGATAAATAAATTAGCATTTTTTGCAATTTTTTAATTGATTTTTCCGATATTTGCAATAACAATAATTATTTTTCGAATTGCAACTAACTCTATCTTGATCAAAATTTAATTACAAAACTTTTTTTCCTCTTCCATTTTTGTCTAAAATGAATAGTTGCTAAGTTGTCGACGAGAAATCTAAAAAAAAAATGAATATTTTTGCTATTTTTTTATACTTTTTTGCAATAACATTTAAGCCCACGTTTTTTTTTATTAGCATAGAAATACCATCATTTCTGATGTTATTTAGAAGCGTTAAAGCAAAAATCTCCGATTATATGAGTTTTACCCAATCCGAAACAGATACCGCCTGGACTAGGTGGTTGCGGAACGATACGAGTTGAATTTTTGGCGAAATGGTCTCGAATTATCAAAGCTCTGTGTGGTGCATTATCATGATGCAAAACCCAAGAGTTGTCTGTCTATAATTAATTCCGATCTTAGAGATACTACTGATGTCTTTGAGATAACAAGCAAATTTCCTAAAACTTTGGTCTTTGCCATTTTGTTCAAAATAGAAAAGCAAAACAAACATGGGGGGAACGTTATATGCCATAATCCTGTAAGGCAATAATTTAAGTACCAATTAATTAATTCTACTACTTATATTACTCTGTGGGGAAATATCCTACCCTTAATTCCTTAATATACTGTTCTTTATATTTTTATGGATCGATAATATCAAAAATAACTGCTGTTATGTTGGAGATTAAGCCATGTGGCAATAATATCTCGCAGTGAGCTGCCTTATTGCGAATACAATGTAGTATAAAGTGAATAAATTTGGAGATAAATTTTATCTCGTTATGAACTTTCTTGTTATTCCTATCGTAGATTTCAAAACAGACCAATAGCGGACAAAAAGGAGGTTTTAAATCTGCAAGTTTTTCGTGTCAAAAAAAAATTTAGATTAAAGAAATAGAATGTAAAACCAATTTTTAATCTCCTAGTAGTGAATATGCGATTACATAAATTTTCCAAAGTATAACGTACTAAAGTGTTACTTTTCAAAACATAAGCACTATTTAAAAAAGAGCGCTTTTAATTATAGAATGTTAAAATTCTCAAACAAAAACTTGTCTGTAATTACCTTTTCAATGTAATAGATATAAAATAGCATGCAACCTCAAGAAATTGAAATCAAATGTAGATATGCTCCATGTATATCAGTTATACTATTCCTTTTCACATGCCACTGAATCAGTTTTTTTTTATACAACTTTGAATCATTCCAATCAAATTACCTACTCTTATAACTTGTGCAATCTTTTCTGCAAATAATTCTCTTTCTTTTAGATACCGGCTATTCAGCTTTGTGTCATTTTTAGACGACTGAACAATTAAAATTTTTTAGCAATTACATGTCATAAATAAAATTATATTTACTGAAACATATGTGGGTACTATGCATCATGTGAAATACGGGACGATGAATAATCCTTTTATCAAGTACAAACTCCACTTATGTTCTCATATTTCGTCATTACTGTTTCCGTTTCTTTCTGTATGTATCGCCTATGAAATTGATAGCCTCTGATGTCACATAGATATTATTATGCAGCTTAACACGTCTAGAAAAAAAGTTATTGAACGGAAACAAAAGATATCAAGGCACGATTTTATTTATTATTGTCGGTTCTTTTCCAATTGTGTTAAAACGTTAAACGATTTAATTTTTTTTAAGAAATAAATTAAGTATATGGGAAAAATACCTTATATAATTTTATTATGCAGATTCGCAAAACTGTAATCAAATTCAGTTCAACATTCTAGACACAATTTCTTGAATATATATACAGGGTAATTCAGTTATAATTGGTTATATTTTAGGTGAAAATGGACTGTATTATAGAGGGTGTAACGTAAAGGTTGGGAATAAATTAAACAGTGGATTTTTTATTGGATCTAACAGAAAACGTTACATACATCTAGAACGTGACACATTGTATATTAAAAACAGCAACCATTAAAATTTGACTTTAAAAATGTATGTTTTAGCTCCCCCTGAAATACCCAACCTCCAGAACGTCCCCTTGGACATTCGCATGGTGGCCTTCCTCCTGGGCCAGGGCGACAACCGCAACGTGGAGGAGCTTCTTCGAACGGTGCACCAGAACATCGTCGTGAACGTTAATATGTCGTACTATTTCAAAATTATGTTGGTGATGTTGACCTTTAACACTCTACTTCTTTTCAAGTGGATTTTATGGGACCAGTGGCCTTTGTTTTTCTGATTTTGTCTTTTCGTTAGTACCTCTTGTACCGTTTGAATTCATTAATATTGTTTGTGTGAATTGTAATAATGTAATTATTGGGTTAGTCTTGTTGCGGGTCTAGATAAGAAATAAAAGTTTTTTGACAGTTTGTGGGATACATTTGTAACAATACACTGTGCTTCATAAACCCTTCCAAGGCTTCTACACCAGTTGAATTAGAGTAAAATTATTAGTAGACATTTTATTACACTTTATAACTGGGAAGGGCTAAAGTTGACGAATTGCAAATAAGTTGTATTTTTTCATTTTAATTTGAACGTTTCAAATTTTTTTAAAAAATCTCACTCGCGACCGAGCGCGGCGTTCACACGCGTGCGCGGGCCTAGCGCTCCTCCTTCCGCGTGCAAGCCGTTCATTATCGTTAACTTTTACTGTTGCCAGCGCGTTTATTACATGAACTATCAATGTAAAACTTTCTGGAAATAAAAGTTTAACCCCTTCTTTAATTGCCTCTAAAATCCCAGTCCGATACGTCCATAGTTAATTAACAATTAACATTTAACAATTAACAGTTAACAATTAACACAATTAATTTTTTATATCAGTTCTAGTACTCTTATTAGTGATATTTGTAATATTTTCAATAGACACAGACATATAATATATATAGATATCTTTGATACTACATTAATAACATTTAATAGTTATCCGTAATATAGATTTTACTTGAAATTGATTGTCCTGGTTCTATTTGCCCGGCTGCTCCCTTGCTGCAGTTTATTTTGAATTTTATTTTGTATTTTATTTTGTTTTTTAATTAGGTAAGTTAGATATGTGCATGTATATACATTTCTTTTTTTTTTCTAGAAACATGTAATTAGGTTGTTTCTAACCTGTTTGTTTATTATTCAAAATAAATAAATAAATAAATAAATAAATAACATTATAAAAAAAAGTTATCAGTAACTAAGAGACGTAGGTGATTTAATATTTAATACAAAAAGAGCGAATTCCCGAGCGGATTTTGCCTAACCCTGGACAATTTTTTTATAACGCCGTTTTGCCCATCCTACTTTGGTAATTGTAAAGGGCAACTTAATTTCAACTTTTTGAAAATTTTCTTTTTCGATACGTTTCTTTGCATCAATTAGAACTTATATCTACGATATTAACTTCTAAAATTAACGTTTAGTCATTAAACAATTAGTTTTGTTCAAGAGAACGAACGAAATTAATAAACAAATATCTGGAGCAACAATTTCACAGCCAATGGATTCAGCGTTTTGCAAACAAAATACAGGATATAGAGCCTGTCTACCCATCAGACAATACCGCACGAGAATCAAGATTTTCACCTGTCTTTCTAATTCCGTCGCTACGAAAATCGCTAATGCTTCGAAGTTTCGAGGAAATTAGTAACACAATGGTATGAGACATCAAGAAGTGCGTTTGAACGTCGACCTTGGTCATCCACAAATCATTAACCAAGACTAAGTGCCTAGCCAGAACAGTCTATTGCATATATTCAAACTAATATTATACAAAATAATATCCAATAGACATTTTACATTCGTTACAATTTGGTATACGTTGCTGGGAGTTCAGTATGTATGTACTCAATAGTCCAGCACAAAGCACAAAACAAAAAGAGTTCAAAACAAATCAGTGCAAAAAGGCCCAACCGAAAGGCTTAATGAAAAATGCCATCGAGAGAGTGTCAAATAAGTTATAGGCAACCACAACAGAGCGTGTACTTCTCTAAATACTAGGTTTTAAGTTCCAAACTTTTGGTGGAAAAGCAGAAACGGAAAGAGGTTGACCAGCGAGAGGCTCTCAATAATATACATTCCCCGAGTACGGTACGTTATTAGAGGAATCCGCAGTAACCCAATTCCTCTGGGTTGAAGCTGAGATAATGTCTACTACGCGAGAAGGGCCAATAAAGAGGATGGGATACAACACTATGATGATTTAACCTTTGTTAGTTGATAAGAGGGAAAATGTTAACAATTGTTTCTTTTTACTAGGCGGTAATTAATATATATTAAGACGTTTTTTGATAAAAAAATGTCCAAATTTTGATGATCTAGTCTTAAATAAGTGAAACAATATCACGCAATAAAATAAGAAGGTCAAATTTTACCTATACCGCCCTGAGGATGCTAGCTTATAATTATCATTTTATTTTATAAAATAATGGAAAGTGAAATAGAACTACACTTTACAATGTGCCAGTTCATTGATTACGCAACAAATATGTATATGTTTTAAGAATTATAAAATTTACACAAAGTAATATCTATTATTTACCTCGTTATTTACTTACCCCAATATTCATTTATAACATGTTTAGGTAATTATATATACTGTGCTATATGATTACGTCACAAATGAATCTAAACATGCCTACTGAACAATTAACGTAGTTCTCTACACCTGTACTCTAAAACCACACTGGATGATCCCATGATTAGTCTGAGTAGGAATAATACATTTTAAAGTGTAAAAGTACAACGTAAAATGTAAGAATGCATCGCAAAAAGAAAAAGGAAATATACAGTCAATGTTCAATTCATTTAAATTCATTAATTAAATGTGAATTTTCCCAATTTTTATCAATGTAAAAATTTTAATTAATTATTCTGAATTTCTATCGGAAAATTTGTCTTCGTCGTTCCAAACCGTTATGTCACACCCGGTAAATGCACCAGACTTGTATTTGTTTATCGTTCGCGATCTTCCCGGCAATGAATTAGGATTTCTTTAATGATTAACTGAGCTCCGGCCCAAACAAGCGCCGACGAAAATAAATAAACGGCTGAACGCGATGAAAACATTATTATACTCGCATCGGGCACAAAACGAATTAAACAGTGTGAATAGGCGTCGTTAGTGAAATTTCTTAATGGGACGAGTGTATTGTAGCGGGGCCTCGAGTTTTCCCAAAGTTCCTCGCGCTTATTTCTCGGGAAAGGGGAAATTATTACGTTAATAACGGGGTTGGAATTATTGCAGGAAGATAAACAAACGACGCTCGACTGGGAAGGTGGGACGAATGTACGGTGAGATTTACTTACGAGATAAATAAGGAAAGACAGATTTTGCTAAGAGCAGAACGTAAATTAACTTCGATACGAAAATTTGACTTGCCTAGACTGAAAGATAGAATAACATTTCCAACTGTAAACCTATGTTGTTTAATTTGGTAGACACAGGGTGTCTAGAATTGCACGATCCACGCCAAAACTCAAAATTCAAATAAACATAGGTCGAAAAGTGTAAACCATTTGAATATGTCAAAATAGACAAATTATTGTTGAAAGATACTCAAGTTACGTAAACAAAAACATACCCATTCTTAGATACTAATGTGTTTATATTTCTCAAGCCCAACGGCCCTTGCTCATAAATTAAAATGCTTATAAACGTACGAAGGTATATTGGAGCACTAAGCTTAAGAGAGAATTTTAGTTTTTAATCTGATTTAATACAGAATAGATGTGCTATCTGAATAAGTGAATAAACAATATCTTTTAATTATAAAATTGTTTTAGTTCTACCCATAGTCCCAATAATTATTTTCAAAAGAACACCGAAAAATGTCAGGGGACAATTCTCTGATGAAAATTAATAGGGGTCTTTGGTATAACATTTTTTGAAAAAACGCCCCTCCAAAAATTGTTTTTCTTTTTTATCTTTCATGTACCTATATCAAGCTAAAGAAACCAAGCTTGGTGAACACTATCTGTCAAAAAACTATGCTTTTTGAAATTTTTTCAACCCTGAAGTATTTTTGTAAGGGGTTGAAATAATCGACCCCCATGACATTTTTTCTTATAATTTTTTTTTGGATAAAATTGTTTCCTTTTAAAAAATATGTTTAAAAAGCCCCATTCATTTACTAACTTTTTGATCCCCTCAGGTTGTTTTCGAAAAGTTAAGGATTTATGAGAAAAAAAAATAAATGTATTGCAAAGCATTTTTAAAAAGATCTGTTTAACGCGAGTGTATTTTGTCGAAAGATCTAGTGGTCGGTTCTTTGCAATGAAATCCATAGAAACAAATGTAAATGTCATTTATTGTTACGGTTTCTTACTCTTTCACAAGTTTTATGATTTTGTGTAGAAAATATTCGCCCCTTACTTATTTTTTCGGTGATATTTAGATACACCCTATATATACCTGAATTGTAAAATTGTGGGGTGTTACCTTGTTACATCCTGGTATAATTCTGACTATTTTGGTTAATGCTTATTCATATTAATGTTGTCATAGATTGTGTTCTTTTGTAACTTTTGTGCGAAGATCACCGGATATAAATCCGTAAGTCTAGCTTTTCTGCAATCAGGGATATTGTAAACTTTACACGGCAGATAGTGAGGGATAGAAGTTGTTGCTAGTTTCCATTCGTTCATCACAGTTAGTTGCAATTTGTTCCCGTAGTTCTTGTATATGCAATCACCTGGTTTGATAATCACCACGTGCCATCTTAAATTCTTAAACCAATTAATTGATTCCCAATACTTCTAGAATGTTCTTTGTTTCCTTAAAACCTATCTGCGTTGTCTATTCCTGTTTACAGTTAAAGTTTCGTAGGCGTTCCAGACGTTCTTAGATGCAGCTCGTTCAGCAGTTTTGATGTCGTCAGCCTGTCGAACCGTTGTTACCCGATGAATCAGGGCGCCATGTTCGTGGAGGTTTCTTGATCAGGACAAATTTAATATTTGTACTATCAATATAAACAATTTCTAACAACAGATTTTGTTTCCATCACTAATGTTTGATTTAATATGTGTCTATATTATCTTATTATTATTACCTACCTGAAATTCTAATTAAATAACTATGTGTATATAATATGTACCTACACTTCGGATATACTTTCTTTCTCTTGTTCAAGCACATGAATATTACTTAACGGTTTTTTATCAAATAATAATACTTTAGTATCTACGATTACAATTTATAGTACAAATATTACATTAATATCTATAATTAAAACATTTGTACGGTACTTGTTATCACAAGCATCCAAATTATTTACATAAATAACCATTATGATTATTTATTTACAACTACAGGAATAAATTCATTTGCCTTAAATTAATATAAATATTCTTTAATAATCTATTTGCTAGAGATAATTAATTAATAGTATTTTTCAGTTTCTAACATATTTATGTAAGAACGTATACATAATGAGTAGACATCGGAAACTATGTGTCAGATGAATAAACGGTAGTAATCTATTATTATTTTAATATTTATTTTTAATTTTGTATTTTTGGTAATTTTTGTGTGGTTTAATTTAGTGTATTTTGTTTTGTAGTATAGTATATAATTTTTATAATGTGTAATGATTGAATATTCGTTTGGGCGCCTTTTGTTGCGTAGAATGTAATTTGTGTGTTTTGAAATCAATTTTTTTTTATTGGATGCAGGTTCTCATGATAAAATTAAACAATAACAATGACAAATTTCAACGAATTGTACTTTCTTACCTTGGTTTTGCTAATATCTCATCTGGCAGCTTTATCTTGCATAAACAATATTAACAGTGTACATTTTNTGAAATCAAATTTTTTTATTGGATGCAGGTTCTCATGATAAAATTAAACAATAACAATGACAAATTTCAACGAATTGTACTTTCTTACCTTGGTTTTGCTAATATCTCCTCCGGCAGCTTTATCTTGCATAAACAATATTAACAGTGTACATTTTATTACAGTGTAGATAGGAATGTCTAGTAATCAATGACACACTGTCCCTTAAAACACTTATTCAGAATACTAGCATGAGTTCTTATCTCAGAGAAGCGGTTCAATATTATTCAAATATACTATCACTATTGATTTGGGTAAGAAGCACTGAATGAAAGCAAATTTTTAACGATTTTCACAATATGACATTTATTAATTATTCATCTTTAAATTCCGAACAATATTTTAAGAAACACAGAAACTAGATTTGTTATGGACTTTTACTTGACTAAATAACTGATAAATTTCTTAACTCTACCTAACATGATTTAGAAAATGTTTGGTTAACCAATTAGTACTGTTTTAAATGTATTACGGAACAAATTAATTTAAATTAAGAACACAGAAACTAAACTAATCCTTATATTATGAAATGTTCAAAAATATGATTTTAATTTCTATCCACTGACATTGTCTATGGTTTGAAATGAAGTTTTCAATTTCACAAAATGTTTTTTACTTCGAATTCGCAAACATTTTAATTTAGGTTTTGGAGAGTATGCTTAGGCAACTGGACTTACATTTTCCATTATCTCTGCTTTGGAATGTTCAATCGTCACTCTAACCTCGCTTTTAGTCGTGGTTTGACAGCTGTACTCGTCTCTTGTAGATGGTTTTTGTGTCTGAGTTGGTTGCTTCCTGGTTTTCTACGATGTTATTTGGGGAGCTACAGGATAACATGCACCCCTAACCTGTGTCTGGGACCAACTAGTTTCTCTTCCAACTTGTTTACTTCGAAACGATGCTGTGTTGTTTTCCGTTAGAAGGTAAATTTTCTGATTTATCCTTTTGTTATTGGTCACTTGTATCCATGAGATATTGTTTTCTAACTGCGCACTTTCTCTCCAACATATTGCGATGTGATTTTATTTTAATTAAATTACGGCGTAATTTGTATTTTGTAACTGTGTAGTAAATTTTTAACATCTTAAAACTAGTTTACAAGAATTTTTATATGACATTCTGCATGACAATTTTTATAATAAACTTCTAGCCTATGTGTTTTTCTGATACTATAATATTTGAATTTTCTTTTGTACTAAATTATTTAACGTTTATTATTTATGTATTTTATCTTTTCCGACATGCTTCTCAATTAAAATGTATTAGTTAAATTTTGAATGATAATATTTTTAATTTTGATATGAAATAACTATGAAATGAGTTTATTTAACTTTAAAAGTAAATTATGTCTTTATTATAGTCTACATTATAATTGCATGAATTTTTCTCTACTATTACTCGGTGTCGTGTCCTGTAACACAGTGTGTTCAATTCACTATAAGTAAGCCAGTAAGCGGCAATATGCGTTGTAGTAGCAGTAGCAGAAGTAGGCTAAGTGGTCAAACCGTGTGCCGCTCTACGCTCACAATACACAATGCTATTGACTGCCATAAAAACACTTGCCGTACACTCGACCAAGCAAAGTGTAACATACAAATACGCGCATAAATGACAATGAAATGCACGCCCAACGTACATCAGTAAAAAAACCTAAACCGTTCACTGGCACGCTAGGCCGCCAGGGCAGGCTTTAGGGCGCTGACAGATACGTATTGAATAAATTGATCGATGCGAAGTTTCAGATCAGTGGCAGACATGTTATGCCGCGGATAGTGGGATTACTAAAATGTGAAGTAAACTGTTTTAGCAATGCGCCTGTGTCACTTTTTGTTTGAATAAAATTGCATAAAAGAGAATCCAGCCTACAGCCTATCCTGTGACACATTGCAGCCGCCCTAACATTTCCGATCTCTAATAACGAGTGTTCGATTACATTCTAACCTATAGTTGGGTAAATTGAATATTTTTTATATGTACTTTGTCCGTTCTGCTTTTTATTTACCATAGTCTGAATAATTTCTAATATACATAACTATTTTTAATTTTATTGTATCTTTTTTTTTCTTTGAGCTTGTAATTTATCTCATTGCATCAATAATCTCATATTGTACAAATCTATATTATATTAAATTACTATTTATTTTGAACTAGTTTTTTAGATAAAATTTTTAATTTGCAATTTTTGTTGTTAAGGGTTCTTTCTAAAATTTTGTTTAACACCATTCAGACATTTTCAATTTTTAATTTTCCTATTTAAACTTAACCACGATCTAGCTGACAAATACGCAAATAAACGACATATTTCATCATATTTCCAACCTTTTTAATTATCCAGCTCTTGATGGTCTACCAATAATGATAAGGAATGTATGGTTATTAGAATATGACATAAGAGTAATGTTAGACAAAGGTTTAATAGTAGCAACCCCGATTAACCTATCACATTATAAATATATCATTTTCATATAGCCATATCTTCGTTAACTTATGAATGGTAATGACCAAGTTATTTAGTAGAGGTCAGATAACACGGGATGATAAAATTACAAATAATAAAACATTAAAATATGTTTAATGCTATTCTATCTATTAAGATGGCAAGCCAGGTTCTTTCCCTGCCATATCTGACTTTTATTATTATTAATCTAAATTTCCCGACTTCCAGGGTCTAAAATGAATTTCCAGGTTTTCTATGTGGGTGGTAACTCTGCTTAAGAAGTTTTCTTTAATTAAATTAAATTAGTATGGCTCTATAGCTATACACAGTAAAAAAAATCACTCTATTTCACTCAATTTTGCTCAATAATGTATCAATTTCTGTCCACGTCCGATTTATTGAAATATTCAAAGTGGTACGAGTACAACTAGAATTTTATGAGTGAAACTATTGCAACAGAAGTGAGTGAATTTTGCTCAAATCCGAGTTTCTGCTAACTATCAAGTGAGTGACTTTTGATTCTATTCTGAGTATATAAAACCAATTACACCACGCCACGAGATGACCTAATGGGGACGATGGGAATAGACAAAGAGAACGCACGACAACCATAGAATGGGGTGGAATCACTCAATAATGAAAACATTTACTTCTATTTAGGTACAGGTGTACTAAATACGAGTTTATCTGGAGAAGTTACTTAACGGGTACCTAATTTTTGACTGTAAGTACCGTTTTAGTTCAAATATGATCACCAATGAGTAAAATTGTCAAAATGCTCAATTTTGAGTAAATGTAAGTACATTTACAATACGAAAAGTATTATACATTACAAATCGAGATAGAGGTGTTTTAAGAGTTGGTGTGTTCCAGTTAAGGAAGTTGGTGGCTATTTTCGGAATTACAGTAAGAAACTTGAATACAACATATCGAAAAACCTCAGTGTACAAATTGTCAGGTTTCTATTTGATTCTATCCTTATATTTTTCTAGGCAAAGTCGCCATAACAGTCGCTGCATGTTTTCTCATTATTCAAATTGAGGGTCAGTTGCAGAAATATACCTGGAGATGAGTTTCAAGGAATAGACCTACCCATATCCCTTTAGTAGGTATATTATCTTCACTCCCTTGTATCACCCAGAGAAAAAAAAATAATTAGAATAAATTTGTTTGTACGTACCTAAGCACTGTGTGAGAATGACTAACGAAAAACATCACAAGCCCTGTTCTACTGAAACGCTCAAACCGACACAAATACCTAACAAGATTCAAATTTTAAATTACCCAGCGCAGCTGTCCTAACAATGGTGGTTATGCTTTCTGTACACAGTGACATGGCTATGCTCTGAGGTACTGAAATATTTAACAAAACGGACAAACCCTATTAGTGAACTTTTTTAATTACCCAGCATAACGTCGTTTGTTTCATTCCTCTGCTTTTTTTCTTTTCAAACAGGCCGACTAAACTAATTTCAACGTTACACTAACAAAAATTTTATGTAATATAACACACTAGATCTTTGAGTATTTTGATACCACAGTGGTCCAGGTGCATTTTGGGTTGCAGTCTTTGAATCATTTCGAGAGCAATCTTTTGATAACATTAAATTGGAAACAAAATATACTGTAAGTAAATCAATAGGCTTAAATGGTAAGCTATAATCTGGATGTCTGTGTGTAAAAGTTAGATAAAATGAAGATATACCGAGAGATTTTATAGTTAAATCAATGTGCGTATTATTAGGCTACACATGAATCTAAACATGCCTACTGAACAACAAACAGGTCTCCACACACGCGCGGTAACACCACACGGGGTGATCTCATGATTAATCTGATTGGTTGAGCCAAATCAGGTCATGTAAATTCACACATTTATTCGTATATTTGCATCAAAAAGAAAACGTGTAACTACACATTCGAACATGTATGTTCCATTCATTTACATTTTTTGTGCAAAGAAACCATTACAAATATGTAAAAAGCCTATGTGAATTTCCACAATTTTTATCAGTGTAGGTTGATTAGAGAAAATTTCATTCTTGAATATTCGAGGACTCATAGGTCTCATAATTACTGAACAAACATTTAACAGAGCTATTTTATTTTTATTTAAAGTTGTGAAGGAAATAAACAAGTTTCAGCAAACTAAGAAAACAGCACCCAGGTAAATACCTACGAAGATGCTTGACTCCTAGCCAAATTCCGCAACCTTAAATACATAAAATTTGGCTCAAATAGGTGTCTTGTATTTGGGTCATGAAATAAATATTTTACTTGAGGGGAAATTTAGAGACCGTGAAAGAGTTGATTAGTTGTTTTTGTTTACTTATTTTTAGTGTGGTATTCAAGCTGTTTAAGAAGCTCGGAAGGAAATTAAAAATATATTCATTGTTAAATATCACTGTTGTTTTCTATAACAATATTAGTTAAAAACATTTATGTACTTAAATTTCGTAATGCTGGCATCAAATATGACATCATTAATGTAAATAAATATTATTAGTTTGGCCATATATAATAATTTATTTTGTTCTATGGCCGTGACACAAAAATGGAAGGTAGCTAAATAAAAAATATTAAATAACTGCTGTTAACAATATTTTTGTAAGTGGTCTTTAAAAACACCGATATGTTACTAATGACGTTTTATTAGAAAAGCATGACAATGTAGCTCGACTATCTCGAATAAAATACCATATGTAAATTTTCCTTAAAGTAATTCAAATAAATTAAAAAAAAAATCCTAAAAAAGCTTAACAAATGAAGTCAAATAATGCTCTTCCAACCAAAAATCCAGGCAAACAAAAGATGTCTAACCGCAGAATACAAGATTCCTAACTGGCAATATTGAGGGAAACAAATTTTCTATGATGTTGTGATGTTGTGACCCAATTAGCGTTGAATTATACCAACAATACATGGTTAACTATCTAAAATTAAAATTAAAAATAATGTGTCTAAATATGACATATATAAAAACACATACGTGATATAGTGAAATCGTTAAGTGATGTAATAATACGCAACTTCCTTAAAAAAAAAGAAAGTAAGGAAAAGTAAAGTATTTTGTTAGTGCATTTTTGTTAATTTTTGAAAATGCACAAATAGGAACTTGTCGAAAAAGTTAGTGACTAACAACCTTGAAGAGAAACAATACTGACGACATCGTTCAGGTTCGAAACGTTTACTAATCAAGTTCGTATAAACTCTTTCTGGACCAACATCTAGACCACAATTATACGAGGTACATTCAGAAAATAACTGAACTTTTTGGGGAGACTGGGGAAAACTTTCACGGAAACTTTTGAAATAAGCTTTCGGAAATGAAGCTCTGGGTCGTATGCAGTGTTACGAATGGCTTTCACGATTTAAAAGTGATCGTCAGTCAATTGAAGATGATCTTCGACAAGGAAGGCCTTCGACTTCAACTGCGGACTCTCACGTTCGATTAAGTAAAAAATCTGGTTTGTGCAAATCGCCGATAGGCTGTCAGAAAAATTGCAGAAGAGGTTAGCATCTCAACTGGATCATACCATGAAATTTTGATTAAAAAATTGAACATGCATCAAGTTGCAGCAAAATTTGTTCCTCGTTTGATGACCGAACAAAACACTGAATACGTGGGCTCCTCGTAGATCGCTCCTAAATCTGGAAAGTGTTTACAGCGGTGGTCATGGTTAGCGTCGCGCAGCAATGAAAGACGGAGTGGGAGTAGCGTTATTTACTAGTGGTTTGGGAGTATTTTTTCTTGTGTTTTTTGAAACAATGTAAGTTTAAATTAGAT
Organism: Anoplophora glabripennis; assembly: GCF_000390285.2. NCBI lineage: Eukaryota > Metazoa > Arthropoda > Insecta > Coleoptera > Cerambycidae > Anoplophora > Anoplophora glabripennis. The sequence goes on along the minus strand of NW_019416463.1, from coordinate 423,130 downwards.
TGAAAATACAGACTAACAGCACTTACAATGTCATCCATCTATTGAAAAATCAATGGTACGAGAAATACTAACAATAAGCTTTGATGAAATAGTAATTGAAAATTTTATTTCGCACAAAAGCAGAAGAATGGACTCACTATAAAAAATGTTGATCATTTTAAAGTAAATTTAATTATGCATCCATTAATGTAATAATATACAGGGTGTACCATTTGAAATATTTAAGTAAATTCAACTTTAACGTCACAATATTGGTCACACGTTCTTAAACACTCTGTCTAAATTTTTGCAAATTTGATATAAACTGGTTGAATACCATTGCTTTTAAATTATCCATGCCAAATTTTCAGATTTCAATTTTGACTACTTTTTGAGATAATCCTACTGGGTCCTCTTCGTGATACACCCTGTATACTATAATATATTTTTGGGTATTAATTACAGTCCGCGCGATATTTGTTGGGATAGAATTTCAAGAAACTACTGTAATTATTTAACGCATCAGGGGCGTGCCTTGAAATTTTACGCCAATGTCTTTCTACCTCGGGCGTCGAATGCGGTTAATTCCAAGAAAGTGACGCAGGAGTCTTCTTGGAATTCTGTTTCAACAAATATCGTACGGACTGTAATTAAACTAATTAACGATGTGAATGACAGATATCCACTCGTATTTACATTAAAAGAGTAAACAATTTTTTAAAGTGATTTTGCGCACAATAATAAAAAAACCGTTTTAAGCGGTTTTAAACCGCGTATAGCAAGACATCGCGCCACGTACAATCCCATTAAGCATCGTGAGTCCATAAAACACAGGTTGGAACCCTGCATTAAAAGAAACTTCGCCCGTTCGGCCGCTCTTCACTTTATCCCCATTTACCCGAAATCGGAGTCCGAACCGATGCAAACGTAACAGCCCCGTGAAGGGATATACTCTTAATTTGTATTTTAAAATGCTTATTTATAGGGGCAGCGCGTAGGGCCCCGGGGAAATAGGGGTGGAGTGGCACCCCACTGATTAGGGATGAATTTATACGGGTGAAATTTAGAGTGCCCTGACAAGCTTAAGTGCGCGGGAATGAAACAAAAAAAGGTCGGTAACATGCCGTTGCTTTGATTAGGGGTTGAAAAAATTAATAGAATTATTATTGGGTCATCACGGGAGACGGAATCTGGTTTCTACAGGGGCGACTGTTAACTCTGAGGATTCTGCTTTGCTTTTTTAAGCCGCATCACCGTTATTCTCATTCTGACGCCATCGATGTTTTTTTATTGAGACACCCTGTATGCTTTCCGCGTTTGCGTTATACGTTTCCACATTAATTTACTCGGTTATTTGTTTATTTATTTTCAACAGGTGAAATGACCAGTTAAAGAAAATAAACTTAATTTAAGAAAAAATTTAAAAAGTAATAATAATAATGTTAAAAATATGACGAAGAATAAAAAAGCAAAACAGTGCACTATAAAGTTGTGATATTAATTGTTATAATTTTTTTTGACGTGACTGAAATCTTGGAACAAAAAGTTAAATTTTTCTATTAACGTGAAAAGTTCATTGATGTAATTTATAATTAAACAATAATAATCAACTCAACTTGAAAAAGAAATTTGCTGATCAACACTCCTTTATTTTAAAAATCATATATTTCCATTGGATCGCTTCTATAGTACATACAGGGTGTTTCTGAAATAAGTGTTTTCCTTGAAAATGGTGGTAGAGGGCGCGAAAAGGAGCAACTTTTATTATGCAACTGATGCTAAATGCTTCTGTTTTCAAGAATATGAATTAAGAAAATTAACCATACATGTAAAACGAATCTGTGCATCTTGTGCACGTGCGTTGTGTGTTGCAGTATTACTTAGCCGGTGAATAAAATATTTTCTGATCAAGAACTAGCAGATATGGTGTTAACGTACGGAGAATGTCAGTACAATTTTAATGAGACTTGTCGTTTTTCGTATGCGGACTAATTTTGACAGTCGTTTGGAAGCATGTTTATTAGCACATGGAAACAACTTTGACAATTTTTGTAGAGCATATTGTCTATTAGTAAGTAATTTGTTTATTCGTTTAATTTTTGTGTTACTTTTAAACGAGATTTGAATAAATTTCAGCATTTTCGACATGTGCCATCAGCACTTTCGCACTGCGGCGCGCGGCAGCTACGATATCAAAGGTACAGCTGGCTGCCGAACCAGGGACGGCTTTGTTTAAACCTTCATGTTCAATTTAAAATGTTTTAGACCATCAGTCTTTAATAAAAATTGATTATATTCGCGCCCTTTATGACCCTTTTCAAGGAACGTACTTATTTCAGAAACATCCTGGATATGATTTTGAAAAATGATGTGCCCATATTAGAGATGCATAGTCCAACTTAAACTGTTCCAATTTCTAACACAGAACGCGATTGTTCTACACAATTATTGAAATATTATCAATAAGTAAGAGTTTGTTATCAAATAAAAATCCTTTATTAAAACAGAAACAAAACAAGTTTTTGAAATGTTCACTTCTTTCTAAACTTCCTTTAGCAATGGCATAATTAAAAATGAAAAGACATGCTTTCTTTACTAATATATAGACTTAAGTTTAATGTGTTCACTTGTAACTTATCCATCTGTATATAACAACAGGAATTAAATAAATGATATGAATTTGTACCACTTGCTTTTAGTGACAAATCATTTGTAAATATAATAAAAAACAAAAGCCCTAAATAAGAACCTTGCGCCATTCCTGGGGTAGCAGTACAGCAATCTGATCTACACCCGCTGTATTCCGCGAATTGTTTTCGTTCAGAGAAATAAGATCTAATTAGAGGGATCAAATTGCTGGAATAAGAGAAGAAATTGATCTATGTATAAGGTTGAATGTCTTACGTACGTCGCATATAGGTACGTAGTAAAGTTTTCTAGTCAGTACATTGCAGTCTAGGAAAATGTAGTAGAAAGCTTAGAAAATATTTTTTTAAGCTCTAAAGCGGTAGCGAAAATATCTCTGAAACTAAATTAATTTGCAACTTAAGCACAGCTTAAAATTTATGTAGTGTTAGAGAAAATGACCCTAAATACTTAACTACAAAAAAAGAAATACTAGATAAAGGTCACTTTTCTTAATGAAGGAATATTTTTATGATCCTAAAGTCCAATTTTATCTCAATGAAGTTCTTTCTATGGGGGATTGGATTATGAAAGATGAAGTTAAAGACTTATTTATTAAATTGAACAGCGGAAAACATATTGTCAAATGCACTTGATCAAATAAATCAATTCTGTTGTTAATCGGTTTGGAATTCAAAAAAGTGTAAAGAAGCAAAAAGTGAAGATAATACAATGGCGCATATGATGACCTATTTTATTTGTAATATCATACAGGGTGATACATTTTTTTGCCAAATAATCATCGATGATGCCCACACCTCCGCTACTCGTAAGTTTCTCAAGCTGGTAATTTTTTGTTTCATACCTACTACCATACTAAATACTCACACCGAATTTGGTTAAATTATCTCAAGCGGTTTAGAAATTAAAAATTAAAAACTGATTTTTTTAAATTTTTGACAGCTGTTGTCCTAGCTGTTCTAAGACCCCACATTTATATAATAAAAAAAACCTTTTTTTGAACACAGAATACGCCCCTGGATGTTTTACTTAAACTTAAGAAAGCCCTGTATATGTCATTCTAATCAGAAAAAAGACGAACCGAAAAATGACAAACAAATTTGTCTTCGGCTGATTTCTTAAAATTGCAAGAGTATTTCGTCATTACCAGTTTTTCCTAGGTAAAAATGGTAAAATATCAGGGGGATAAGATGTTTTGTAAAGAAGAAGGATTTATAAACAAAGTAATTTCTAGAAGCTTTGACTTTCACTATATTTGAATTTAATTTTCCATATGAAACAGCTACTCGTAGGTATGCATATATCCCTAGGTAGCGGCTGTCCAAACGTTATTTTCGTTTTTGAATAAAGAAAGGAATATCCATACACAAAGAAGCCGTTCTGCTGTCCACACAGACAGTGTATGATGAATTTTAAGTATGCGTTTCCGAATTTCGTGACGTTGGATATGTTTATTTCTGTTATATGACATAGGAACTTCCTCGTACAGGTATTTTTAAATAACCTTGGAAACCATGAAATGTTATTGAAATAAAAAGAGTCTTATTTAAAAGCCCCACGACCGGCGCCAAATAGAAGCCGTAATATTATTAAAGCATTAAGAGAATAGCACTTCAGTCACAACTAGCCTTTCAAGTTATTATTTTTATTTGTATAGCCTAGAGCAGAATTTAAATAAATTCACAGAAAAGTTCCTGTATGACTTGACAGGTAAATTTTCAGGCTAATATCTTAAACAAACAACAAAACTCAGGTAAAAGAACTGTAACCGTCAACAAGGTTTGAACTTTTCTTTCAAAAAGGGTGTGAATCATACCTATTTAAAATTCATCTTAACACCAAGTACCTACCTACACATTTAAATGATGTTTCCTAGTAAGAATCATTTTATGAAATTCATAAGAGCCTTTTAAAACCGAGTCTAAAACATAACAAATCGCACAATAATAATAAATACCACTAAAATCTAGCTATTACTTAACAATAAATCTTTGCGTGAGTGATTGAGGTTGCCCGATTTGTTACCTGTTTATGTAAAAGAACAGAAAATGAGGATGGATGTACTAGAATTTCATGGGTAACAATAGCTTCGGGAAATACTATAATCGCTGTACCCATCCTGAAGCAATTGTGTACAGAGTGATTCACAACTTAACCAAAAAAATTTGAGAATAGATGCGTCATGAAAAATGGAGTCAATCGTTTAAAAAATTTTTGTATAGTTTCCGAGAAAAAAATATTAAAGTTGGTAGTATTTACAACTCTTACATCGCTGGGCTACTGTAATCTCTAGCGTCATTCGCGTTGTGCGATGTACGCAATGCGCTCTGTCTGCAGGCGATTTCGAATACTGAAATCCGATTTTAGTATTAACTTTTCTGCGATAGTGTTTACATTAGTTTTTCTAGTGTCAAAAATGGCTTATGTATACAGCAACTCGCAGTTGATGGGTAGTTTTTATTTATGCTGCAGCAAGACGACATTTGTGATATGATGAAACAAGGCAACATTTGTGTTAGTTCGTAGAAACTGGGTAAGACGGGCCCAAATGTGTTTACACGTCGTTGGACAAAACTTTGTTGTAGTAACATTAGGTATGTCAAATTATTTTATTAATTAAAACAACAAATTAATAAGAACAATAGCGGCAAAAGCAGTTGAATTTGCTGATATAAAATAGGTGTTATAAAATTTTATTTATTCTTTCCATTTTTTGTCCGTTCAATTTTTATTACACTTTGCCGCCGTGCCGGTTGCCGACTGCATGCTTTTCCGTGCGCAAGGTGTTGTTTTACAGTGGACCAGTTTCCAGTGCCGTACAGAAGTATATTTTTAAATCATTTTCAAACTGCCTTTTTGATTTTTTTTACAAAATTGTATCTGTAAGAGTCACCTATACATTCAAAAATTTTTTTGGATATGTTTTGATTCACCCGGTATGTTTAATGACTTACAGAAGTACTCACCAGAATCTAATCGACTGTTCTGTAGAGCTAAGTATAAATTCTCAAAACTCAATAGGTACTCAATACTCAGAAGCGCTCAGAAGGTAGGTTTCGTTGAAAAAAAATTATCTTATTTTACTTTACCAAACTTGTATCGACATGTTAACGTTTTCATACACTATGCTTTAATAACTTAAAAATCTCAGGCAATACAGGATTGTTTACTTACGCAATAAAAGCGTTGTTTTCTCTCGGAATTTCTGGGTAAACATGGAGATTTGCCGATAATTCCGAAGACCGAGTAAAAATACAAATCGACGTACGACGGGGTAAATTATAGCGTACGGATTTTATATTTAGAGTTTATTTTTAGAAACGTTGTGTGCGAAAGATCACTGGTATTTATGACTTAATAAAATTTCTACTTTTTGTTTCAAAAGATGCGTGTTATTTCAGAAATACATATATTCTATTATTAGCTCTCTTTTTTACTTTTCTGTAAAGGTATTAAGCCCATTCAAACAAATTAAAAAAAAATCTTATCAAAAGACGACATTGTTTGACATAGGATTATGTTTAACTTCCTTAACCATATCAAGGAATCTTTGACCTGCCCTTGTTGTTCTCGGACTAGGTTCTGTGGGTGCGCCACGGGATAACCTCCTGAAAAAGCAACATACGTTGAATAGCTGAATACCTAGATCAATCCAGTATAATTTTTGTGTTCGTGTCTTACACTTCGACTAACGTTGCTGCTATTACTGCGTTACAATATTTTAGAATATAACCTTACCTAAAATACTCCTCTTAGTGGTAGAATATAGACTGTGTTTACTTAAAAATTGATATAATTTTAGTAAATATTCTTTTATCAAATGTAAATCATTGCTTGAATAATACTGAAATGGACCAATTAATTATAGGTAGTTGCCACGTCGCGTCGTTGGTTTAAGCCTCTTGAGGTTTCGAGAGACACATACCGCTCTCTTCTTCAGAAGAGACTCCGAAGCTGAGAGTTTATACTGAAGAAACGTCAATAAGTCTAAACCGACAACGTATCAACCAGCCCAGAAATTGTACAGCCATATAGTTGTATTGATTTAAGAAATAGCTATTAAATATATATGGTTATTACTGTATATTCACATACAGCGACTGTTATAGTCTTTCCGAAGTCAGTTAAACATGTATAGAAACGCCTAGCACTAAAATTTAATTAGTTTCATAGATGTCCTTAAAAAAGTTTTTTGCTAAAGGTACATTTGACCAACAACATATTATAATTGTTTATGTCTTCAAACAATTTTATTATATGATGGTAAATTTCATTTTGTTCCGTTTCAAAAGGTCTCCAAAATGCTATGTCGTATAATAATATTAGTAAACAAAATATCCCTGTTATTTCTCCCTTTCGCAATTGTAATATGAATGATTAATAGAAGGAGCCTATAATTAATTAAAATTACCTGAATCACACCAAATTCCGCATTGCTACACTGCACTGCACTAGGCCATTTGTCGACAACTGAATTTATGGCCAGACCTGTATATGGGTATGGCAGCTTATACTGGGGCTAAACCTAAAAACTCTGTTATCGTGACATTGCACATAAAAAATATAAAAAAGTAGTAAAAGATTATAGCAAAATAAGTATAAACTCAATTTTTTTACTTTCTCGGAATTACGAAGAAATTTATAACCATTCCTCGGCGATATTTCATTCAGCACTTCATAATAGTACATTCTGAATAATTCAATAGATATTATTCCATGTCTCCGTCGTAAAAACGGTTTAATGATTATCATTTTAATTTCACGGAGCCTGCCTAGTATAAGAATGTTTCACATACCAACCGAAACCATTATTTATAATTCCACATATTAACTCTTATCCACGTTAATAGTTCGTCAACGTACGGCCATAACTAACAAAGTGGGTATGATTTATACATTTCCAATATCGATTTCCTCAATTATCATATTACAAATTATTATCTTCGTTTTATTTATAGAACAGTTGCATTCGTAAACATCCAGCCCTTAACCGCAAGTTCGAGATTGGAAGACCGAACAACAGAACGCGTGACGTCACAGATAGTGGGCATATGTAAACTGAGGCTTTCCGTAAACACTATCGTATCCAACTAAATAATGCAAGAAGTTTTTTAGAGAGATTGGCTCAAATGCCTAGAGAAATACTAATTTCAATTGGTTCACCTCAAAACTTCAGTGTAAACAGATTTTTCTCTAGTATACTAGAGGTGGTTAACATTTTCCGTTTCCGTATTATTATTATTATTATTATTTTTGCATGTTTCCATAGTTCGAGATATCATATGATGTTTATTCTATTATTTCATCTTTTAGGATCCAAGTTCGCAGACTAATTTGAAACACATCTTTCACCGTCAACAAAATAAAAGAAACCGTCATTATTTTGTGGAGAGGTGAAAAATGTATTTCAAATTACTCTATGGGCTTGTCCTTGTTGTCTAAATATTAAAAGATGAAGTAAGTAATAATAGAACAAATAGCATATGACATCTCTAACCAAGGAAAGAAAAATATAATAATTATAAATGCACAGTTATTGTCATTTCAATGACAAACAAATTGATTTTTGAAATTTTATCGATAAAATACACGATATATAGTGATGTCTAGGTATTTCGTATTTATTTGCTTTTTACAAACTTGCAACTGAATTTTAAAACAGTTATCCCCAACCGATTGAGCTGAAAATTTGCATACACGTTTAGTTTGGACAACAATGCATGGTTAGCTAAGTCACGTCATTCTAAATCTAATATGGCGAACTCCCAGAAATGGCGGACTAGTTATTTTTTATGCACCCCCATGATATGGGTATCAAATGAAAGGGTTTGCTGAGAGGAATACGAAAATAAAATAACGTCACTAAAAGCTTGTTTTTTTAATTTTATACATTAACTTATTCATTCTGAAAATTCCAAGAAAACCCCTGCGTCACGTTCTTGGAATTAACCTAAAAAAAAAACATTGGGGAAACTTTCAAGACACGCCCCTGTCGCGGTGAATTGTTACAGTAGTTGCGATGACAGAACTTTATTGGCTTATTATTTTCTTGGAATTCTAAATCAACAAATATTGTACTGACTGTATGTGATGTCCTATAAAATGTTTGGTGATAGTGTCAAAAAGGAGCTATCGCAATTGAATGAAAATACTGCTTTGTAATGTCATATTTATTTAAACAGAATCTGCTAAAAAGTGTTTTTGTTGCCAACTTTCGGTAACCATTTTTAAATTTAATGAGTATGTTCAAATTTTTATATACTTACAGGTATATTTCACAAAACATAAAATATATTACTCGTATACCAGATGTTCCGTTGTGCTGTTCAGACTTTGAAAGCTAAAGCAGACTTATTTATAGGTAAAAAAAATAGAAATATGTATGTAGGTAATATTCTTTGCGAAGTTACAGATCTATGAATTATTTAAACCGATTAAAAACATATCAATCAAACTTTGTCTGGGAAGAGTAAACCTAAACATTAATTTTAATTTATTTTCAAATATGCCAGAACTGGTGTCTTGCTGAGATAAAGATCGACCTAATATTTTTCCTGGCATTTGGTCTCAGAATTAAATTTACTTCGTGCTACCAAAATTTGACCTTAACGATACGAAACAAATTGTACATATTTATTTTACATATAATTTAGAAATATGCACCATTGAATTCATGTCTCTTTTTTCTAGAAAATAATCAAATTATATTGTCCCATCATCGAATTTTCTGGAACGGCATTTTATAGATAATTTTCATTGTGATGTAAAATTATATTTGACTTATTTGCAGGAATATAGCAAAAAATAACACAAAACAATAATTCATTGGCTCACTAATTTCCCCAGAAAAAGTAAAAAATCATCTTAATTTAATGATATTACTCGTTTTGTGATTATTTTAGTATTTGCCACCAGATGACACCGAGAGTGCTGGAATCGACAATATTTAATATTAGTAAAAAATACATTTTTCTATGTTGTATTAATTTCAACGAAAAAATGCTTTAAGAATCACCAACTCTGCAGATTAGTCTGACAAAAAATAAATAAATATCAATCGAAGTGCTGGAATAGCTCCAGTTCAAGTACATGTAACATTTTTTCAATACTTGTAATTATATAGGAGGCCTTAATTTCAATCAACAGTCAGTGATAACTATAACATTTAAAAAGGACATGAAACAAAGAAACACAATGTTCCTTCAGGCAACAGTTCTCAACATAAACTATTTAAAATTACCATTAGACCAGTTTATCGCTGCCATCCTGCCCTCCCGATTTGGTACCATATACGTAGATCCTTCTCGAAGATCATTTACTTGAACCATCAAAGCAACCGCCAGGTGGAAACGAATGACGCAGCTGTGCGGCGATTTCAAAACAAAATCTGTAATTTTTGTTTGATATTGTAATACCGGACCAAGAAAATAGATTAATCTCTTTCTTACGACTGCGAAGAACTAAAATCTTAAATTTACCGTGCACTTCACAAGCCATTGTCTGCTTCTAATGCTTGTAGTCGGAAAAACGACGGCCGTGAAATATATAGATGTAGCAAGATGAGTTACACCCGCAAAAAAGTTAATAGGAAAAGTTTCGATGAATATTTACAGCTCGGCAAATAGATTTTAATTGAAAGTGAAGTAGTAATACTGGAAAACATAAACCACGCGAAACAATCACACTTCGTGTCCTATTTCGGAGGGTTTTTACGACGGAATGTTAAATTTTAATGATGTTTTTAAACCCTTGACTTTAAGTGATAAAAAATATATAGAAGTTGATTTGCCTTGGTGTGGTACTTTGCTAGAAATTTGACGAACAAAATCGAGACGGTCAAATATTTTTACTACTTTGCCAAATGTCTCAGAACTATGATTCTTGAAATATTTTGCCAAGGAATAATTTTTTTAGTCGAAAATTTATCGGAAAGAATCAGTCCCGAAATCCGCCATCTTAATAGATGAGCACGTAAAACTGATGCTTAAAAACAGTAATGAAAGAGCCCTATAAGATAATAAATATACATGGATCACCAAAATAGTAGTCTTTCCGAAGTCAGTTGAACATGTATAAAAACGCCTAGCAATAAAATTTAATGAGTTTCATAGACGTCCATAAAAAAATTTTCTGTTAAATGTAAAAAATTATAATAATTGGCTTCTATTGAGATCGGAAAGACTATAACAATAAATTAATGGACACGATGAAGCCGCCAATGAAAATTGTAAGTTTAATGCACATACAAAAAACAAAAGTTTTTTTAATAGAACAGTCCGTAGATTTGTCACTTTTTGAATCCCTTTCCTTTTTCTGGTTACAATGGTATACAAGTTATATATTTGCTTGATAACTTGCATAATGTTTTGGTTTTTTTACTGATTCTGCATATGGTCAAAATTGCCATGAAATCAGTGTGTGGGTACGTTTTCCGTTATTAAATTTGTTAAACAAATCTTTAAATTCTCTATTTACAAAAAATTTTATGTTTCATAATGCTTTCATCGAGGCTTTCATACTATTCTAGACAAAAGATATATTTTTCAAGCATGTCTTTTCTTTTAGATTAGTACATATAAATTTTATTAGATCGTTCTTTTCCGATTAAAATAATTTCTTCAAAAGGAAAACTTATTTAAAAAAATGTTATTTGGAGCACGATGGGGTTATTTGTTTGTCATTTTTTTGTATATTTAAATACCTATCTGTTTAGTAAATTTAATAATAACCTTGATTTTATTCATAGCGGAGGATCAGTAAATAAACCAAAATAATCTGCAAACCATCAAAGCAAATATGTGGCATGTATACAGGGTGTTAAAAAAAAAGTGTAAAATATTTAAGGAGGTAATAGTAAGAACCAAAATAAGCAGAAAGGTCTCAATAAACATGGGTCCGCAAAGTAACGGTTGCGGAGATATGGAATGTTTTATGTTTTTTAGCCCCTTTTTTTATTTTGCAAAAACGTTGTGTATTTTCTTATAATAGTTGGTTGATGTTTAGTGAAATAAACAGTACGTATTTGACAGTTGTTCTCAGTGCACAAGTTTTCTTTCGCTATGGCTGGTTACTCTAACGCAGAATTAACAGACATGCATTTCATGTATGGTCGTGCTAATGGGAACGCCACCGAAGCGCGACGTCTTTATGTTGACGCTTATCCAAATCGCCAGATTCCTTCACAACGCATGTTTGGAAGAATTCACCAAAGATTGCGTGATACCGGTTCCTTGAGCAAACAGTGCCATTTATCCGGAAGACCAAGGTCGGTATCCACTCCTAGAGCAGAAGAAGAAATTCTAGCACTGGTAGAGCAGAATCCAGGTACGAGTGTGCGGAGAATATCAGCCGAGGTAGGAATTAGTGGTCCTCTTGTTTGGAGAATCCTTCACGAGCAACTGCTTTATCCATACCATGTGCAACGAGTACAGGCCTTAAATCCAATAAATGATCATCAAGCACGTTTGGTTTTTTGCCGCTGGTTTCTACGTCATGATGCTGAAGACCCTCGTTTTCTTGCAAACATTCTTTTTACTGATGAGGCCGGGTTCACAAGAAATGGAGTGTTTAATTTTCACAATACGCATATTTGGGCCGACGAAAATCCTCATGCTCTAATAGAATCTGGACATCAGGCACGTTTTTCATTAAACATTTGGATGGGTATTGTAGGTGACAGGTTTCTAGGTCCTGTTGTTTTACCAAACCGATTAACAGGCGCTGCTTACCTCAACTTTCTGCAGAACACACTGTATGAGTTTTTGGAAGACATTCCTTTGAATCAGAGGCAACAAATGTGGTTCCAGCATGATGGTGCTCCAGCTCATTTTTCCATGGCCGTTAGAGAGCATTTACACCAAACTTTTCCACATAGATGGGTAGGAAGGGCCGGACCTGTTTTATGGCCTCCAAGATCGCCTGATCTGAACCCTCTAGATTTCTTTGTTTGGGGATATTTGAAGACATTAGTGTATGGTACTCCTGTAAATAGCCTGGAAGAGCTGCAGCTACGGATTAATCAAAAGTGTCAAGAAATCCAAACCAAGGAGGGTGTTTTCGAAAGAGTTCGAATATCGTTGAGACGAAGATGTCGTGCCTGCTTGGAAATGGACGGAGGGCACTTTGAACATCTTCTGTAACTTTGTTTTTTGTTTGTTAAAAGCTTCCTTTGTCGGTTTATTCCTAATAAAATAAAATGTTTGAAAAACAAATAGTGGTCCATATCTCCGCAACCGTTACTTTGCGGACCCATGTTTATTAAGACTTTTCTGCTTATTTTGGTTCATACTATTACCTCCTGAAATATTTTACACTCTTTTTTTAAGACCCTGTATATCATTGTGATCAGAAAAAAGAGAGGATTCCAAGAAATGGCAAATATATAGGCTGTTCCATTAAAATAAAAACAACATTCAATTGTTTTTTTATATATTTATTTAAGATTAAAAGAAAATTTTCTAAAGCTTTGGCGTTTACCAATTTTTGTTAGATAGAAAAGGTAACGAGATAATTGGGTAATGTTACATTAATGATCCTGTGTGTTGATTTGTGTAAACGGAGCCAAGCGAGCTATCGATACAGTCAGCGGTTCCGAAAATGTTTCCTATTCCTATTATTGTGATTACAAAATATATTTTATTAGCAAGAATATTTCTGATCTTGATATGGACCATTTAGTTCAAGTAAAAATTAAAAAAAAAAACGTCCAGACGTCATTATGAAAATGCTTTAAATTTATTAAAATCACAAGAAACGATCCTACCTCGAACGAGACCACCAATTACATTTCAGAGCCAGACAATAGTTAATTGAACTTCACAGATCTAAATCTTATACAACTCAATTAGATTTGTCGAAGAAAGATTAAATTATATATTTTTTTAAAATAACTACGTAGGTATTATTATTGTGCACCGCAAAAACGAAAATTATTTGTTTAAAAAAATTACGGTAATTACCTGCAGTGATAGTTAATCAACCGGAAAATTGATTTGTAAATTTTCTTAGGAGAAGAAATAGAAAGTGATTTCTTAAAATGGAACGAATCCAAGTTAGTCATATTACTAGGGAAATTGTCTAGAATTTCATTTAGTGTAAAAGGGGGCATCAAGACTTCATCAACAGTCTATGTTTCAATGATTTTGCCATTTCAGCAACAATGAAAATTAAACAAAGATGGAGAAATGATATTACACCGATTTTTCAATACCCTTTCGAAGTTATCTTGATTGGAACCAATGAAGTTAAATGTTTAAAGATAAACCACCTAATAAAAAAAAAATTCTCCAAAGTTATCAAAAACATATTAAGGTTTGTTAATATTTCACAAGCTTCCAGCTTAAAATTTGTTTTGCACATGTATATTTCCTAATTGTACTATCTATTTACATACGCTTACTTTTTCATCGTACTTGAAACATTCTCTAAAATCTACTAGTTAGTATTTACAATAACCCTGGGACAGTTATTCTGGAAAATAAACATATCGTTTATTTTACCCAGAATCATCCTGTTTCCACCAAGGCTAGTAAAAAATCATAATCATCAACATAATTTTAAAATAGAATAGATATGTCCAACATTTCGAAGTGTCTAGATAACTTTAAAACCGCTGTGAACGAGACAAACAACGAGTTGTTTTAAAAATAGATTATTGGGTATAGTGAGAAATTAAAAAATAAAAACAATATAGGTAAGTAACTACCAGATGTATCTTACTCAGACTTAATATCGATATAAATAGATACTATCAACGATAAATTCGAGGATAAATTATATATTACTCAAAGTACAGATTTTATCACGGCTTAGAATGTGACAGTTTTTCTCTCCTAGATCCAAATAGTAAGAAAACTATCATAAACTGGTGACATTTTAATTCTGTTACTAAAATAGTAACTTTCATAATTACTCAAGTGTTTCTCACCTCACTTTTTCAAAGTAGGTATTACTATTGGCAATTACATGCATTAAAAATAGATCCTTCACTGTATTGTCAAATTTTCATGACATTTGGACGAATAGAAGCGTCTGAAGTGACAGTATGTTTCTGTCATCGATACAAAAATGAGCATCGAACAAAGAGCTACTATTAAGTTTCGTTTTAAACTTTTACCGAAACGTTTCAATGTTCATGAGTGGTATGTCTTTCCGAACTCAGTTCAACATGTATAAAAACGCCTAGCAATAAAATTTAATGAATTTCATAGGCGTCTTATTTCTCTCTTTCGCAATTGTAATATGAATGACTAATAGAAGGTGCCTATAATAAACGTAAATTACCTGAATCACACCAAATTCCGTATTGCTGCACTGCACTGCTAGGCCATTTGTTGACACCTGAATTTATGGCCAGGTCGCCCTGTGCGGCTGTGTTTGTACCGCGTTGGTCCGCGCGCTCATTCTTCAACTGGGCGACCAGACCAGTATATGGGTATGGCTAAATAAATATGGGAACGAGTTTTTCAAATATTTCAAAGCCGAGTTGCTGCGTCAGCGACCGAACCTGGTATATACTGCCAACCTCTTGGTTCTTCAATTGACATCGGAAAGACTATATACGTGGTATAAAAACGATCGTGAGAACATAAATGATGAGCAACATGTTGGCCAACCGAAACCCATGACAAAAACTTCCTTTACAACATTGTGACTGGTGATGAAAAGTGGCGCTTTCAATATGATCCAGAAACCTAGCGCCAAAATACCGAGTGGAAGGCGCCAGACGAGCCATAATCTAAAAAATCTCGATTGGAGAAATCAAAAGTAACGGTAATGTTGATTTGCTTTTACGATTCCAAGGACATTGTTACCTTTTCGGAAAATTGATGAAAGGAAAGCGTTTTGCGGATGTAGAAGTCATCCGAAAGGCTTTTACCGACATCCTGAAGGACATTCCGGCCGACAATCTAAAACAATCATTCAAAATGCTTTACACTTTTTTACTCAAAATTTTTACACTAAATTACTGTTATTGTTTCCCTCTGGAAAAAGTTTTTTTTATACAGCTGCTATCAATTTAACTGGATACATTTCTACTATGATTAATTATCACTGAACAAATTTTACTAATATAGAAAGATATGGAAGTCAAAGTTATGTAATTACCATTAAAATTCCTGATAGCAAGACACATACTCAGAGGACATTTGTTACTTCAAACGTTTTTTGTTAATATTTTATGACAGTTCTACAAAAATATTAGTTTCGACTTTAAAGACGAAAATGAAGATGTCAAATATTATGATTTTCTAAATTAAAAAACTGGTACCCCAATTCTCATGAGCCTTATTGCCAATCAATTCAATTTGTAACCGAACTTTTTTGAAAGTTTAAAAGTTAAAAAATTGACCACAATTATGACGCGATTAAAAGAAAATTTTTAAATATATTTATGCATGGAGAATAGATAAGGCGTACAGGCGTCTCAACTCGATAGTATGGGCCTACTGTGAGGATACAAAAAATTTAAATAAAATTTGGTAACTTGGTGTTAAATGGGATAAGGTAAGCAGAAAAAATTGATATGTTGTTAATTTACGGCGAGTCACAAAAAAAAATCAAGAAGAGCTCTAGTTATATCGAGAAATGTATCCAGAGCGCCTCATTCCTGGTCATAGAACCTTTGCAAGATTGGAGGCGACTGCGACGAAATGAAAATACATTTTCTGTTCGGAAAAATCAAATAATTGACCGAAGGGTAAGAAACAATGTTAATACAGCTAGAATTTCGAACAAAGTCCACGAAATTCTATACGGCAGGCTAGCCGGGAATTGAATTTGGATAAAACAGCCGTTCAACGAATTTTAAAAACCAATTACTACAAAATTCACAACTTGGAGTATTTGCCTGAGCGTCACATTGAAAACTGATCTAATCTTATCGCATAAATTGTAGTAAATGTAGAAACTTTGTCGACATGTTCTTTGGACGGACGAAAGGCGGTTTTTCAGTAATGGTTTGCCAAACAAGCGCAACGAACACTACTGGTCGATTATATTATATTCTAATGCATTCTCATTGATATTAGATGTAATAAGGGAGGTGTCATCAGCATATATTGTAAAATGCGTACCTACTACTCGAGAGAGAATCTATCTCATTCACATACAATAGATAAAGCACCGGACCTAGAACAGAGCCCTGTGGGACACCTTGTTTTACTTGGTGTGACTCAGAGTTATTATTATTAATTAGAAACATATTGAGTCCTATTTTCAAGAAAAGTTTTTACTTGAACATAACTATTGGAAATTATACCACTCTTGAAAGAGTCGGTGTTTGTAATTTTTCTTATATCATTTTACTAAATTTCGATTAATTCAAAGGTATACACTGTGAGATATAGCAACTGCTTCAATTATTAGCTGAGAATTGACAAAATAGTAAAAAAAACGGTATCGGATAATCATCAATTTAATCAACACCTAATGTTTTATATCTTATATCTAAAACTGAATCTTTTAGAACTAAATGTATTTAATTATTGTCTATTCGTAGTAATGTTTTTTTTTTCAAAATAAAAATAAGGATCTTTCTTTTTTAATGCAACGTGTCTTCTTACGAATATTCATTTTTTATTTACAATCGTTAAAAGTTCAGAACAAAATGCGCAATTGCAAATTTTATATTTGATGCAATTAATCCGCACAAGCGAATACGATTACAAATAATCGTAACATCCCTACTTTTAATATACTATATCTGCTCCGGCAACACAGCAGCGTAAAAATTTTCGAAATTAGTCCCACCTGCCGAAATCGGCGGAACACGCGAGCTCCTCCAATTTTTTAAACCGCGATTCGGGAGGGAAAGCATTTAATTAAACCGGTTGTATAGGCTCCTCCTCGCGCGCCGCCTATCAAAACAAATCTATCGTCGTCTTCTTCTACGACTTACGTAACTTTAGTGGTGGCATTAAAATAACTCCGAAGAATACTGAATTATAATCTAGTCTACGATCGTTCATTGTCAAAGATGAATAACAATTGGACGAGCGATGTTGAAGTCTATTATGAGGCTTTATTGTTGGATGATTGGATCGGGTTAAGTTGTCATATAAATTTAAATTCTCCAAATAAAAGCCGCAATTAAGATGGATAATGGAAGAGCTTTAAAATACGCAGGATTTTATTTCAAAACTTGAAATTTATGCACGGAATAGTACTCTACTAGAAATAGCATGTGCAAGATTAAGAAAAGTAAAGTTAGGAGGCCCTCTCTTAAACTTCGTAATTCTGACTGTCAGGATTTACCGTCAATTGGCTCCAACTTTGCCGTGAAAAAAATTTCTTGACGCGTTAACTTTACACCAAACCCACCTCTTTGAAGTTTTGATTGTATCAGAATGTGCCCTAAACAAATGGTAAAAAAACGTGCAAGCGAACTCAATAATAACAGTGGGGGAAATATTTAGGCAATACTTTAGTAATATTTGAGTGTTCAATCAATTATTTACCTCACATTTGCGTCATTTCCTCCATCACTCCAGCCTCTATTTATTATTAGAGTCATATCCGAGTAATTAACTATGAAAGTGTATATTTTAGTGTTCACCTTTTGGCTAGGCCAAAAATCACGCAAAATTTGAATTTGGCGCCATTTGAGCGGTAAGGTGATGCCAACGAAAAAAAAGTGTTCAGGCTTATTAAAAATGGAGCGCTACTGGAAGGAACAACGCGTTTTCGTGAGATAGTGATGTAACTCCATCGACCGTGAAGAGATTTTTTGAAAAATTCCGGAAGACTGGATCAATTAGTGATCTTAAACACTCTGGCTGTCCTTCAAGTCGTTCAACACAAAACATCGAAACAGTTCGTGTTCGTGACAGTGTTGCTGAGAGTCCAGGAACAACATCAATTCGTCACCGTGGTCAAGAACTAGACATTTCTCAAAGCTCTCAACAGAATATTCTCACGAAAGATTTGCACCTTCATGCTTACAAAGTTCAATTGACTCAAGAACTGAAGCCTACTGAGCACGCAGAGCGAAGGAGTTCGTGGAATAGATGGAGCAACAACAAGTGGATGCTGATTTTTCGAACAAAATCATCTTCACCGATGAGGCTCATTTTCATCTTGATGACCTCGTCAATCGACAAAATTGTTGCATTTGGGGTTCAGAAAAGTCACGAGTCACAAATGTATCCACAACGTGTTATTTTTGGTGTAGAATTTGGACTGGCTGCATCATCGGACCATTCTTCGAAAATATGGCTGCAATAACAGTTACTGTTGCTCGCTATCGCCACCGTCATGTTAAGCTCGCTATTATTGGTTAAAAAAAATCAACTATTGGTACAGGTGGAAGGGCACGCAAAGAGGAAAATAAATGTTTTTCAACTCAGTCAATAAATTATTACATTGCCTAAGTAATACCATGCTATTCTTCTCAGTTGCAAAAACCCATGGAGTTCCTGGAGTACTTTTAAAAAATGAGGTATAAAGTGGTGGCAATTACTAGAATATTAAGTGGCAACTACTGTCTTTTCTTTTCAGGGAAAAACCTCAGGGATAATTCAGTCTAGAAGCTTGAATAATAACTGAGTAAAACTGAGTAATTGTGAGTAATGTTTCAGTGCTATTTGTGTATTAAATTAGTCAATGATTTCCCCCTCGTAAACGCGCTTTATTTTCTTATAACAAAGAAATGTCTAATTGAAAGAATTTAAAGATTTAACTCATCCAAATTCCTTATTAAATCGTCATCTGGATCTAGCCTTTTTCGAGGCCTTTTCTACTCTAATAAGTACCTTCTTTTAATATTCCCGTATATAAAAGGTCTAAATTTTCGTTTACTAATTCAAAATGGCACGGTATATAAATAATCATATTTCATAATGATAATTTAATGCCTATGGAAAAGGTTTTCATTACCAGAACCTATAGAAATACGGATTGGTAATACCTATAACTAAAATTGTATGTAAAACAAAAAACATTGTAGAAATTTTTTACCAAATGGGCGTCCTGTTCCTGTGGAATTGACAGGTGTTAGTGAAACGTCCATATTGATTTCGACATCCTTTTTAATTGCAACTGATCCCAAAGTTAATCCTCTTGATGCTAAATGATTTATCCTCGGATTTATCTACAAATTTTTGTTATCCAAAAATGTTGCAATGTAATGGAATGAAATAATTCCAATTCGCGCGAAGCGTTTTTTTACGATAAAAACGATAAAAATGTAACAATGTAAATTTTAAACTCTCTTAATCCACGATTGTATTATCCTCATATTCGTCTTAATACACCTACCTAAATGTACCTCTTATGTTTTATTTTACACTTATATTTTGTACCTTTCTTCCAAGCAGCTGCCGTGGGAGTAAATTGTTGCAAAAACTTGAGTAGTACCTCGGCAATATTCAAGTATATCGCCACCCCGTGCTGTCTACCTCTTATCTATTATTTTTGAGTAATATTTGAGTGATTAAAGATGAAAATGAATATTTTCATCAACAACTTTTGGCCAGTGATCCCCCCCTTGTTATACTGCAAGCAAATTGATTTAATGAGATATCTATTTCCAGACAACCATAAAACGATGGTTGAAACCATCATAAATAAGTCATGAACCAACCTGCTTTTCAAAAACTAAAATCTAGGTAGTGTTTCTAGAGGCTGCTCTGTCTTTGTTTTAGGGAAACATATTGGAGTAGTTATAATCGAGGTTGTAATGGAAAATTTAGTCAACAATACCAAGAAAATTACTTTGAGTTTAAGATTTCAACATTTTTTTTTTGTAACACTTTTATGCACATGCAAAGTAAATATAGATCAAATTAAAAAATATGTTAAAACATTGACATTTAGGTAAAACAAAGTACTGTAAGTAAAGGTTAAGATAACATTAAACAAATGACATACGTATGATGAATTTGACTGAGATTAGAAGAGGTTTATTCTCGGCTGAGTTGAATGCGAAATGTAGGTATTTAAATTAAATTTCGTATGATTTCTATTACTTTTTAGTTCTGTTTAGTTCTATAAATTCCTATATTTTCCGTAGAACTGAGATCTAGTCCTTAAAAGCATTTTGCTAAGTTGTTTTTTATTAAGATTGTTGTTTGTAGGAAAAGTAACATCTGTCGGAAGAGGTTGTACTGAAAAATAATTAAGTAAGTAGTTTATAACATTTTTGAAGATCTAATTTTAAGTCAGTTGTTAGACGTATAAAAAACGAGAGGGAAACTACTAGTCAAAATTTGAACACGAAAATAGGCACTTGCGTAATTACAAATATTACTCAAATAATATGGAGAGGTAGGGGTGGTCGGTAAGGGGGGAGACGATCCATGCGTATCGTACATATGTTGTAAACAATTGTTTTAATACACATATAATGCTAGCTTGTACAAAAAAAACCTAAAATGCAATAGTTTTGATTTCAATTTTACAATTAAAATAGATGAATGCTAAATGACATTAGTTTCAATTAAAATATGCCCTTCGTGATTATCAAATACGTGCGTATAATAAGTTCTTATTGAAATATAAATATATTCCCGGAAAATCGTTCGGAAATTTCAATTGTATTATTTACTCCAGTGAATCAATATTAAGTTACTACGTTTTCATGAAAGCCGCCTCTAAACAGCTCGGTTTTCGGAGCATACACTGCGTAGTATTTCTACCGAGATTTCTAGGATATTCTGAGTAATACGTACCAGAAATTTGTAATAAAGATATATTATGAAATGTTTTATTTATCTTCAATTTATGAAGGTATAGGTGTTCTACTGTAAAATATCAGAGACCAAGCTCATTAAAGGTGTTTTTTTATGATATTTATAGAAAAGTCATTAGTGTAAATGCAAACAGAACATTATTCTTAAGACCATAGTTTTTTAAACCAGTCTCGTATTGCAGAGTAATCGAATCCAAAACCCAACACAAAATTCCCCGTTTTTCAAATTGGTACCTCATCACAGATACGGTCCAAAGTAAACAGCAAATATTGTCGATAGGTATCTCGATAAAAATAGAACTATATACCCAATTCAATACCGTAACACTTAAAACCAATTTGTTATCTACTTTGTAACACCCTTTTACATTGCAGTAGGATTAAGCTTCTAATTCCCTTTGCCTTGCTTTGTTTGCCTGAAGTTTTCCGTTACAAAAAAAGTTGCCGCTAGGAAAATGGAGTTACGTTTATTACTAAGGCAAAAAAAGTTGGAAGATCTTAAACGAAACGACCCTTAAAACTTCTTTTAAATGTACTAGAACTTCGCTTATAACCGGAATAATAACCATGAAGAAGAGTCATGTAGAAGATTTCTTGGATATTACTTTACAATAGCCTTCTGAGATATGTACCCAGCAGTATTATTACTATTACTATTACTAGAAAGGATTTAACATTAGAAGTCTGTCACATTTCTGAAATATTTTAATACGAAATATTTTTAAAAGCGCAGGAATTGATTTTTTAAAGATAAATTAGAAGTACTCTTCAATTTTGTTTTACCTAACGTAAGTAGCATTCAGTACAAATATACTATGGTAGTACTATTGGACATATTAAGTTATTTGGGATAAAAGTTTTTGTATTAATATGCCTACTTCTTACAAGATTTTATTTTTTCTAGAGAAAATTATGACATACCTATGAAATACCAAAATGGATGCTGAATTTGAGAACAACTGATAAATACCCAGGTATATCTCTTACATCCTGTTTGCATATAGGTACTTACATATACTTTATCTTCAAGATCATATTATTTAAGGAAGTTTAGTTAGGATATCTGGTAGTTTCCCGGGTTATTGAAAAACTGCGTATTAGAAAACAATCTACATTTCTTTGCTTTAAGTGACTTCTTTTTTTTTAATGTAACTTATAGACACATGGAGAATCACAAAAGTGTATTTGAAAGAAAGGCCCGAAAGATATTTAAGAGAAAAAAATTGCAGAATTAAATATTTTAGCCTAGTGTTTTAAAAGACCTACATTCTGTTTCTAGAAACAAGACATTTAGTTCAATATCTAGCGTTATGTTTACACTTATGTTCAAGAAGATACTTAACTCATTGTATTAAAGCGAGTATTAAAGTTAGTTGTAACATGTTTTGCATTTAATTTTCAAATATTCATTGAATATATTCGGTAATATTAAAAGATTGCTATTTGCGCTTTTACAATATCAAATACAGTTTACTGTTTGAAAAACATACGCAGTTTACGTTTTTCTAACTTTGAAATCGATAGCGATGTGCAAGAGTCGTACTACGAACTAAAACTACCGTTCCAGTGTTCTAGAAGGGCAGATAAGGGCAAAGCGGAGGAACTCACATTTACAGCGGACTACCGTCTTCAAAGATCGATGTAATATCCCAAAAACTGAACAACACTACCACCACAGTCGCAATACAAACAAAAATATCAACTGGAAGAACCACCGAAACACGAACAGAAAACGATCACATTTTCTTCGTCAACAATTGAACAACAATCACAAACACGGGAATTTAAAATCAACAATCACTTTGTAACACTGAATTTTCAATCGAAGAATGCCAAAGTTTCCGTGTGACGTCGCGTACCCGCGTCCCGGTTTTTTGATATACTTTTTTTTCTGTATAAATTCAAGCGCAAAACGTCGTTTTTGCCTCGTCTTTACATGGCGTTCGCTCACTGATTCCACTGGAGAACGACATGACTTCGTTCAAGCTCTCTCGTGCATACCCGGAAACGCTCGGTGGAAGCTTGCTATGGCGCTTACGTAGAGGAAAATTGAGGCGGGGTCGACGGTCGACGGAGCTTTGCAACGAACACCCAAGCGGGAGTGAAAGGCTGCCTGCATAGGAATATGAGAATAACCATTCCGAGTATTATTTTTAGATGGTTCCCAATACGGCGTTTACTATGAAGAACTACACGCAAAAACAAATAATTACAAATAGAAAATATTAATGCCACACTCGTTATCTATATTAATAGGATTTTCTAGTTATAGTTTCTCGTTTCGCACAACCACGCCTATTGTCTTTTTAAGTAAACTGCCCAGTGGTCTGACACACCCAATTTATTATTTTAATTATAACTAAATGGTAGGTTTAATAGCAAATCTGAGTATGTATTCAGTATCCCAAATTAAAAATAGCCAGGTAAATTATGAAATAGTCAATAGTTGGGAGTCCTGTTCTATTTCGTTGTATTGTGCCAACGAAAAAGTAAACACAGGCGCTATATTTGTGACATCTTATATGTTACCTCCTTTTTAGTCAATTGTAAAGCTGTCTACTTACCAACTTTTACAATTGAAATCGTTCATGAGTTTCAGAATTGTGGGGTGTAATAATAGTTGGCACTATTGAATAAAAAGCAACTAATAGTAAGATTCATAGTCGATTGTCGAATAATAACTTTTCGCTAGTGCACCTCTGTCCCATTGTAAATAACACATTGCAATATCTTCTTCGGGAAGCACTTTCAAGAGATTTCTTTTAGACTGGGGTCCTGAGGACATTCAATGGTGACCTTTACCTAGACACAAAGGTCAGCCGTAGAGGTCATTTGAAGGTCAACTTGGATTTTTAGATATTATGAATGTATTTCTGACACCGGAAATGGATATAGTAGAAAATTTTACGTATATATGCTCTTATGTTATGAGCCAAAGTGACCGTAAATAAGATTCTGAATAAGATTTTACGATATTTTTCGGGAAAGTACTTACGACGACGGATTCTGGTTGAAAGTTTTATGGTTTGATGGGATCATTCGATGAAGACATTGACTATAACGTAGAGATCAAGCTTGAAGGTTATTTGAAGGTCATAGCCGGGTCATAGTGACCTTGCCTTGACTTGCCGGGTTTTAGCGATGTTGCCTTGACTAACTGGGCCATAGCGATTTTGCTTTAACTTAATGGGCTTGCAAACAGGGTTCTCCTATTTCGTACCTTGATTTGACCTTCGAAGAACTTTCAGACTTGACTTCTAGGTTATTGTATCATCCCATCAAACCACAAAACTTTCAGAACCAGAAACAAGAATCTTTCGTCGTAAATTCGTACATTTCCGAAACATATCGCAAAATCTTATTCAGAAGCTTATTTGAAAATAACCCTTTAGAGTCACTTTGACCCATAACGTAAAGACATATCTGAACATAAAATTTACCGCTCTATCCATTTCCGTTGACCTTCAAATGACCTCTACGGTTGACCTTTATGTCGGTCACCATAGAATGTCACCTTCAGAACCCTACAACTTTTGTCTAAAAATTTTAT
Organism: Anoplophora glabripennis; assembly: GCF_000390285.2. Classification (NCBI taxonomy): domain Eukaryota; kingdom Metazoa; phylum Arthropoda; class Insecta; order Coleoptera; family Cerambycidae; genus Anoplophora; species Anoplophora glabripennis. The sequence goes on along the minus strand of NW_019416463.1, from coordinate 398,267 downwards.
CTTGAAAGTACTTCCCTAAAAAAGTATTGCAATGATTTATTTAATAACCACTCTCCGACATAATACAAAAGTAATCAAAATAGGCATAAATTTGGAACTAGTTATGTCACAATTTTTTTTGCGCGTTCATTGAATCTAAGTAAAGAAATTTACCATAATTTTTGTGCTATAGATCAGTATATAACCTGGTCAACTCTTTCGCCAATTTATTGGATCAGATGTAATGGGTGTAGAACAAACACTACAATTTGTATTTGAGTATCTTAGTATCTTTTAAAAATAAATTAGTTTGTAGGGCGATTCATATAAATTCATTAATTTCATTCAAATTTAGTATGTAGTTTTCTGTTTGATTCTCTAAAATTATATTTCAACCAACAGGTTCAGCTGTTTAACAAGGCCCTTAACCTTGTTGGGTAAGTGCAGCTGGAGTTGTATATATTGTGCCAAATATAGAAAACTTATTCCGTTCCGCAGGCGATTCAGCGACAGATTATAAGTGTTCTGATGTTTCCTCATTTTCTAAGTACGGTTGCTGTAGGTGATATCTCATTATGACTCAGAAAACAAACCATAAGAGCTACCAGATGTCGGGTTTCGACCTTGCTTCTTCATCCCCTTTCATTTAGAGTATCTGCTGTACCAACAGCTATCTCCACTTAAAAAGTTAGTTCTGTTTCTATCCTATGAATTTTGAAAAGCAATTTATAGATTATTCGTATAGACATAACATCTGAGGTCATCGCTAGGTTTGAGCGTGAGGTTTCCCAAATCTTCTAACAATTTGTTCTGTCCCACGATCATTCTTCATCATTTTAATAGCCACTTATCTTAATCTGTACAATACTCATCGACATCTCTCTAGAATAATAATGGAGAAGTGGCAAATCAGAAAAGAAGCTGATGCTGTGAAGCTCCTCCAGTCATCGTTTCTGTTTCGGATGTCATGTCTTGTAAACGACCGCATATTTTCTTTCACACATTGTGAAAGACTATTCTTAATCGAAAATTTTGTATCTTTTAACATTTTTTTCGTAAAAAGTACCATCCACATTTAAATATCCGAAAAATATGAAACAAGTAACTAGAACTCGCAGATGTATCCTTTTTACCTTCAACAAATTTTTTGCTTTCTTTTTAAGAGGTATGTCATAAACACCGTCGAGTGAGCTAATCTGGCCAGTGGTAAGACTTGATTGACAAGGTATCCAGACTAGAATCTCTGTCTTGTTATTCCTAACCACGCTAGAGCTTTTTCAGTGTCATATCGTCCTTAGTTATATCGGTAACATCCAATAAAGCTATGCCATACACAAGGTTGTATGGCATAGATAGTTGCATAGGTATTCTTATGGACAGTTTGGTCCTCGGACAGTATCTATGACTCTCCTCAAATCCTCTAGCAATCTGATGTGTTCCATGGTGTCAGCTCTCGACATTTTAATAATCACTTACCTTGATTTCTAAACTGCACACTTGTCTCTCTCTCTCTCTCCTATAATATAAAAAGAAGTAGCTAATCCAGAAGGATTTCCAGAGAAACTGACAGTTTGGAGTTGATTTTTCCAGTCTCAAAGATTTATCTTTGTAAACCAAATCCTTTGGCTTTGGTTATCTTTTGTGGACTACTAGATTAGAAACTATCGAGCTATACGTGGTTATAGGACCTATGAATCCGAACGTTTCATGAATATTTTTGGTCAATAGGTAAGTCCAAAACCACAGAAAATATAGACTTCAAACTTCATATTGTGCAAATCCTTATCGAAAGAATTAAAAGAGATCTAACGAACGGTGTCTGAATAATACGTGGCCTTAAGAGTCGAAGTTATTAGAAATGAGTTAGTTAATATTAAAGAGAAAATTTATCCATTGCGATGGAGTATTTCCAATCACCTTTTTGCCTCTTGACTTTTTTTTCTAAAAATGCACCGTTCATAGTTAAAAGTCCAAAAAGCATGACTTAATTGAAAGCAAGCAAATTGGAGCAATTGGAGTTGGAGCTGTCAACACTATCACGATTCTCTACTTTTTCTTGTGAACTGTGTATCCTACGAAAAAAAGACAAAGTTCTTAAGTTTTTGTTGGAAATAATTCATCTAAATCTGTAGAAGATTGACACACTTTCTTCCAAAGCTGGGAAAGACCTCATTTCCTTGTTTTTCCTCCTCATAGATTTTCTTTGCTGCGCTACTGATGAGGGAAGCAGCAACGATCCCCCCGCGTCGATGTCGCATTTGCTTAGTTCGCCGGACAACGCACAGTCAGTCGCTCCACGTAATGACTAACCGGAATAATCCCGCTTTACATTCTGCGGCCGTCTCCTCGAGAAATTTAATTACCCCTCGCATGTCTACATTGTAACGAATGCGATGGGATGTATCAATTTCTGCTACGTGACCAGTTCGGACAGGCGTTTTTTCGAGAAAACACCCGGTTGTTCGGGCCTGCGGTTGTTCCAACTCGAGTCCTAATTAAGTATGCCAGAATACTTTGTTTTTGGGTTGCGGAGGTGCATCATTTCAGTCGCGCAAATACAAAAATAAGATTCCTTTTCCGTAAACTCAATTAAACGTAGGTCTTTAGTGTTTGCTGTCTGTTTTATCTACAAACTTGGCAAAAATGAAAAAAAAACCTAGTTTTTATAAGAGCCTATGCACTAAATAATTTTTGCATGTTTTTATTGTACGATGTCAGTTAAAAGCAATGTATAGTTTAGAAACAGATACTTTGAAAATTTTGTTTTCTGTTGAAAGTCGTAATTGTAACTAAATTCCTGACTCATTTATTGCTTGAACAAAAGATGAATGGTAGTATAATCTTTGAAGATAATAATAAAATGATTCAATGACAGTAAGACTTGGTGATACATTGATTTTTGGTATGGCGTTTTTATTACTGACGTATTTTCCATAACTTCGACATTGCTCAATACCAATTGGCATAGTTCTCTCTATAGGCCAATCATTATAGCTTTTTTTCGGGAAAAAATACTATTAGAAGTTTCTCTGCGGAATATTGTTCAGAAACGTGTTATAAACAAAATATCAAAAAATCAGCTCGAGACTAGTTGGAAAACTGTTATTCATAGAGAAAAAAAGGTTTATACAAAAAAAGGTAAGTATTAAATAAATCTGTAAAATAAGACAAGTCCGATTAAATTCCGATAATTTGTTTATGCGCAAGAGCTCAAAAATGGTCGAAATTGTCCGCTTTTTTCAATTGCTAATAATTAATGTAATTTTCATCGCAGACACTTGTAATTCAGGACTTTTTAAGCTTTTTGCACCCTTAATAAGTGGTAAAAATTTCAGCCCAAAAACTTCATTAGCTTGGCGTTGGCGGAATTTATTATTATCTAAGAAGATGCTATTTTCAATTCATTTTTCCCAAGCTCACAGGCGTTGTAGGGTTTCGATCATTAGTTGTTTTTGTACGTAAATAGTTGTATTGACATATGCATTTACTGATAATTTAATTTTTCAAATTTAATTTGTTTAAAATGACTGAAAAAATGTTAGTATTTATTACATCGTTAAGCGCGCATGCTAAGCCTCGCCTTCCCCACTCGTTCGCTATAGATCGAGTAATAGAACGCATCGCCGCTATCTCATTTTTCGAAATTAAATAGTTGAATTCATCTTAATGTTAATGTAGGACATGAAAATATAGCTCTTAATGTATACTCTCTCCAAATTTCGGCTCTTAATATTAATAATTAAGGTCACTGCGATTAAATAAATAAAATAAATTATCTCAGCTTCTAATCAACTTACAACAACGATTTTTTTTTTAAATTCGAAGAAAACTAAAGTAAAGAGGTTACTATTTTATTTTATAATAATTACCTATCTTAACAATTTAATAAATATTAACAATTTTTCAGTCAATTTTAAACAAATTAAATTTGAAAAACTAAATTCTCAGTAAATGCCTATGTCAATACAACTATTTAGGTACAAAAACAACTAATGATCAAAACCCTACAACGCCTGTGAGCTTCGGAAAAATTAATTGAAAATAGCATCTTCTTAGATAACAAATTCCGCCAACGCCAAACCAATGAAGCTTTCGAGCTGAAATTTTTACCACTTATTAAGGGTGTAAAAAGCCTAAAAAATCCTGAATTATAAGTGTCTGCGATGAAAATTGCATTAATTATTAGCAATTGAAAAAAAAGGCAATTTTCGACCATTTTTGAGCTCTTGTGCAAAAACAAATTTTCGGAATTTAATCGGACTTTTTTCATTTTATAGGCTTATTTAATACCTACCTTTTTTGTATAAACTTTTTTTCGCTATGAATAATAGCTTTTTTACGTGAGTCAAAAAACCACTTTTCCATAACTTTGACCACTGTTAAAACAAAGTTTCCCAACTAGCCTCGAGTAGATTTTTTGATATTTTATTTATAATGGGTTTCCGAACCATATTCCGCAGAGAAACTTCTAATAGTATTTTTTTCCCGAAACAGGGTCTTTCATGTCTATAATGACTGGGCTACTATAGTCCAGTCGGTATCTGTTTCGGAATGAATGTTTTATACAGGGTGAGTCAAAATTCAGTCCCCAGCGGCCGGATATATATTCTAAAATAAAAAATAAAACAAAAATGTAGAATACTAAAATCTCGAAAGCTGAGCCGTTTTCGAATAAATGATCAATTTTAGTTCAATAATTGCCCAATTTTCGACTGACTAATCAAGTTGGCCGGACAAAAATCTTATTGGGACGGATTTACTTGACCGTGACGTATAATATTTATATGACGCATTACAAAAATTTCAGGGCAATCCAGATTTTTTCTATAATCTTTTATTTACCGATGAAGCTCATTTCGACCAAGTAGTTTCACAGTTCAATCACCACAACCTACATTATTGGCATTATGAGAATCCTCATGAAAAACGTCAGCGGAATCAGCAAAGACATTGGTCTGTAAATGTTTGGATAGGTATTTACGGGAAAAGGATCATAGGTCCATATTTTTTGCCAAGAATACTGAATGGTGAAAATTACAGTAATTTTTGCGAGAACATTTTGCCAGGTTTGTTAGAAGATATTCCTCTACAACAACGTGCAACTATGTGGTTTCAGCATGATGGTGCGCCCGCAGATGCCACATTACAAGTACGACATATTTTGAACCGCCGTTTTCCTAATAAATGGATTGGACGGGGTGGACCAACACCATGGTCACCCCGATCTCCTGACTTGACTCCGATAGACTTTTGGTTATGGGGATACATAAAAGAAAAGGTTTATTTTACTGTGCCTGTTGGCGAGGATGATGTTATTGGCAGGATTCATGAAGCAGTAGCGGAAATAAATGAAGCTAATTTCTGTTCTGTTGCCAGGTGTTTCTACCACAGATTGCAGAAGTGTATTAACGAAAATGATAATGTTTTTGAAGGTTAGCCAAAGCCAGAAGGATCTCCGTTTTTGCTATTTCTTATTTTGTATGGATTTAAATGGATTTTAATGGTGTTAATATTAAACAAAAAAATTATATATTTAAATTTTTCTATACAAAGTGTTCCGAAAACGGCTCCGCTTTCGAGATTTTAGTATTCCACATTTTTGTTTTATTTTAGAATATATATCCGGCCGTTGGGGAGTGAATTTTGACTCACCCTGTATTGTAACGCTAATTTCGATATGGGCCTGCTGAAAAGGTTGTGCATAATTGCGCAAGAAAATGTAAAAAAAAATTAAAAAGGCGCATTTTCTCTCTTCTTTCACGTATAACTCGAAGAATTTTGACATTAGAGAAAATAGTTAAAAGCAATAAAAGTTTCTTTTTGAGATTCTCTTCAAAATAAAAGTGGTCCGAAATTTTCATATGCATTATTGTTGCTGCAATACAATAAAGACCCAAAAAAAAATTCGTGAAAAAAGACGATTTTTTCATTAATTTATTTCGGACCTTGACTTTAGAGCAGCCGTATAAAAAGTATGGTTCTGAGTACTTCATGATATGGTAGTATTGCAGAAACTTTTTCATCGAAATCGGCCGAGTAGATTTAGCACAATTCAATTATTAATTAAGAGATTACAGAATTATACTTATTTTTCAATTCTCTGTCACGGTAAAACCAATGATTATTTTGAGCTCCCTATTTTTATACGTAGCAACCAATATATTATCCTGGGTACAAGAAAAGTATAATTGCATATCATCCGGATATTGGTGATTGTTACAAGAACTAAGATATGAATAAAAATCGCCTGCATAAATAGAAAAGGTATCGTTCCCAATATACTCCCTTGGCCAACTCCTCTTTAACAACTATTAAGCAAGCAATTAGTAAACGAATATATTATATGTGTCTATAATTGTGACAATTTTCAGCATGATCTTTATTTTTTTTCGGTATCTATCCTTTTTTTCGTTTCCGAGGGTCTTGATATTTATAAAGTTCTGTTGCATCTTGATAATTTTGTAGATTTAAAATTGTTTTAATCATCGAATCATGTAACCAAAGGGTTGATGATTTTCATAACTTCATACCTAGACGTTGTATTTTCAAGAAACGCTTCAATATTTACACCTTTCTAAGATATTTTCTCATGAATAGTAATTCGGAGAAACTCTACCTTTTTAACTTCAAAGACTGACTAGTAAGGTTAATCCACACAGAGCTATAAAAACAACAGAACGATTATTATCCTTATAATATATTTCAAGGCTTTGCCATTTTAATCAAGTTTCCATAACGTGCTTAAAAAAATGGTGTATTTTAAGTACTTTTTTATAAATTGGACGTTTATTACCATTACTATAATTATTTCAGTATCTGTTTGTTATGTCAGTGTTTACAGTTATCTGTTGTATCCTTCAATTTCTTTGTCTTTCCCCTTCTAACTTGAATTATGGGACCCCTTTGACTTCAAATAATCCCACGCAGTTTAGGCATTAGAGATATATCTACTTTATTTACGGTCGTGGGGTTGTGGTGTTATTGAAGTCCATCTTTAAATAAACCATTTGTTTTTCTACGCCTGCTATAAAACATAGATATTTATGGAAAAGCGTATTAAGTGAGATAAATGTTAGGAAAATAAAATTCCTTGCATTTTCTAATGAAGTTGACTTATTTTATTGTACTTACACAGCGGCCCTTATTTAAAACGTCCCAAAATGATATTTTAGTGATTTTTTTTATAATGCAATTCTACTTTGTCAAAATTGCACTTTTTTGTGCTTTTGGGATTGCTTTATCATTATACAGTAGAAATCAGTTGAAATGCAGTACCATTTATTTGAACAGGTTTTGAATAAATTGAATTAAACTATGATACTAAACATAAATTAAATATGGTAAACATGTTCCTGACTGTCGCAGTTAACTTGAATATCATACCTACACAAGTAAAATAAAACTTTTCTACATGTATATATCTGATAAGTGATTACATCACTATCGGTTAGTAAAGTGTTTTACTGAATTTTAAAATTCATTTCCAATAAGTCATTAGATTGCTTGTTACTATTATGCAGCTAATAGATAAGATAGATAAGATTATTGGAACTGTACCACATACAAATGACTGGAATAAGTAAACATGTTACTGTGATAAGTGAATTCGCTCCTTTTATCCCCTGCCAATTTACGTCACGAAGACAGGCGGAATATTCCGATGATGCACATCGTAAGTAAAATTGGGCATTGCACCCCCCTCCCCTCGGTTCGTGCTTTGATATTTTGAACCAAAATTACACAAAAAGTGAACCGAATTAAGATCAAAATATGTGCTAAATTCCAAATAAATATCAATCACGGGAGTTATAAATAAAAATCATTTTTTAAATTTTAATTTTGACACCCTATGTTTTGAAAATGGGGCCCGGAAATGAAAAGTGGCATAACAAAAGTTCCATTATTTTAGTCCAAGGAATATGTAGTTATGGTTAAACTAATTTGTAACAATCTGTATATAGGATGTCCCACGGTGACGAGATGTTAAACATATTTCAGAGACTACTTCGATTTTAATTTAGGTATAGGGAATATTTAATAAAATGACCCTCAAATTTCACGTAAAATCCGAAAATGCAATAATATATACGGTGTCCCACTTAAAATAACGAAATTGGTGACGACTTCCGGTATAACCGAAAGTGCTGCAGAGTTCTAGATATTTTTTAGTTGTGTTTGCCCCAGGGACATTGCCATGTTGCCAAATTATCAAATTTTTCGGAGCAGTTCCCGGTGGAACACGTTTTGAATTTAGTAAAATATATTAAATTTATTAAATTTAATAATTAATTATCACATATTATTAGATATTATTATTATTATTAATTTATTATCAGTCAAAATGCGAAAAACGCTATTAATTTTTGTAATACCCGAAACTTTGTTCAAGAAACTGCGAAAATGCTCATATTACAAAAACCATCAACTCTGGAAACTATTACATATTAACATAGAAAGACAATCAGTATTTGTAATTTTAGTTAAGTAATTTTTGGAGTAATATTGAAGGGGTAGTAGTAGGTGGTAACTGAAATAGACCAATCTGAAATTAAATAGTTTTAGTCCGGAACAAGGAGTTTCCTGATTATTCAAGTGCTAACACAAGACTACCTTCAGTAGCCTGCAATTGTTCTCTTATCAGGACCACCAAGGACTCCAGGTCCTGCCACCATCGAACGTATATGTAGAATATATCTATCGGAGACTATAATCCTCTTACCATCGCCATCAAGATTTAAAGATCTTTCCTCTAATATATCAATAGGAGACTTGATTTGGAATTAGAAACAACATATTCATCATCTCATCAAAACCATGCCAATAGACACTTTAATGAGTGTGCTAATTTCAAATTGGTTTAAAGTTTTAATCAAGTGCTTATTATAATTCTCTGATTAAGCAAACTTTAGCAAATCATTGGAAACCATTGATTATTATGTTCTCAGATTTGTATAAAATCATAGACTACGGAGAATATTGAGGCATTATAATAAAACAAGAAAAAAATATGGTAAGGTACATTTAAAACTGTTTTTATTGGATACTAAAAATATTTTTTAGCGCTTTCCCTACCTACTGCTTCGTCTATTTCACCAAGTCCGAACTTGATTTATTCCTTTTAGAGAATCTTAGAGATTGATAGCAGAGCATTTACATAATTCCATCGGTATCAACTAGAGGTCTATCAGATTGGTTAGATAAACACTTAATAGATTTGTGCATTTTAAATTTTGACCTTGTTATTATTTTTATCACAATCATTAAATTGACGAGAAAGGAATTTAAATTTTCTGTACATGTAGTATGGCTAATTCTAGCAAAGAGAAACGGAATAAAGATAAGTGATATAAATAAAAAATTAATGGAATTTATTTCATGTTCTTTCTGAGGGTAAGTCTCCGTCAGCAATTGAACATATTAAATTATTCTTCATTATTAATCCAGTAGGTAAATGAGACATACCGACTACATTTCACCTTTCCCTTAAAAGGAATTTCCGACCAGGTCAATTACGACGAAAACACCGACGATGGCACCATAAATGGCTGAAACATCTTCCGTTGGTAATCCACCATGCACCCCCCATATCATTAAATTTACGATGCACTTATCTCGGAACCAATAAATTATAAAAGGTACGCCAATGCGGGCTAAAAATGCTAGTACTGAGGAGACGATATTATCGTTGGAGCCCTTATGGCGGATACGTACGTTGCATGTTATTTATATTCATAATTCCGCCTGATTAATGCTCATTTTCCTTAAACAAAAGACCAGAAATTACACCGTAATAAATTACCAAGTTCTCAGTTACCATTAGCTGGCTCAGGAGACTGTTGAGATGCTAACGATGATAGAGACATATTGGAATAACGCTGTTCACTTGTTTCTACAGTAAGTTGCGGTTTTAAGAAGCTAATTTGATGAGGTATATCTGTCTCGCTTTAGGAGAAGTCAAAGAAGTCTTTAGTGATTTTAATACGCAGCAAAAAAATAGTGTTTATTGAAAGCTAGTGAAATGAGTGAAATTATTCTGGTGTTGAATTTTGAGTATTTGAAAGAATTTTGAGTAAACTTAAGATTTTTAACAAAAAAAAAGACACAATATTTGGACAGAAAAATCAAAATATGTAAGAATGAGAACAGACGGTGGAAAAGTTACTCCAGATATTACGCATTTCTGAATAGAGGGAACACAAAGTTATGTACAGACCGGCAAAATGTAGTAAAAAAGTGTAGTAAAAGTTATGTACAATGTGTTATGTACAATGTACAATGTAAAAGTTAAGTACATATGTAGTAAAAGTTATGTACAACCTACAAAAATTTGTTTACGTTTCTGACTTAGGCAGAGAGATCGAGAAATAACTAGAAGGAGCAAGATGTAGACGCTGATTTTTGGGACAGCAAGCGGATTGTGGGCGGAGCTGTCTCAGACGCAAACTTTTTTGTCTGAATCTTTACAAAGAGATATCGACGCGACGCTCATTTTGGAATGTCAGACAGCAAATACGTTTATTCAGTTGTAATTGAGAATTGATTTTAGTTACATAGTATACCGTGGTATATGAAAAGATAGGTAGGTTTAACAAGTTTTAGTATTTTAATTTTTAAAATGTCTTTTAGAAACCAAGTACTTAACGTACGTCATATAAATTGGAGTTTCGATTAAAATTCTCGATGTTAGACACTATTGGAAAAATATAAAGGAACAAAAAATGTTAATGATTTTTGAAAGGCTGTCAAACAATACAGAGGTTAGGTTATTTATTCAGCTTGAATTTGATTTTTTTTCTTTAATCATTGGTAACTTTGCAAGAATTTACTTCACAATAAATCCAAAAAGCAGTTTTTAGAACACATGAATAAATTACCTGTCATAGTTTTCGAAGAATTTTTTTTTTCATCCTTGACATCAATTTGAAAAAAGTGCAGAATATTCCTTTTTAGAGATTTTTGGAAAATCTAATGATAAAAGAGTAATGCTGAGAGAAATTTTCTCAGTTCGTGTTTTCTGTTCCAAGTGATGAATGTTTTGGAAAGAATTAAAGGAATACGTTTATTGCTGCTAAACTCTCTCACGTCAGGTTCAAGACTTTTGAAGGTCAAACTAAGAAATGGTGGTTGAAAAAATCTGAAAAAATTCATACATAGGTTTTTTGGGTCGCTGAGTCTGATTTCGATGTCGGTTGAGCTCTATCACCTCATGTTCAAGGTCGTTTGAAGGTTAAAGTAAGAATAGAAGGTGAAAGATATTGTAAAAAAATTTACGAATGATGTCTGCCTTTTTACATACACACCTGTTTGTTTGCTTGTTAGTCTATATTTATCGTCCGCCTGTATTTTCTCTCTGTCCATCTACCCGAGGTCCTGCCTTTCTGTAGATAATTTTGTCTATCTTTCCTGTCTGACTAAATGACTAAATGTTTCTATCTGTCTGTTTTTCTGCTACCCTCTGTCTAAATGTCATAAGAATCTGAAACTTCATTTTCTTCATTCTTATCTTGATTAGTTCCCAGAAAATCTGTGAGCTTTTAGTGAAGAACAAGGAGAAAGAATACAACAGGATCTGAATCAGTTTGAACAAACAAACAAAAAGTTTGGGGGAATAATATGTTAGCAGAATATTGCTGGAATCTAAAGAGACACACAAATAAAGTACATAAAAGTAAAGAGATTCTCGATTAATACACTTATGCTGAGAGAAGCGAATTGATTTGTTGAAGGCTTTCAAAAGTTTTTTTGATGTAGTTTTTGTACAATCACGCAAAACCGAGAGAGGATGGTAGGCAGGAAGCTAAGAAGATAAATTGACAAGGACGCAGACAAACTGTCAGTGGACATTTAGACAGAGGCTGGCAAAAAACAGACAAATAGAAACATTTAGTCATTTCGTCAGTCAGGAAGATAGACAAAATTACCGACAGAAAGGCAGGTAGAAAGGCAGGATGTCAGGTAGATGAACAGAGAGAAAATACAGGCTGACGATAAATACAAACAAAAGTGGGCATTCGTAAAAATTTTACAATTTTTTTCACCTTCTAGTCTTATTTTAACCTTCAAATGACCTTGAATATGAGGTGATAGAGGTCAACTGACATCGGATTCAGACTAAGCGACCCAAAAAACCTATGTACAATTTTTTTCAGATTTTTTCAACCACCTTTTCTTAGTTTGACCTTCAAAAACCAAAAAACCCCTGAGCACCTAAGTAGAGTCCGGTGTTTTTTTTTCAAACTAAATGCCGACCTGTGTTATATAATCGTTACCAAAATGAAAAAGAAGAATTTTTCTCGACTTTTCTCACACTTTATCTCGATACGACTATTTTTCACGGAGATACCGCCTTTCAAAAATCACTAAAAAATTCATGAAAATTATTTGTTCCTTTAGTTTTTTCAAGTATTGTATACATGGTGTCCCTAGAACTTCGGAAAAAAATAAATCGTCTAACAAAAATCGCTGGAAATAGTTTTCAAGTTCGTAGCTCGGCCGCTGGGGCGCAATATACATATCAAAACATAGAGTAAGAAATGTTTCCTATTCAGGTATATTAAATGGTACAAATATGGATGTGGGAAGATCCTAATGTCTGATTAGAAAAATATTTTTTTAAGGATTGGCTCATCAAAAGCCCATAGTGTTATAGGGTTTTAAGCCTCACGCTTTTAGATATGTCGAAAGCATTTGACTCAAATAGATTTTAGCTGCCTATTGGCCAAACACTTTTTCTATGGAATTCATAATAAATGTCATGATTGATTTGATTCCTATATTAAAGACAGAATCCAACTTATTAGAATTAAAACTGAAAATGGTTCTTTATTTTCTAAATCTAGAATAATAAAATCTGGAGTGCCACAAGGTTCTATTCTGGGCCCTTTACTTTTTAGTATATGTACTGCGGACTTTGTGTCGTCAGTAGAGCACACTACTTTGCACATGTATGCAGATGACTTACAAATTTTGTACAGCTTCGGAATTGAGAAAAACAAACTGCTTATTAATTCTGATTTGCATCGGATTAAGGAGTTATGCGATAAAAATGCTCTAATGCTTAACCCAAATAAATGTAAAAACCTGGTTATCGGTACTTATCAAAAAACTAGACAGTTGGGGGATTTTGCTGTTTATATTGACAATTGTCCTTTGGAAAACTGTAGTTCAGTAAAGAATCTGGGTCTTGTATTTGGGAATGACCTGAAATTCTCACAACATGTTAGTGAATTATGTAAGAAGGCGTTCATCTGCTTTAAGCAAATAGCGCCTTTAAAACGTTATCTGAGCTCTGACATTAAATTAGTATTGGTCGAATCCTTAGTTTTGTCTCATCTAAATTACTGTGATTATGTTTATGGTCCTTACAAATGCTGGTAAATTTAAACTGCAAAAAATTCAAAATTGGTGCATGCGCAAATATAATGTACTGGTGCCTCAGGACTTAACACTCCGTAATGCACCTCTGATTAAGAAACGCATTCGTGAGTTGGTCATGGAAAACGATAACTCCACAAATGCTGCTGTTTTTTAGTTTTAGTTTTTTAGTTTTTGACTTGTATAATATTAATTATGCGTTCTGACTATACTACGTATTTGTATGTGTATTGCACAAGCATGTACGAGTGTTGTGTTTGTATATTTATAAGTTATATTGTTTTTTTACACTGTTTTAATAACACTTTATAATCATATTGCTTTTAATATGTGTAAGTTAATTGACTTTCTAAGGGGTAGGCTAATTATCAGTTATCTGTGTTTAGTCCTTTTGTGTATAGGTTGTATATTTCCATGTAACTATGCACAATAAATATTTTTTACCTTTTACCTTTTGCTTTTACCTCGTTGGAAAGTTCTTTTCATGCTTTATCTGGTGGTGAATGCATAATGTCATTTACCTCAATATGGAAACCTATAGATGGCGTTGTTTCAAAAGAATGCCGTTTTATGGATTTTTCTCAAAAATTTTAAGTGTAATGTTATAGTTTTCTTTACATAAATGAAATCAGCACAAAAAATTGATGAATATATTATAAGTTTGAAATTTCTAACGAAAGTGTTTTTTATTTATTGGCGCTATTTATCCAAGTTTAGGTTGTTTCATGTTTTCTTAAAAAAGTGAAATAGCTGGATAAAACTTTTTATAGATCAGTTTGAACAGCATAAAAAGAGCTACATTTTGACGCCAAAAAGGGTTCGATATCTTTTTTTGTTATCAAGTTATTCGCAAAATTAAATAATGATAATGAATTGAGGAACAAGACGGACGCTAACGGAAAGACATTTAATTACCCAAAATGCGTTTATAAAAAAACCTACCTGTATAGATATAGGAGATTTTATATGTATATTAGTTGTGACAATAACACATGCAGTTAACCCAGTTTAGGGACTCGTATGCCAAATATATTCAATAGGGATGATGAGTCAATCCGATTATGGAAAATTTTATACAAGAGTGACAAACTAGCAAGCGGTCTTCTGGTATATAATAACTGAACATGTAACACTTGAATGATTCTATGATAGTGACCATCAGTACGATAACATACAAATTACAGAAGACGCCTTTGAACTAAATCTATTAAATATGAATACCATAGAGAGGGTACTAGATAATGCTGCAATATTCATTTTAGAGCTGCAATGTTATGTTTTATAAGTAACGTTGACCATTTGATGAAAGTGATACAAGAAAGATAGTTTTTCATCCCCCAAGACTTTATCACTATTACATCGTTTGAGAGTTATGGCATTAATATTATGAATAAATAAAAGAAGTCGAGTTTAAAGTATAATCTTACATTTATGAATATCAATAATTGATGACTGATCTTCGAAACTCGATTCCTAAGTAAATCTTTTCATTTCAGTGAATTCAAGCAATCATTAATAGACTAATTCTTTGAAAAGAGTTTTAAACGGAGTCTGAATCACCTGTAGAAATCTGCTTTACCAAAACGAGGCAACTAGATCCAAAAACGACAGCTTCCCGAACGTCTTACTTGCGGTTAAGATTATTTCCATGTCCAGATCAATCAAAACGTCGACCCTCGCCAGTCAACACCTCAATTTTAATTAGAAATGGTCCGGCAGCGACAAAAAAAAATTCCGTACACACAAAAACTCGTTGATTTACCCAACGCTGGGGCCTATGAGGCAAACGTGTAATGTAATAACTTGCATTAAAGTAGACAAACAAAAGCAAGCCGTTCGTGGATGTTCTCCGACATCGCCTACGTCGCCCAACGGGTAGTAAATCTAGAAGTCCTGCCTAAAACGCAATAAACAGAGATGTAAAATGAACCCTTATACAGAGAGAGACACCGAACGGCTCTGCGAGAGAGAGAAGGAAGGATATAGCCCGAATTATCCTTGCTTCGAAACTGGTTGTGAGGCTCGGAGAGAACTGGGTAGAGCGAGATGGGGGATTCTGTCGGGTGTGGGACGAGGATGGGATTAAAAGCTGTAAAAGTTTTACAGAGAAAGAGGGATTTAGTAGTTTCGTAAATTTTATGTTGATGTAGGTGTTATGTAATAGACAATCGCTGGTGTTTCAGAGTGACGTCTATGGAAAGAGGACGTTAACTTGGAAATTAAGGATTCGTTTGTGCGCCTACGGGATGTTGAGGCAGCTTTTTGCTTGTTTCGAGGAATTAGTGCATATCACTCTTCATGAAAGTGGCATTTCAAAGAGATTGGATTTAACTTGTTTGGTAAATAAATTAAAAACCGCTTTGAATGGATTGTTACAGGCGGGAACATCACAAAACTGAAAGAAAATCCTATTTTAACTACAACATACATATTTTAGAATTAATCTCATATTGTTTCATAGTAAATTATTGCCTATAAATCTGTTTCGAAATGTTATGAACTAATAAAAGCTGGTTTATGAAATAAAATTTGACTAGGATTAGATATAAGGTATGAGACTTTTGATTGGCTGGTAATAGGTGATTTCAATAGAATTAAATCCAATTTCAATTTCCCGTGACATACCTACCAACAGAAAATCAATTATTTTTAAATTGGCCATATCCGTACCATTACTTTTCTTAATATTAATGGTAGTCCGGATTGTGGTTTACCGTTATTCGTGTCTAAAATGCAGGAACTAACAGGAAGACATGCATTTGCACCTGATGTTTTTGGAGAATATTTTAAATAAATAACGGATCTTATACAATCAACACGGAAACAAATGTATATATTTACAGTATTTATTTTATATAGGAAATACAACTAACTACAACTTGGTTAAATATGCTGACTTTATTTTGCTATAGGATACACATAAATACAGGGTGTTTCAGCAAGACCTTACGTAAATACAGGGGGTGATAATACGACCAAAAATAAGAATTTTTTGTCTTATGAACTATATGTCTATCTCCTCTTGTTTTCGAGATACAGAGCGACAAAATAAAATTTTTTAAATAAAATTTTTACGAAAATTTCCAGACGGTGCGCGGTATTTTTATGAAATTTGGCATTCCGGGGTTTTTAATGATGCCAAATACGCTGGTATAATTATTTTATGTATATTTCATAGAGGGCGCTAGTTATGTTACATTCCTATTACATTTTAAGTTCTAATTTTTTTAAGGTTAGGTCTTTTACCATTCGGGCCCCAATTTCTAATGTACAATTTTATTTTCTAAAAATAATGTAGGTACTCTTGTTAAAACTTCCTAATGTGGACGGTTTTCGAGAAAAATGCTTTTAATGGAACTTTTACAATACTACGGTGTATAAAATAAGTGACTTTTCTCAAATTAGGCTTATGTCAAAACTTAATGACGGATGTCTCATAAAAAACGCATACATTTTTAGAAATATTTTAAGCTATAATTAACTTTATATAGTAGTAAAATTTGAAGTATAGTATTTAGTGGAACGTCTTTGTGTGGTATAAGTTATAACGTTATTTATTTCAGTATTTAGTAATGGTACGGCGTATTTATGTCATATACTGTTAAATATATGTAATATGTAATATGTACATACAGGAATAAAGGAAAATGAGATTGGCAACTGTGCATGCCCTAGCTTGCGGCTGGTTGGAAGCGCACGCGATTTTTTGAGGTTACAATACTAGCCTGTCCAGTGGCGGAGTATGAAAAACGCGAAAAAAAGGTTAAAATGAACATTCATAATACGTCTCTTAAAGGTAGTCTTCGAGTAAAATTATCACCATGCATTATTATAGCATATGTAGGTATATGATAACAGCTCACTATCTCAGTATTAACGATTATAAAATTATTGTTTACTATTAAACATTAATTTATAATTCATATTTATGATTATATTTATTGTCGTTACTTGACATTTTCTGATGTTCTGTTTCATTTAGATGTCACTAGTGAGTATAAAATAAAAAAATATATATTAAATTTTAATCAGAAGTATTAGTTTAACATTGATCCATGGAGGTGGTGGTCTACTATAATTTTGTAGGCCTCATGCGTTATGGGCTTTGACCTTTATTACGATTCGAAAGGTAAACCTGAACTAACTAAATAGTTTTCCTTTAATCATTACTGACTGAAATAGGAACATGTTTCGCAGATGAAAAATATGTTTATGCATTCAGTTAAAGGTTAAGAATAAATTTACATAACTTTCTCCCACTTCAAGGAAACTAGGCATTCCCAGTAATAAAGTTTCCACGAATGCAGATAAGCATTTATCTGAGCAAATAAACAGTTGCCAACTATTTATAGACATTTTTGCGGTTTGCCGGACGAAATAAATAAATACCATTTGGTCTAACTATATTTGCAGGCATATGTCTACATACATACAAAGTTATTCCAATTTTATATACGTAGTGCATAGTAAAAATGTTTAAATATACTTAAAAAATGAATGATGGTCATTTGCACACGTTTCAATTTTATCCTAAATGAACAGTATTTTATGTCGATAATGTTGCGCTTTTTTCCATTTTTTTTTTTTTTCATGATAAACTTTAGAGAGATAAGATTAAATTTAAAAAATCCTGAAATTGACATTTCATTCCTGTGGCTGCAGTATCCAATTAATGAACAGAATAAATCAATGTTATAGGACTTTTCAGGTATTAACAAAAAATTAAATTAAAACAAACCTGCCCTGTATTGTATTGTTTTTCTGTAAAATCATTAAAGTTAATTTAAAAAATATGTACCTATAAAATAAAAACGAATTTGGCAGACAGTTGTGACGTACTAAACTATGCCTTAAATAATTGGAAGCTCGACTAAAATCTAAGATTGGTCCCCCAGATGTCCCCATTGTCTCCAGAATCGTCACAGAGGCACCCGCGATGCGGACAAGCGCGTGACCTAGAACTACATTCCATGGAAATTTACCGACGTTTTGAAAAAATTCACCGATGTGTCTAAAATTCACCAGCCAAGCCACCCAGATGAGAAGATTTCTGCAGAGGGTTCTCAATTTCCTGGGACGACGGCGACAACGTATTGCCTCTCTCTCCCGGAGATCACTAGTCAAGAGCGTCAAAAATTTTCTTCACACTATTCAAAAAGTGGCGAAAATAAAACCTTAGGCTTCAGGGACGACCTTATTCTCCAAGGACGCTATTTTTCCGGTTCCAAAATTTCGGGTACCTACTACACTGGGCCATACATCAGGCCCCTTGTGGAAACCACCCAGCCAGTGTGCGAACAGCAACCCAGGTTTCCAGCAGTTTATTAACCAGAGCATGTATGCCTGGCCAGAGTGTACTGGACCGAATCTCAACTATTCCAATTTTATAGCAACCATCGTATTGCATACACAGTATTACTATATAAGTAAATCAATAAAGCTCATGACTTTTTAATCCGCATTTTGAGTTATAATTCTTCTAAAAATTACCAAACCGAGCACAACGCTTACCTGCACAGCATTAACGCTGCAATTCGTACACAGCTCTCATGCTGCCAATTGATACAAAGCTTCTAAAGCTCTAAGAAGGCCAAACACTATCAAACTCAAGTGCCTTTCAACTAGTGCATAGACAGTGATGATAAAAACGAATAGATTCTTCTCTTTTCCGTGAAAAAAAAACAGTATTTTCTCGTAAATAAATCACAAATTGTATAGATATAAATCACCAGCGCCATGTTCTAAAGAAGTAAATTTATAAACTTGATTATATTATATGTACTGTGATAATAGGCCGAGGAGATCAAGCTTTCAACTGTCAAGTCTTGACCATTGAACACTATCGATTCTCAGTTGTTTCTACTGAAGACGAGAGATAAATTATCTGTTCTATATGCACATACATCCTGTAGGCGACTCTAAAATGTCGTTAAATGTAATTAAGCAGCACGGGTTCCGAAAAATAAAGAAAACGACGAAATATCGAGTTAATGTCATTTGGCCGCGGGATAATATCCCGGGAAAATCATTAAGGCCGTGCATTAATGTCAGTTAATACATTTTAAATTATGCAGCACTTGATTTTGACAATGACTGATTGCCGTAGATATGTAGCTCGGCGCCCATTCCGTATATTAGTATTTGTACGAGATCAGATACGAGTACAATGTTATTAATTAATATATCGATTCGTCTTCTGTTAAGATAAGTTGAACAGATATTTGTGATGGGCTTTTTCATTCGGGGCTTATTGAGGAGTTAATCTAAATCAAATAAGAATCGGTAAATGTTCGTTGTGGAACATTATTCACCAGTTTAATAAATAAAAAGATTAAAAGCCTGATAAAAAGTAAAATATCTAGAACAATGGATAATTATCTCATGTAAAGTTATATTCATATGTCAAATTTGACAGTACAACAATGAAATGCTTGTATTTAACTGTTCTATTTGACCAATCATTGTAATTGTTGATAACTGCAAATTCTAAGAGTATTAAAATATATAATTTTGCAGTTTTGTAAAAAAAAATAAACAATTTCAATTCATTCGTTATCTGAAAATTTCTGAAAGTTATTATATTATCCTTTAAATAATAATTAATAGAAATATAACTTACATTAAGATAAAAGTTTTGTTGACAGAAAAGAAAACAAAGAGAAAACGATCGGAAGCAAGCTCTCAGGATGAAAATCATTAAAAAACAAACAACTAAAATAGATTTTTTTATATGTGACACAGAGTTAATGAACTCTATGTTCTAATTTCTTGGGCTGCTAGATAAAAGTATTTTTTTTCATTATAAATTTCTTGTTCCATTATCTACAATTGCTAATGTTTCTCATTTGTTGCGATTTGAAAACGATATTTAGAAAAACAATTATTGCATTTTTGAGACGGAAACATAATGTGTTCTTTTATATAGATCATTTTATATGTTAGTTGCTATAAGAACTTACATAAGTCAATCAATTTGCGATTTTGAGAAATGTTTTTTTTTCAGTGGAAAACTGCTAATTTTATATCATTGCCTAAAATAAACGATGACCTTACAATATATACCTCCAATATGTTCCTATATTACCAAAATTGTTTGATAATATACATCAAACGCTTATGTGCTAAATATGTATATTAAACTTTTCACAAGATGAAGTCTATGCTGCGATAAAACAAATTAAGCCAAATATGACAACCGGGCTTGATTTAATACCAGTATTTTTACAAGGGACTGCGCCTCTGCGTTAGCTACCCAATTAACAACTATTTTTAATTTATTAATAAAAACCTTTTGTTATCCTGAATGTTGGAAACTATCTAGAGTGTATCCAGTGCACAAGGAGGGCAGTAAGAATGAATTGGTTAATTACAGGCAAATTTCTTTAAGGGCAATCCACTGTTACTAACCTTGTCGAAAAAACTCAGTTTATTAGCGAGAAACTTGACAAGATGAAACAAGTCGATGTTATTTATACTGACTTCAATAAAGCTTTTGACAGACTCGACCACGACCTCTTGCTGTACAAACTAGATGGGTTTGATGTGTCCGAATAACTTTTGCAACTTTTTGAATCTTATTTACAAAATAGGTATTAGTTTGTTCAGCATAGTGGTTTTAAATCGCACAAGTTTCATCAAATATCTGGTATGCCTCTATACTCAGACACTTACTCTTTGTTCTTTTTGTAAACGACATCATGGTTGATCTACAAGTACACCATTTAATGTATGCAGATGACCTTAAGCTATTTTGCGAAATAAACACCATTGCCGACTGCTATATGTTACTGGATGCGCTTAATGTCATTAGTCTGTGATGTCTAAATAATAATTTAACGCTAAATACATCCAACTGTAATATCATTACATTCACCTAAAAAAATAAAAAGTCTGTACTATGCGATTATAAATTGGATAATATAATATTGCATAGACCCGATTACATAAAATACCTTGGAATATATGGGGTTCATAATATGTAATTGCAAAAGCTTTATCAGTATTTCTACACTACGATACTACGATTGTTCTACACTACCTTTATAAGTTCTAAATTAAAATATGCATCAGTAGTCTGGAACCCAATTTATGCTAATCAAATTGCAACTTTGGAAAGAATACAGTGTAAGTTTCTGAAATCAGCAGTGTACTTATTGGATGGTACATATCCCCCCAGGGTTTTCCGCATGATCTATTACTTGAGCGTTTCAATATTCATGTCCTTGCTAAAAGAAGATCTGTTTTTCAAGTAATGTTTTTGTATGAAGTTCTACATAACATTTTGGACTGCCCAGATATTTTAAGTAATATTAATATCAAAGTACCACGACTATCAGCTAGAAGTAATAATGTTTTTAGTCTACCCGCAGCACGTAGTAACATCCTAGTAGCATCATCACCATTGTATCAAATTGTTTGCAAGTACAGTGAGATAGAAAATAATGTCGATCTTTTTTGTTGTTTGGCTAATGATATAAAAATGCTTTACTTATGTAGTCATATCTGTCTTTTATAGTTTGTTGCCTTTTTATTTTGTTCTTTATATTTGTGTTATTTGTAAATTTGTACCATTTTTATTTTTTTTCTCTATTTTTTCATAGTTAATTTTTCTCTTTTAACTTTTTTTTCATTTTTTATTACTATAGAGTTAAGTTATCCTGTTCTTGGGCATCACCTGTTGGATGTGTATTTTAAATAAATAAATAAATAAATAAATAAATAAATAAATAAATAAATAAATAAATGGATAAATAAATAAATAAATAAATATTGCCTAGACATCATTTTGGATTTCATTCAAATTATTTTTGTTCCACAGTTTTCCAAGTGATAGCGGATAGATGCCAATAGTAAATTACCTTCATTATTTTTACTGGATTGTAATAAATCCTTTGATTATTATTTCTTAATTGAAGATTAACGGACAGATCACAACGTGTTAAATATAATAATTAATATTCTTATTATCATGTGGTTCATTGTGGAGTTCTCCAGGTAACCATTATAAGTCTTTCGTTCTTTCGATTGACGCTTACCAATTGGAAAATGTCAGATCTTACTATAAATCCCACTTCTATGATGATGATATCCAATTGTATTACTCTTTTGAAGAAAACTGATATTACCGAAAATTTTAACTAACTTTTAAACGTTTCTGATAAATTTTGTCTTTCTATTAATCCTTCTAAAAGAAATAATACTCTTTGTCCAACATTCTAAAGATATTATAAATATTAGGTTGCAACCTGTAAAAAATCTGGGCTAACTACTGACACTTTCTTTAGATTCAATACGACTATTAAACTACCTGATTCGAAATTAAAATTTGCAGGTACAGAGGCACTCATTGTCAGTAACGAAAATAGAGTTGCCTTGTGTGTATAAATTATAAATTTTTAACAAATGTTTTAAACTTCTTTCGTGAATTAATATATAACGTAGGCACCAGTATATTTCAACGAAAACTGAGGAAATCGGTAGGTTGAAAACTGAACAGAGACAAATCCTCCACAGCTGTTGCCTGTTTCATAAAATTTTATGTTTTAAAACTTTACCATATCTCCGCGATAAAATTAGATACAAGACATATTCCCAACTTAAATATAATATTTAAAAACATACTGTCACTACCAACTTATAAGACAGCTTTATTTTTATGTTTCGTTACTTAATGAGCCACTAAATATTATAATAAAATATCAAACAGCATTAAGATTTATAAATAATAATATAATTGTTCATTTACTGTTATTTTTATCTGTCGTTTTGTTTGAATTATTGAAAACGTTTGTAATTTTTAGAGATAAATAACCATAATTAATTTTTTTGGTAGTTGTGTATAATAGTGCAAATAAAGTCATTTATTGACCAATGTATTTGATACATGTTGTAAGTTTCCCAATTTCAATAAATAGAGCAAGAAATTGAATACAATAAACTGATTCTAATTTATTGGTCAAATTTGGTAACTTTGTACTATATTTTCTATGATGATAATTTTAGTTACATTCTATACGTTTTGCTTGATCGAGTGTATGGCACATGTTTTTATAGCAGTCAGTAGAATTGCATATTGTGAACATAGAGCGGCATACTGGCATAATACAGATTACTACTGTGGGTACACATGTTCACAAGTGACCCATTTTTAAGCATTACGTCAAGAGCGCCAGAAGGACGCCGCCGGACGCACCAGCGTTCCAGGAAGGGTCTACGGCGGACTGTCGCCGGCGACCAGATGCGTACTCATATACCTACGACCAACTCCACACACAGGGACTCTCCAACGAATATGTCTTTTCCATAAACTTAGTTTTTATTAAAATACTTTATTTTTACCGTTGAGGGAGCGTTTTATTTTTGCTGTACAGCGGAAGCAACCCTCACTACTGTTTATTTATTTGATTGTCGCCACAAAGTTTCCGATGTCTAGTTGCAAGATAATCAATTTTGTAGATTGTTATACTGATTAATTTTTATTCTAAAAGTTGATGGTTCATTTATTGCAACATAAAACACGATTTAGAGGCGGATTGTTATAGTTTCCTAGGCAACCATGTGTGTCTAAAACATTATCAATAACCACAGTCCCTTATGATTAAAGATATACCTACATATCCTTATATCACTGTAATCCTAAGAAAAGTTTCCATACTGGGTTTTTATTTAAAAAGTACAGGTATATACATAAGTGCAAAATTTAATTATTTTTTAAGTGCTTACTGGTTACATCATATAATATCAAAAATTTTGACCATGCAATTTTTTTCTAAGAATGAAACTAAGAAGATAAGAGGTTATCATCATAGGTATTTTACAAAAAAGAAAAAAAATAATCGGTGCATAATAATACTATCTATGAACTATTTTTTATAACAATTTCGGCCAACCTCATACCTCATAGAAATATTGGGACAACTCTCAACAGAGAAATAAATATAATATTATGTTGTGATGGTTTTTATCTTATTTTTTTGTTTGTTATAGTTGTTAATTTTTATTATGAGACTCTTTCAGCGTGTGGGTTCCATTATGCTATTTATTTTAATTTTATTTTGATTTGAAATTTGATTTATTGGATTCCTACTCTATCTTTTTTAAATGAAAGATGTGTTTAAATAACAAATTATCGATATATTACAAGATTTTGCAACTCACGGGATTCGTTACAATTCACAATTGTTGTAATTCTTATACTAGGTTGACAAACAAGAAATTTCCCCCTTTACATTCTACTATAACAGTGCATGATACTGTCAGTAGTTAAATTGGTTGATATTGGACGTTGATTACATATAAATGCAGCGAGAATTTTAATATAGAGATTTATATAGCGCTTTTATGTTTCAAATTTGCAAATTTGTTTAGTAAAGTGTCGACACTTACAGAAGTAGATTTATTGCTGGTTATTCCATATGCATGTAATCGCGCTGCACTGTAAACCTCCTATACGTAATCGCACTGTTTCGAAGTTCCCTAGTTGAAATGGTGTATTGCCACGAAGATTTCCGAAGTTTCCTTATATGTTTCTTTCACAGGAATTCCTCCAGATGTACTGCACTGCACTATATTTTTTTATTCTGGATTTCACTTGTCATTTTTTATTTATGCTATTAACCTTATTTCAATTTGTTGTATTACAATTACTTGTTCTGTGGTTGTTGAATGGCTTTTCAAACTTTTGTCACTTCAATTAATGTGATATTCCAACTTTGGACTAGTGCATCTATTCACGACATGACATCACCAAGATGACTGGATAAGTATACTCTTTTTACAAACTTGTTGATTTTAACTGATAGCAATTGTTTTCTAGGAGCAAACTAGCGATGTTACTGCTACAGGTAAACATGGAAGACTGGCTACCGCGAGCCCTGAGATTACTTTTATCAAACGTGAAAAACAAGTGAAGATTACTATGGCAACATACAACAAGCATTTTTGAAATTTTATTTATGCAAATACTGACTTTTGGATTGAATTATGATGCATGATGCAGCTTCCTTGTATGTTTTTGCATCTTTTGACACTAATCGCACGTTTCTAGATTAAGTTAAAAGTTATGCCAAAAATTTTACTTATATTTACAAATTTCAACTAAATTTTGATAAATAGACTAATTCTCAGCATGTCTGTCCATTCAATGTCTTTAGTACAACTTATTAAACACCTTTTACACAGTCTTTAATCATTTTTTCAGATGTAAACGAAAGAAAGTCTACACAACAATTTGAACTTTGGTTGGAGTTTAAACACATTTTATGGAGTTATGAGGGTCTTTTACAATCTGCATGATTTTGCAGTCCTATACACTTTTATAATTAACAATTTACAAAATTCTAACGGAACAACAAATGTCAACATTTATATGGTACAGAAAAGTTTTCACAGATGTATAGGTTTAATTCCACACATACACTCTGGTTACAGGTATACTATGCTTTGGTTACATATCAGTTTTATTGCATGAATCAGTGATATATGTGAAACACCTTCATTAGACGTCGATGACTTGTCAAAATTTCACTCTTATTATTAAATATGCTCATGCCAGAATTTATAATTGACATTTAATATTGTAACATGGTTCTTTACTGTTCTTTATAGCATAATTGTACTGCATGAGTGCATTTAAATAGTTTTATGAATATGCAAATTCAAATTTAGTTATAATTTTGACAGTCGAGACGTTTTGTCGTGAAAATTTATTAATTACAAGATTTTAACTTATACTATCTATACATATCTTCCATTTAAATTCATTATGGTAAATCACACCCTGTTAGTGGCTATTTCAAATGTATTTAATCTCAAATTTTACGTTTATTCGACACTTTTATGTTCCGGTGCCAAGAAAAGAATCGATTAAAATTTCCAATTTAATAAAAACATAACAATAAACATATAAGACACATAAACTGACCCAAAACCTAAAGCCCGAGTAAACAAAAATTTCTACAAACTGGAAGAACACTGCAATATTTTTAATCCTATATTTGTTTGTAGAGGCTGTAACCAGCTGTTAGACGAAAACAATCTACCTATATTTCCGCCAAAGACAGACGGATAGACAGGTCATCCCAGTGTATTCAGTAAATCACTTTCGCGGAGTTAGGGGATAAACTTCTCCAAAACGGGCGATGCACGAGGCATCAGCGCGAGATGGGCTGTCTACCCGAGTTGTCTCCCTCTGTGGAGTGAGAGGTCCTGTCCGTGTAAAATTATTCAAGAGCTGTGACTGTCAATCAAAAGCGCCACATGCAGTGCCTGCTTTGATCTACATTGTGGGGGAAAGGGACGCTGGTAAATAGGCCTTCGTTAAAGCAGAAGTAACGCTAGTAAATTGGACTCAATTTGTTTTAGTAGTGTTTAGTTAAATATTTCCTTGACGTGATAGTTATGTTTAATACTCTGGATTTTCAGTTAGAATTATTAATATACTGAGCAGTATACAGGCTGTTACAAATTCGCTTCTCACTACAGGGAACTCGGAAAAGGTAAAAGATACGAAGCAGCTTAAATGGGTAAAAGTTGCCTCAAAAAAATCAAGGCTAACATAGGCATTAGGCGAAATATTTGAAAAAACCGAAATTTTGGAAAACCGTTTTTGTTTCATTTCAGTTTTGTTTGAAGATGAATATTTCGAGACAAAACGTCTGAATCTGGTTCGATCTGAGGCAGTACAGTATTGGGGGTCATGTAGGCTTGCAAAAAATGTAATAAAATTTCCAGAGTGGTAAAAATGAAGGTGATGATGGTCCTGGAGAGACGAAACTTTACATATAAAAAGATTATGCCATTCGATAGAGGGCAAAAGTTGCCATGAGAAAGTGTTTTTCTTTTTTCAATATCACCTCAAACAAGGCTGAAATGAAACAAAAACGGATTTCCAAAATTTCGTTTTTTTTTCAAATATTTCAAAAACTAATCATGCGTTAGCCTTAATTTTTGAGAGGCATAATGTTGGTTACCTGATTACGCAACTTTACCCCCATTTAAGCTACTTCGTATCTCTTACCTTTTCCGAGATCCCTATAGTGCGACGCCAATTTGTAACATCCTGTATTTACTGATTAAACTAAAATTTGGATTATAATTATCTATTTAACACAAGAAAATTCAAAACTCAGCACCATTCTTCCCCTTTTTTGCTTTAATTTATGATTTGAAAATGTCCACCACTGTCTGAAGAGACTGTTGGCGTCCCCAGGATAATTTAGACCAACTATCCAGATATGCAAAAAAAATATACTACCACTCAATGCTGCAAAGTGTAACGTCATTTACTCACAAATTATCTCCTCTCATTTTTAAATACACCTAAGAATTTTACTGATTCTCAAATAAGCTAAATATTGCAGTTTGTCTTACTTAAGTATAACTAATTCAAGAGAAACCAATGCTGCATCGTTGATTCAGCTTGATTGGTTTTATTTATTTATTTATTTAAAAACAACATTTATTTAAAACAAATCATTGTCCAGTAATATTTGTGTCATTAGCACTTTTAATAGTTAATGAGTCAATTGCTGAGTTGGTTAAGTTGATACAAATTGATAATAATACAGGTCCAAGCATAGATTTCTGTGGTACTCCTGCACAGAGATCGAGATAACTTAATCTATATTTATCATGTGTTCCATATTGTTGTCTTTTGGTGAGATACGATGTTATTATATCGGAACTTTATGTTGTAAAACCATAGAAATGCAGTTTGTTTACAAGGATTTAATGAGGCACACAATCAATTTGTTTGGTAAGATCTATACATCCAAAACATAAAAACTCTTTGCTCAACAACAGCGTAAATTGTACTAATCACTTCTGTATGTCTAAAATTGTAGAAATATGGTTCCTAAATCCAAATTTGTTGTAGTTGAAAGGATTATTCTCCTTCAAGATGCACATTTTAATACATTTTCAAATATTTTATCAGAATAAAGGATGACAGAAATGAGCCTGTAGTTTGATAGATCATCGGTATAGCCTTTTTTGTATATTGGAACAACCTTTAAAAGTTTTAAGCTGTTAAGAAATGTTCTGAAAAATACTTCACAAATTAGTCTCGCTGGTCTTCTGGGAAGAAGAAATAGATCAATGAAATAATTTCACACCAGGTCAGGCCATACATGAATAGAAAATTTGCATTGAAAGTGAAAAAAAATTGGAACAACATCATGGTTAGCCCAGTGATGAGTATATTATGGAAATTAAAAATTCTGTTGCCCGTAAAAGAGCCTATTCTGTAGCTAGAATGTTTTGTCGAAAAAATTGTTGTCTGTTCCTCAAAGCCACCTACAAAAAGGAGGAAGTCTGCTGCTGTCAACTCTAGCACATGATAGTGGCTTAATAACACAGCCACACAGAAAAAAAAAGTTGGGTATACTTTTTATACGACATATATTTTTCGTAGTAATTTGGCCTCCTGAACACGAATCTGGGGTCAGAATTGGCCCATCACGTCACAATTTTTTCCTAACCTCAAAAAACTTGTGAAAAATAGTGAAAATTGATGAAAATTTACTGGGAAAATTTGGAAAAAAATTTATTTCCACATCAAATAGTACATTTTTATGTAAAAGACTCTGCTGAATTCAAATCCACTGTCAGAATTGAGCTAGAACGTGTGGTTTTTTTTCTAACCTCAAAAAACCGAGCAGGAATCGCTATTTTCAAATTCTGAGCGGATTTTGACCAGATTTTGTATAAAGGGGTTTTTTGGGTCGCTGATTACGAATATGAATTCACATTGTAAAAATTCAAGATGGCTGATCCAATATGGCGGGTGTACTTTTTTGAAATCCACCGATTTCAGTAAAATTTGGCATCATAAGGATTGCTGGTTGATCTCACCTTCATTAATCACACATCTGGAGCCAGATTTTCATAAATCAAGGTAAAATTTGTAGGCAGAGTCATAATTTTAGGCCGAGTAGGCGGCATTTTTTCGGCAAAGTCACATTTTTAGATTGAAGGCATAAGCAGATGCAGTGATGTGCTGTGTGGCAGTAATGTGTCCTTTTCCTTGAACTTTAAAATTATTAAGAAATAAAAGCATCTAAATGCCATAGGAAAACTGCATAGTAGTTAAAAAAATCTGATTGGAAAACCATAAGCCCATGCACGACTAAATAAATGAAAGAATAAAGTAGAAACTTTTTTGTCTTGTCCCATGGAAACAAGCACATCACACTACACATCATTACATGTGTAGAGTCCTTAAGTCATTTTTTTAAGCGAAGTCACATTTTTAGACGGAGTGGAATCTTTTACCTTGATTTATGAAAATCTGGCTCCAGATGTGTGATTAATGAAGGTGAGATCAACCAGCAATCCTTATGATGCCAAATTTTACTGAAATCGGTGGATTTCAAAAAAGTACACCCGCCATATTGGATCAGCCATCTTGAATTTTTACAATGTGAATTCATATTCGTAATCAGCGACCCAAAAAACCCCTTTATACAAAATCTGGTCAAAATCCGCTCAGAATTTGAAAATAGCGATTCCTGCTCGGTTTTTTGAGGTTAGAAAAAAAACCACACGTTCTAGCTCAATTCTGACAGTGGATTTGAATTCAGCAGAGTCTTTTACATAAAAATGTACTATTTGATGTGGAAATAAATTTTTTTCCAAATTTTCCCAGTAAATTTTCATCAATTTTCACTATTTTTCACAAGTTTTTTGAGGTTAGGAAAAAATTGTGACGTGATGGGCCAATTCTGACCCCAGATTCGTGTTCAGGAGGCCAAATTACTACGAAAAATATATGTCGCATAAAAAGTATACCCAACTTTTTTTTTCTGTGTGGCTGTGTAATTAATTGGATATTTTATGCATTGTTGTTTTAGATACACCAGTTTGATTGACAATTTTCCTGGTGCATCTTTTGTCTCCAAGGAAATTTACTATTGTGATTCTCGTCCAAGACGATAAATGATACTACCAGTATCTAAAAGATAGAGGTAAAAAGAGGTAAATGTCTATATCGGTACCAGTTACTAAAACATGATTGTCGTACTTCATAATTTAAAATTTTTCTTCATCACAAATTAATATGTGTAGAGTAAGCTCTTTATGAACAATACAGGTAATGTTTGGACAAACTAAGGAAAGAGCTTGTGTACATGATTTCAGTATATGAAGAAAATCTTGAAAATAATGCAATGCATTTAGGTTTTATTCGGAACGCTACCTCAATAGAACACCGCACTCCTAATATTTGTTTATCTGATTTAGCGAGCCCATGAAGCTACAAGAAGACCGTGGAAGACATCAAAGTGAATATATTTTTTTTCAGATTAGATTTTAAAAAATCGCTGAAACAGGTCACTTTTCTGCAATATTTTCTATTTTTTTGAGCCATGTTTAACAGATATTACCGATATATTTTTTTAATAGGACGCTTTATATTTTATAGTATAATTAGATAGCTCTTCTTCTATAGACGAATTCAGCGATACAAGGTTATACCTACTTTTTTGTCATAGTTTTCAAAAAACCGTAAAAATTGTCTTTTATGTCGTACAGACGACTATTTCAATCATAGTCTCTTCTGTACTTTAAAAAACGTACCTACTCTTTATTAATCTTTTTCTACTTACTTTAAAGCTTCTTTTTCTCAAAAAAAAACACATGGATAAACACATAAAATTCACCGGAGTACCTTAGGTATAACGTGAATCGTTTTAGTGCCAGTTCATTCGCTGTTAAATTATTTTGAAAAATAGTTGCCCGTTTGAGCGAAAAATAGAGAATTGAAATTTTAATTATGATTGGATGCGGAGATAAAATCCGTAGTCAGCAGGAGGTATGTGGTTTATTAGTATCCAGACCAGAGAATTAGTCGAGCTACAATGAGTAAAGTATCCAAAAAGTTTGAAGAAACCGAAGTTATAAAAGGTTTACCTGGATTAGAAAGGCGAAGAACGGTAAGCGAAAATGACCGTCAAAAGGTGACGCTCGCTGTTATTGAAAATCCTCACTCATCCATTAAATCTATCTCAGCCAACTTCAACTTGTCGAAGTCCTCAGTTAACTGAACTCTGAAGCCCCAAAAGTGGCATCCTTCAAAGTTAAAGTCTTGCAAGAACTATGGGCAGATGGCACAGACAGAAGATAACAGTTTTGCGAGGAAACTTAAAAAAAACACATAATTTTGACTGATGAAGCAACTTTTTGCTTATATTAAACGGAACTGTGAACAGGCAAAATACTAGGTTTTGGAGTCAAGAAAATCCACAGTGGATGTAAGAAAAACAACGGCCGAAAAAAGTGAATGTTTGGACTGAAACAGTAGTAAATCGCATATTGGGACCTTATTTATTTGAGGGCAAGTTGACAGGCGGCATTTATTTGGATTTTTTTGGGTTTTCAGCTGATTCCAGCTCTGGAATTAATTTTTCCTAACCCTAATGAGCACGATATGCCTGCTGGTGATGTCTGATTTCAACAAGATGGTGCCCCTCCACATTTTTGCATCGACGTAAGAAATTACCATAATGAAGTTTTCCCAAATCGATGGATAGGCAGAAGCAGGTTGCTTGACCATGCTCCCCTGACTTAACCTCACTAGGTTTTTTTTATGGGGTTATCTAAAAAGCAAAGTGTATGTGAACAGACCGTCGAAGGATTGAAAAATCGTATCAGATAAGTTCAGAACATAACACCAAATATTATTCAAAATGTAATTGATAACTTTGAACCCCAAATTGGGCATTGTGCAATGGTTAATAGGGACCACTTTGAACATTTGCTGTAATTAAATAAAAAGTAGTACTAAATTATTGTTTTCATTTAATTCATGTGATAAAAAAGTAGGTATAACCATATATCGCTATTTATACTATAAAATATAGGGCGTCCTATTAAAAAAATGTCAGTAATGTTATAGGTCTGTCAAAAATGCCTCCAAAAAAATAAAAAATATTACTAATTGACCTGTTTCAGCGATTTTTTAAAATCTGAACTGGAAAAAAAATTATGAATTTTGTTCCACCGTTTTGGGACACACATTTCTTATAATAACTGAAATTGGACATTCTGAATTTAGATTTGTAGCTAAATAATCAGAAAACAATACTAATTTCTGTATCTGTTGTCTTCAGATACCCTTAAATTTATATTTGGATAAGGGGTGATGATTTGAGTTGGTTAATTGCACGTGCAAAATAATGTCCGAATTCCAAACTGTTTGAAGACGATATCAGACAGGTTGCTGGCCAATATCTGTAATAAATCCTAGGTCCGCCTGTGCTAAACGTTTTTCAAATAAACATTTACGTACCAGCTGGTTCTTCATTTATCCCATTATCTATATCTAATATATCTAAATGAACCCGCTCCGAAACGGAAGATTTATAACACCTTAAAAACACGCAATTTTCCTAGAAAAAGTCCAGCCCGGCATACCAAACGGCCTCTTAAATTAAACTTATGGAAATCAGCTAATAAAAATTCAGATTTAAATGAAACTAGCTGTCAAAGGACAACGAATGGCCTAGGCAGGGCGTAACGACGTGCTCCTCCGCTATTCTAAATGCCCAGAAGGATAGTTTAGATGCGTTTTTACGACCGTCCACGCACCGAAATATGTTTAGGGCGGCGGTCGCCGCCCTCGCATAAAAGAAGGCCTCTTGCCCGCATCGCCACTGCAATCAGCTGATTGGGACGGGACTAGGAATGTGGAATTAGTAATTTTCAGTGTGTTTATATTTAGTTTAGACGAATGTCGCCGTCTGAGACTTATCTGGAACACGTTTGATGTCGATCATGTGTTATGTTGAGTCATCCGGAACATTGTTAAGAGACGCCAGCGCTGATAAACTAATAGGGTGCTCAGTGGAGGATGAACTACTGCGTTATATTAGATCACCAGAGGCGGGGATGGGGTTCTTTGGAAGGCCGATGATTCGAAATCTGAATCAGCACATTTCTGTCATTAAGAAGTGGTAAAGTTATCGAAAATAGCCTTCTACAGGCAGATATCTGCTATGCTATATGATAAACTACCTTAATGTTATAACTAATAACCAGATATTTATAAATAATTACTTAGTCCAACCAAATTACACAGAGAAAAAAAAATGTTACCTGGACTTTTATAAGTGGAAATGGTAAAAG
The DNA here is from genome assembly GCF_000390285.2 of Anoplophora glabripennis. Classification (NCBI taxonomy): domain Eukaryota; kingdom Metazoa; phylum Arthropoda; class Insecta; order Coleoptera; family Cerambycidae; genus Anoplophora; species Anoplophora glabripennis. The sequence goes on along the minus strand of NW_019416463.1, from coordinate 364,793 downwards.
GGCTTATAATAAACCTAAAAAAAATAAATGCGTGAGCATGGGCGGCGGAGGGTTGATTTGGGAGGTTGAAGAGGTATGAAAAATTGTATCATTGGGATTTGTAGCGGAAGTTGGCGTCAAACAAAAAAGTGTCTAATACAAAAGTTGTAGATCATGCTAAAATCTACAAATTTTGTAGCGATCACTTTTTAACATTTCTGAGAAAAATGCGAAAAACTGTATTTTTTCTGATTTTTCGTTTTTTATTTCTCATTGCCGCACAAATAATTTAATTTTAACGAAACTTGGTGAAAGTATACCTTTCTGTGTCTTAAATATCCACAATTTTTTTTATATAAAAAAATCAAGACCTCTCTGAGATATTAATTTTTTTCGACCTGAAACACTTTTTTTCAAAGAAAAATTCTACTAGGAATAATTTTAATAACTAACAACCTTTTTTTACAATAGTAATATCATCTAATTCAGAATTAAATTTATCATTTATGCATTTGTAATTCGACTTGTTTATACCTACTGCACAAAAATAAAGTTTTGGGTCAAACAATGAGATAGTTTTTTTTTATTTTTTTCCATAGAATTGAATGGTGTAATCAGTTTTTGAATGTTTTTTTAATTTAAACAAATTATCAACAATAACAAAAAAGTTTATTGTTGCGTCATTTTTTATTTTTTTGCATGTTTTTGAACTGTGATCTCAGATTTTTTTTATTTTAACAAAAAGTACAGTTTGAAAACATGTTAATTAAAATATCTGAGCAATCTATTCATATAGATTTCTATCTATTTATACAAAAAAATAAGAAGGAATCCATCAAACTTCAAACGCCGACATTGGTATGTCATGACAAATACATTGAAAAGTATCCATAAAAAGACATCCTTAAAATATCCAATTTTTTGTTTAAATAAAACCCAAATTTCTATTAGTATCAGATGTTGCTTGCTCAATATGACGAACAAAATTCAATTTTGTGTCAAAGATTACAGGTATTATCATTAATCAGGTCAATGCAGTTCATTTATATTACAATTACACTGAATGAAAGTAATTTTCTTTGTAAAACTCTAAACATTACACTTAGATGTATTTAACGACAATTTGTTATTTTGGCATCATATGTTAATCTCTGAAACTTTTGCGCTGCGAACTATAACAGTCTTGATTCTAGTCGTCAAGGACTTTTAATAGGTTTTTATTCAAAGAATTGACTATAATGAGTGGGACTTTAAAGTTTTGTTGTAGATCGGCCAGAATAAATCCATATTGAAATTATGACACATGAGCTTTGCAAGAAAACAGAGAATACTGTAAATGATCATTTCAACCTTTTGAAGATACCACATACTTTTGACTTAGTTCAAATGCGAGGAAAGGTCATGGATTTAAAAGATATATTAATAATAACACTGAGTTGAAAAGCAAACAAATGTATTGCACCATATCTCATCACAAAAAGCATATGAATACCATCAGGTTAGGTGTTAATTTATTTTTAATTTTTTTAATGCATTGTACACATCTTGCTCCGAAATTTCAGATACTTATATTACGTTCATCATAAAAAGAATGACACGCAAGTCCACATTTTTAAGTGTTTAAATATTGCAATTATATGTTACATTACAGTGTTTCTTGGAAATGTAGTCTTGGAGAAAAAAAAGAACACTCTTTATTTCTGCACAGGCTTTCGAGAATTTTTTATTCTCTTCTTTAGGAGTTCTACAATAAACACTTAATTTTAAGCAACAAATCCTGTTTATTGTAGAGCTCCTGAAGAAGGAATACAAAATTTTCGAAAGCAGAAATAGTCTTCTTCTATTATACCCAAAGGATGGAAGGTACGTATATCTTGACCTATGAAGCACTGATTTTTTATACTTTGCTTTGCTTTTGTTAAGATTCTCACTGCATATTTTTTTCAGAGGAATTACCCAAGCAAGGTGACCATAGCATGCAGTTTTGGCAGCTTCGGGAGCAGCAATTCTCATTAAACACCGTAAGGTAATTATAGATTTTGACAGCAGTTTGTTATATCTTATATCTCACCTATAATGTAGTACTTTTATGTAGTAAGTCAGCTTATAATCTATATTAACATGATTTTAATTCAACATGACTTTACCGTCAACACAATTGTGTTAAATAAGTGATTTTCTTCAACGTAGTATATCAGTAATAGGAGATGCGGTTAATCGAGGTATCAAAAGCGCGACTGTCGAGTTAGGTAGGATAGATCTGGGTATTTAAATGTTAATTCAAACCCCGCTGCAGAAGATTTGGACCGTGGATGTCTGTATGTGTCCATCAGAGGGTTGCAGATGTAGCCAAGATTCATTTGCAAGGCCTACCCTCAAAAAAGAGGAAAAAATCAATGATGGGCTATTATTATTATTCATCAATTACTTATGAACATTATACCGTCGTGTGGATCCGAAATAAAAATGTAAGAAGATAATTTAAAATTACTAGTAGTTCATTAAAAAGCGGTAATATTACCGAAAATATCCCTCTAAATGATTTAGATGCAGAATAATGCACATGAGAATACCATTTAACCCGCCTATGAATGAAAAATTTCATGGAAAATGATCAGTGGATGGGATTTATTAAATCTTATTTGATCTACTCTATGATATTGAATCGCTAAGGGCGGCTGTGAGATTTTTCAGGATACTGAATTCTAGATCTCATCACATATTTGTCATTAAAATTATAGATTATAAATAGTAGGCTTCTTAATGATTCTAACGCAGAATAATGCACTTAGCAGTGCTCAACCCGCTCGAGAACAAAATTGTTGGAGTATTAACCAAAATAAACAAAAATCCGATTGATTTAATTAATAAATCCCGTGTAAAAATAGTCACTTGTATGTCCAGTCTTGGATAATTGACTGTATTGATATAATTGGCATTGAAGATGCTAGGAAGTGTAGCACACTTCCACTACAATAATCCGACGGCAAAAAATAATTTGTAAAAACGAACGAAAGAAAAAAGATACTGCAAATATATAACACAAAGATAAGGAATACCTTACTATAATAAAGTGTCCCTCTTGAAACCGAAATCCTTATCCACCAGATTCAAATCGGTCAATCATTTTGAAATATTTTCCTATAATATTACGTTAACCCTTTACTAATTTCATATCGCCTTAATGTTAATTATTACACATGTTGAAAACAGTCAAACGAAAAAAAATTATACAGTTTATTCACAAAGTCATGCTTCATAAAATAGCTTTATCTTCGTTCAATTACTTTTTAATATAATATGGTTTAATTGGACTATTTTAATTATTGTTTATCAAGTTGATAACAGAAATAACTGATATTGCATTATACATATGGAATTCATCAATAAAAGTTAACTTGGAAATAAATATATAAATATTAAATATAATGAATTACACAGCTCCACAAAAAAAATTGAGAAAATTACCCCTGCAGTCCGACTATGTCCATCATATGTTCTCGGGGTCGCTGAATCCAAATACGCGGTTCATTTAACCCCATCACGTCAGGATTTTTCATAACCTCAAAAAATAGGCCTAAAAACGCAATAAATCCTCTATCCATTGACCAGTCAATCCCAATAACCCCAAAACCCCTTAACCCCATAACCTCAAAATATCTTAACCCCAAAACCCCAGTACCCGTTAAGAACGATGCTTAGGACACAAGGCTTCAACGCGCATAAGTCTCTTTCTTACCGGGTTCTGGGATTTTGGGGTTATGGCATTTTGAGGTTATGGGGTTTAAGGGATTAACGGGTTATGGGGTTATTGGGATTGAGTGGTCAATTTATTGCGTTTTTGGGCCTATTTTTTGAGGTTATGAAAAATCCTGATGGGATGGGGTTAAATGGTACCCGAATTTAGATTCAGTGACCCCGAATATATATGATAGACATAGTCAGACTCCAGGGCTAATTGTCTTGATTTTTTTTGTGGAGCTGTGTTACATTTAGTTTAGTTTTAGTGAAAATATAATGCGTTTAAAGATTCCTGCAATAAAAGACTATTTGGTTAAGGCTGTACTAAATCGAATTGGATCTTAAACCATCTAAACACACATATCTTCAAATATTTTCGTAAGTGTAACACATTCTGACATCAATCAGAAATGCAAGTTTGCAGATGCACTTGTACAATTGGTCCAGGAATTGTACTAATGTAGGTAATCAAAGTATTTATCGAAATAAAAAAGTGGAATTTACGAAACTTGTGCAACATAATTAACATTTTTCTTAATTCGCCATAAAAATCTTCAATATGAGCAGAAATAATGATTGGTGAGACTACCTACAAGTCTAAAAGGCACATCAAGTACTGTGCAAAATTCCTGGGCAACCCACGAAAAACTTAGACATTAACTTTAAAAGGGAGATTGAGCTGTCGTTCTGTTGTTCAACTAGTGGTTTCAAGAAAAGTATATAAACAAGATTAAACAATTATGCACTAATATCCTCATGATAATGTGGAATACTGAAACACTAACATCTACCCAAAAATTCCAAGTGAACATTGCGCAGTTTCTATTGAATTATTCATTGCATTCTCTAGATTATCAATTGCATTGCTAATCGCAGCCGGTTTCATATTAAAAGGATTGCGTGATTACCGTTAATGGAATAATTAAAGTCAATTAACCCATTTTGCAATGAAGCCTGCTAAGTGCTCTAAATCAATAATAAATTAGAAATAATTGATCTATTAACATATATGTAGGCATATACATATATAAAACACCAGTGAAGGTGATATGGAACTGGTTATTTATTGTAATTAACGATTGTTTACATAATCGAGAGTTTTAACAGCGTGAAACGTCTTTCCCTTTTGAAGATACCTACTTAAGATCCCTTGAGTATGCAACTCTGGCTTTTCTTAACGATTTGTTGAAATACAATATGAACATAAGTTTTAAAAATTCCGATTACAATGTTGATGGTATTGTTCTATTTCCATGTCATACACTCTAACGTTTAAACGAAAGTAACTTCCCTTGTAGCTTTAAACAACGTTTCTCTTGACAGATTCTCACAAACTTGTCGAATCTTTTGCTTCAAATGCTCCAAACTTCTCGTGTATGTCTTGTATACCTACTTGATTTTTTATGTTCCCCATAAAAAATAGTCTAGAGGTGTTAAGTCTGGAGAAGTTAAAGCTCATTCTACAGGCCCATTAATTCCAATCCACTTAGTTCAGAAAGTATTTTTTAAATAGTTTGTAACTTTTAGCTTTATGTGGAGGAGCACCATCGTGTTACAACCGCATATTCAACCTGAGCTGCAGTGGCACATGTTCAAACAGTGCTGGAAGCTCCTCTTGCAAAAACTGTAAATAGCTATTAGCGTTCAATACATTTTCATAAAAGTATGGGCCAATTAAATGCATACCAATAATGCCACACCAAACATTGGCCCTGATTTTGAATGGGATTAACATAGTGTAGATTTTCATTGGCTCAGTAATGTTCATTTCTTTTATTTGGTTTGCCATTAGGTACTTATAAAACGACTCTCATCGGTCCAAAGAATGTGTTGTAAGAGTCTATTATATGTTTCCAAATTAAGCAATATTTAGGCTACATAATACATAAGTCTTTTATTTCAGAATGTATATCAGATAAGTAAGATATTTAGCCTATAGACATAGTAACCCTTGGAGCTCAAAATTCTTTGCACACAGCTTCTTTTTAAATTTAATGCACAAGTGGTCTGTCGTACAGAATTTCTAGGATTTTCCTCAAAATATTGTAATGCCCAGCTACGGTAATATCGTTATACACTGATTTTGACATTCTTTCCCTTTTCTTGATGAAAATGCTTTTTCGTTAGCATATAAAATTCGTTCTAATCTGGCAAATATTTTTGGGTTAACAGCTTGATATCTGGATATCTCTCATGATATAAGTTAGCAGCTCTTCTGGCATTTACATATTTGACATTCACCACAAATTAAGATCATGTCAATTTTTTTATTGTTTGTGAAAATTTTTTAATTTTTAGCAACCACTTAGGTACTAGTTTGTTTATCATGCAAGAAATAGCGTTTGACAGAAACTAATATGTAAACAGACTTGTGACAGCAGTTTCAGCCATTATTTTCACAGCAATGTTGATTAAATCATGACTAATTCCGATACAAATTCTAATACAGTAGGATACATTTTTGTATAATGTTTGTTGTTGTAACTTTTTCAGGAGAGATAGAGAAAAAAAATTCTGCACAAAAAAATGTCCATAAAAAATAGATAATTTTAGTTATCATAAAAAATGAGTATGTTCGTGGAAAAAAGGAGTTGATGACTTCATTTTTTCCGAATCTTGAAAAAGTTTTTTAACTGCAAAATGGACTGTAGCGAGTCCCAATTCACGCCATCTAAACAGATTTTTACTGTCGCTTTTCATTTGTCTGTTATGGGTCCGAGACGCGAACTTTGGGACACCCTGTATTTTGAAAATTAATTTAAAAACATTTCCAAAAGACAAGAAGAAATACATATATGTTCATTTTCAGAGACAAGTGATATTGTCATAGTTAAATCTGTTGAGTGTGTTATGTTTAAAGAAGAACGTAAAAAAAGGATTAACAGAATCTGTAATATCCTTACTTTTTAAGATCGTCCTCAAAAGCTTCAAAAGTGAAAACTTCTTTTATTCGCAAGGACCTAATTCAATTACCTTCCTTTCAATATAAATGTGATTCTAGTAGTGACCTTTTTCTCCATGAGCTGAGAACTTGTAAATATTTAGGTAAGTATTGATTTATTGCCGTTTGCGTTTCTATTGAAAATACCCAATAAGTTTGGTGCATGCAGTCATCAACATTGCAGAACAATTAACTTCATCCTCCAATTTTCTGCTTTACCCAAAGATGTCGCCACTTCTCGGGTCACATTATTCCAGTGTCTCCCCCTACCTCGTCCTACCAATCTATTATGTCATAGGTTTCATTGATTTTTTTGAACAGTTGTATACTCTTTACAGAATCTCCATCTCAGAGCATTAAAAATATCAAATACTACATATTTGTTTGGTTATTTGTATCACAAACTAACCAAAAAAGGGCACTAAGAGATATTTTACGACTGCTTGGTGTCGCCCTCTGCTCAACATTCCTGAAGGATCGACCAAATATGGCCCTACTATTAAATTATCTATGGGTGGGTGGTTACCATTTCAGTATACACCCAGTTGTGGAGGCTCCTCCTATGGGAGGGGCGACAGACACATGATTTATAAGAGAAAGTTTAATGATGTTTTAAAAATATTGTTGATAAATTAATGCTAATTGGGGCTGTCGGAAATGGCTGATAATTAAAATTGCAATACGTGCACATGGAGTAGTCACAAAGGACTAATTGGTACCTAGTGGGAATTATTATGCCGTTATTTATTGTGTTTCGTTTTTCATAGTTTTTCTAAAGCGTATGTTGAAGCTAATGGTTCGTTGTTTAATTAAAAAGGTAATGAATTGAAGCCTAAACATTATTTATGTGTATTTAATTACTTACGGGAAGCTTCCATGGATAACTGAGTTCGCAAAGAAGGAAGTGGTCATATTTGAAGGAAGAAGAAATGGATTGGAACCTTTTGGTAAGTTAGTTTTTATTTCAAACGAACCTATTAAGAAATCATTTCGTAGCTAGTTATTTAACAATTCTTAAGAACACTGGCTATTGAACTCGCAAAGAAAAAAGTTGTCACCTGGAGTAGGCAGCTAAATCATCACAATTTTCTTGTCAATTGGTCTTCATCGTTAGCTATTGAACTTACAAAGAAAGAAGTAGTCATCTGAAGTAAATCATAAATAGATCAAGGATTCAATGGATTCTTTTTGTAGCTAAAATCCAATTATGATAACTACCAACCTACGAAAACTTTGAGAGAACTTTGAGACCTGATCAGTTTGCAAAAAAAAAGATGGGCGCAGCCCAGCCAAATCATCAAAAGAATTAAGGATACAATTGAAAGGAATTAATTGTAATCAATATTCATTCTAGGCTAGAAAAGTAATTCATAACTCTTATGGTAAAAGGTAAACATGTCCCACTGAAAAATTAGGCATTTTCTAGTTAGTTAGCGATTAATTACAGGGTCCTTTCATTTATGGGCTTCAAAAGGATCAAACATATTTGCCAAATTTCTTCGTTATAAACATACAAATAAAAGTAAAATGTAAATTAGGCATAGCAATAAAAATGATGATTTGCAATCATCTTGTCTCCACAATAGTTTTTTTTTTTCACCTGTTTGTACTTGTAATTCAGAAAATGTTAAAAACCACTGATAAGGAAGAAACTAATATACAGGGTGATTCACAACTTATCCAAAAAAAATTGGGAATAGATGCGGCATGAGAAATGGAGTCAATACGGTAAAAAAAAAAATTTGTAAAATCTTTATAACTTCTGAGAAAAAAATTATTGAAGTTATAGTACATTCAACCTATACATAGCTGGATAACTGTAGTCTCTAGCGTCATTCGAAATACGCGTGGAGAGCCACGTGGCCTCAGCGACTCCGAATACTAAAATCCGATTTTACAATCGTCGTTACGATAGTGTTTACCTATTATCTGTGGTGTTTACAATAATTTTTTAGTAGTAAGTGTCAAAATGGATTGCGTGTATAGCAACTCAAAGAGTTGATGGATATCATTTTAATTTATGGTCAATTAAGGAAACATGTATATTATGGTGAAGCATTTATGTTATGGTGAAGCATGACAACATTTGTGTTAGTTCGTAGAAAGTGAGTAAGACGAACCCAAATGTGTTTACACGATGGTAGATAAAATTTTGAACAGTTGTTGTAACATCGGATACGTCAAATTATTTTATTATTTAAAAACACAAATTAATTTTATTAATTAATAATAACAATAATGGCAAAAGCAGTTGAATTTGCTGACATAAAATAGGTGCTATAAAATTCTATTTATTTCTTTCCTCGCGAAAGTTTTAGTCCGTTCTACCGCCATGCCGTTCGCATTGTGCGAGGTTAGGTTTTACAGTGGACCAGTTTCTAGTGCCGTGCAGAAGTGTATTTTTAAATTTTTAAAGGTTTCACTGTGTTTTATAATTGAATATTATGAGTTTTTAGTGTTATGTTCATAATTATTCAATTTGTAGTACGTATACCTTATTGTGTGACTTATTGCTTTTCAAAGTGTAGTATTTTACCTACTTATTTAAAATTCTAGTGCTGCTAAAAAAACACTTATTCGTCCATAACACTTTGTTAATAAAGTTGGGATCTGTTAGACTGATTTGAAACCAATTGAAAAATTCAAGACGACTGGGAAAATTTGCTGTTTCGCTTCACTGTTGCGAAGTAGGGCGCCGATTTAACGGATATTTTTGCTATTTTTTTTTTATTTTCTGTCTTTTTTAGGTCATTTGAATACGTTGCTAAAATTAATGACATTAAGACTGAATCATTCTGTATATGTACGTATATATAAAATTTACCAGATATATGTACATTTTTAATGTAAGTACATATTTTTTATGTCTAAATAGAAATGTTTTAATTTTTTATGAAAATATTTATTAATTTTCTTCGCTGTACATAGGTATACAAAAAAAGTAAAATGGCTTGCAATCATCTTGTTTCCGCAAAAATTAGCATCAGTTTTTTATTTTTTAGATTTTTTTTTTGTTCACCTGTTTATACATGCACTTCAGCAATTGTTGAAATAAATGTATAAGTGCCTTTCATAACCACTAATAAGGAAGAAACTTTTATATTTGGTTACAGGTACCTACAGGTATATTAATTTTTGGACTCAACAAAGATTAATTTACATACCTACATCAAAAAGAAACTATTGAGTTGATATGTAGCTGAAAATATATAAGGGGTGTTTCGTAACTGGACAGCCAGAATGATATGTCATATGTAAAATCGAATTTTAAACATGAAATAAAGAATAACTTTTCTTCAGATTGGGCTTTGTTTAGGAGAAAAATGTAAAACAAGGCAGCTATGAAAATGAAAGTTTGTTTATTATTTTCTATAAACACTTGGTGTGGTTTGTGGTATTTTTACTGGACAACTTTTCAAATTTTGCCTAATTTGGCGACGCATACATATCATTAGAAAATGAGTTGCAAGATTTATAAGATTATATTCCTATTGGTATGCAAAATAGAATGTGGTATCAGCATGACGGTGTACCACCACATACTGGAAGAAATGTGGTGGAGTGGCTCAATAATAATTTCAATGGGAAATGGATTGGAAGGCGCGGTTCCGTTCATTGGCCTTCAAGGTCACAGGACCTTAACCCTTTAGACTTTTGCTTATGGAGTCACTTAAAACAATTAGTTTATACTGAGTCAATTAATACTATTGAGCAATTAGAATATATAATTTTAAATTCAGTGCATAATATTCAAAACACTGTCAATTTTGTAGAAGTTTACAATTCACTTGTTTTGCGTTGCCAGGCGTGCACCAATATAAATGGTGTCATTTTTTAACATCTGCTGTAGTTTTTAACGTTGTAATAACTTTTGTGAAATTGTACAAATTGTAGAATAAAATAATAAAGTATTTTTATAACTGAATATCTCCTAAACGAAGGCTGATCTGAAAAAAAGTTATTATTTATTTCATGTTTAAAATTCAATTTTACATATGACATTTCATTTTGGCTGTCAGGTTGCGAAACACCCGGTATGTACATATGTGTTCAGTATCAGATATACTGTACATTTCTAATGAGTAAATCTACTGAGTAAATAGGAACATAATTTTGATGTTTCATGTTTAAATAGAAATAGGTAACTACCCACATAAGTATTTTTGTAAATAATGGGTGTGACAGAAGTGAAGCCCAAATATTTAACTTAAAGTTGAAACAAATATGATTCTATTTTTTTGTTACAAACCTACATTTATACAATTTTAATTAGGATGTTTCAATTGATTCCTACCATGGATTTCTACCACTAGTTAAACACAGAAATCTTATTAAACCAAATCGCACCAAATCACCTTTTTAAATACAGGTACCTTTAAATTACAAAAAGGCAAGTTGAAAGTTTCGCTAGATGTGATCGACAGATGTCGCCTGAATGAAAAAAAAAAACGTATTCGCAACGTTTCTTCGTATACAATCTATAATATGAAATTTAGGTATAGAGAATTGTTTAGCTTTCTTGATACCTGATACTTAAGTTGGATGCATTTATTATTTTTCTCGGATAACTAAGTACTGCACATTTTTCAAAAAATGCTTTTATTCCTACTTTATCATTATCAACACAAGGTTGTATTTTATTTTTTGCATCGCACCTATCAATTAATACATATGTTTTTTGCATTTCAAAAACTATGGTAAATTAGTTAAACAGGAAAATACTTTTGGCAGAGCAAACTAGGTAGGTGAGAAAAGGAAACAGAAAAGTTTTTTTGAAAAACAGTTTATTAAACCTTTATACAATACGAACAATTTTTGTAGCTTACGATATAGCTTAGAAGGGTAAATATGAGAAATATGTCTAAAAATATAGTTGTAATATAATTAAAGCACATTTTATTATACTACTTAAGTATAAGGAGTACTATTACATATGTACGTGTATAGCATATTTCATTTTAAATGAAATTACCTAATCAAATTTTATTCGTGCATTATGTTTCAACAAAATCTCTTTGAAGATACAAAACTCACAAAGTTGTACAATAAGGTTATTGTAAAAGTATTTAAACAAACAATCAAGGTGATTTCATTTAAAATGGTACATAGTGTAATCTTTAACATTTTCTGCTGTAGTCAGTGCATTATTTCAGTGGTGAAACTACTGTGAGAATTATTCAATTCACTTAGCAACATCGGTGAGAGGCTTTGAATATCTAATAAGCAATATACTGAATTTAAAGAATTTTCAAATTGTTTTTAATTAGAAGAACTTAACTATCAGGGACTAGAAACAGTCTTAATAAAATATTGCAATAACGCTTAAAAAATAGCCTATTGAATGAAATAGTGGTCTAGGTTTTGTCAAAAGACCCCGTGTTCAGAAAAATAACACAGCCACAAACAAAATCGACTTTCGGGCCCAGAGGTCAAACCTTGTTTATTATTCTCTCATCTCAATCCTTAACCACGTTAAAGTTGTCATCCATAATACAAATTGCCTATGATTTATTAGTTATGGGGCTATGGGGTTATGAAGTTACGGGGTTATGGGGTTATAGGGTTATGTGAATTTTTTGGGTTTGACTACTTGGGCTTTCAAGGAGTCCTCAGCTATTTGATGTTTTGCAATAATACAAATAGCATATGATTTATTCCCTTAGTTATGGGGTCAGGGGTTATGAGGTTATGGGGTTATAGGATTATGGGAGTTTTTGGGTTTGAGTACTTAGGTTTTCAAGGAGTGAGGATTCATATAGCTGAGGAGCTATGTGATGCCTATGATTTATTTCCTTGGTTATGGGGTTTGGGTTCATGGACTTATTAGGTTGGGATATCATTGGGTTAAATGTTTATGGGATTAGGTTAATTAGATTTAGCGTTGGAAGCTTGAGTCTTAGGGTTATTATGGTTTAATTGTTCAGAATATCGTTTTTTTTTTTGAGGTTATCAAAAATCCTGAGTTAATGGTGTTAAATGAATTCGGATTCAGCGACCCAAAAAACGATTAATAAACATGGTGAGACCTGTGGGCCCGAAAGTCAATTTTTTTGTGTCTGTAATTTATTTGTGATGAAAATAGCAATTTATAAAATATGAGTCTACTTTCAATCATCAAATATTACGTTTGTTCCAGTTGTCTATCGTTGTATATCTTATGTAAACAAATTAAGAACATACGGTAGAAATTACGTCAAAATATCCAAAATAAAGGTCGCTATAAGGTGGTAGTTGCGTCTTTTACTGTATTTAAACATGAAGGTTTATTTACAACTTTCATTTTATACAATGTAGCACAAACAACATCGACATACGCACAAAAATATATACAGAGCCTTCACAAATGTTTACAAGCCCCCGATCTTAGGCAACCAACATTGCAGAACTGGTACTGGTAACGAAAAATCCCTAAATCGTGGCATCACTAAATTTTAATGATTCGTTTACAATGAACAATGACAAACCGTTACACCTACGTTCGAGATAATGTGATCGCTGATTGGTTGAATAGAATCTCTTGAAAAATTACACCAATCACAGGCGGTTAAACAGAATGTTGTGTTTTAATGTAATCTTGAACTTATTATTTTAATTCTAGCGAAAACTTGCCAACATGAAGAAAATAAAATATTTGTTCCAAACAAAATTGCTGGTTACGTGGCTTGTAATCATTTATGAACATGCTCTGTGGATTTGATTTCCTGAAGCAGTGTTATAAAAAGCTTTGATTCTTGTATTTGCGGTAAAAAACACTTAAACTTATGCTGATTCAACAGAAATTGAATTATAGGAGCCGATTTACAAATGTGGAAGAAAAATTTTCGAATGTGGAAGAGATTGGAAGACTGTCAACTTCTGCAGAATAGCCACTGTATCTTCAGTTAGGAGTTTACATGATAGTCCAATTAAATGGCCCTTTAAATCGCAATTTTGGTCAACTTGCCTGAATTTTTGTAGAGCATAAAATTCTACATAAAAATGTCCCATTGACTTTTTCTCTTGTACTATTAAAATTAANGTATGTCAAATTATTTTATTATTTAAAAACACAAATTAATTTTATTAATTAATAATAACAATAATGGCAAAAGCAGTTGAATTTGCCGATATAAAATAGGTGCTATAAATTTCTATTTATTTCTTTCCTTGCGAAAGTTTTAGTCCGTTCTACCGCCATGCCGTCCGCATTGTGCGAGGTTAGGTTTTACAGTAGACCAGTTTCTAGTTCCGTGCAGAAGTGTATTTTTAAATCGTTTTCGAACTGCCCTTTTTTATTTTTTCTTTACAAAATTGTATCCCCCGTATATCCATTTTTTTTTTCGGATAAGTTCTGAATCATCCTGTATACTTAGATACATGTATATTTTAATTTTTGGACTCAACATGGATCATAATTTACATATTTTGAAAAAAGTTTATATGTGCTGAAAATATACAAGGTGATTTAACCATATTATTCATTTTAATCGAAGATAGGGAAAAATGAGTAGAATACGAATACGCCATTAAATAAATTTTAAAATGCAGATTTATGCTGAATAAAAATATTTCCAAATCATTATTTAAACCCCTTTTTGAGCCGCTGCTGACTGCTGACCTACAAAGATTTATCGAGAGTGAATCTTGACGTACCGTATTCGGTCACTAACCTAGGTTTACTGCGTTTTTAATCGGTAGTGAACGACAAAACGTTAAAGGTTTCACTGTGTTTTATAATTGAATATTATGAGTTTTTAGTATTATGTTCATAATTATTCAGTTTGTAGTACGTATACCTTATTGTGTGACTTATTGCTTTTCAAAGAGTAGTATTTTACCTACCTATTTAAAATGCTAGTGCTGCTAAAAAAACACTTATTCGTTTGTTAATAAAATTGGGATCTGTTAGACTGATTTGAAACCAATTGAAAAATTCAAGACGACTGGGAAAATTTGCTGTTTCGCTTCAATGTTGCGAAGTAGGGCGCCGAGTTAACGGATATTTTTGCTAATTTTTTTTTTGATTTTCTGTCTTTTTTAGGTCATTTGAATACGTTGCTAAAATTAATGACATTAAGACTGAATCACTCTGTATATGTACGTATATATAAAATTTATCAGATATATGTACATTTTTATGTAAGTACATAATTTTTGTCTAAATAGAAATGTTTTAATTTTTTATGAAAATATTTATTAATTTTCTTCGCTGTACATAGGTATACAAAAAAAGTAAAATGGCTTGCAATCATCTTGTTTCCGCAAAAATTAGCATCAGTTTTTTATTTTTTAGATTTTTTTTTTGTTCACCTGTTTATACATGCACTTCAGCAATTGTTGAAATAAATGTATAAGTGCCTTTCATAACCACTAATAAGGAAGAAACTTTTATATTTGGTTACAGGTACCTACAGGTATATTAATTTTTGGACTCAACAAAGATTAATTTACATACCTACATCAAAAAGAAACTATTGAGTTGATATGTAGCTGAAAATATATAAGGGGTGTTTCGTAACTGGACAGCCAGAATGATATGTCATATGTAAAATCGAATTTTAAACATGAAATAAAGAATAACTTTTCTTCAGATTGGGCTTTGTTTAGGAGAAAAATGTAAAACAAGGCAGCTATGAAAATGAAAGTTTGTTTATTATTTTCTATAAACACTTGGTGTGGTTTGTGGTATTTTTACTGGACAACTTTTCAAATTTTGCCTAATTTGGCGACGCATACATATCATTAGAAAATGAGTTGCAAGATTTATAAGATTATATTCCTATTGGTATGCAAAATAGAATGTGGTATCAGCATGACGGTGTACCACCACATACTGGAAGAAATGTGGTGGAGTGGCTCAATAATAATTTCAATGGGAAATGGATTGGAAGGCGCGGTTCCGTTCATTGGCCTTCAAGGTCACAGGACCTTAACCCTTTAGACTTTTGCTTATGGAGTCACTTAAAACAATTAGTTTATACTGAGTCAATTAATACTATTGAGCAATTAGAATATATAATTTTAAATTCAGTGCATAATATTCAAAACACTGTCAATTTTGTAGAAGTTTACAATTCACTTGTTTTGCGTTGCCAGGCGTGCACCAATATAAATGGTGTCATTTTTTAACATCTGCTGTAGTTTTTAACGTTGTAATAACTTTTGTGAAATTGTACAAATTGTAGAATAAAATAATAAAGTATTTTTATAACTGAATATCTCCTAATCGAAGGCTGATCTGAAAAAAAGTTATTATTTATTTCATGTTTAAAATTCGATTTTACATATGACATTTCATTTTGGCTGTCCGGTTGCGAAACACCCGGTATGTACATATGTGTTCAGTATCAGATATACTGTACATTTCTAATGAGTAAATCTACTGAGTAAATAGGAACATAATTTTGATGTTTCATGTTTAAATAGAAATAGGTAACTACCCACATAAGTATTTTTGTAAATAATGGGTGTGACAGAAGTGAAGCCCAAATATTTAACTTAAAGTTGAAACAAATATGATTCTATTTTTTTGTTACAAACCTACATTTATACAATTTTAATTAGGATGTTTCAATTGATTCCTACCATGGATTTCTACCACTAGTTAAACACAGAAATCTTATTAAACCAAATCGCACCAAATCACCTTTTTAAATACAGGTACCTTTAAATTACAAAAAGGCAAGTTGAAAGTTTCGCTAGATGTGATCGACAGATGTCGCCTGAATGAAAAAAAAAAACGTATTCGCAACGTTTCTTCGTATACAATCTATAATATGAAATTTAGGTATAGAGAATTGTTTAGCTTTCTTGATACCTGATACTTAAGTTGGATGCATTTATTATTTTTCTCGGATAACTAAGTACTGCACATTTTTCAAAAAATGCTTTTATTCCTACTTTATCATTATCAACACAAGGTTGTATTTTATTTTTTGCATCGCACCTATCAATTAATACATATGTTTTTTGCATTTCAAAAACTATGGTAAATTAGTTAAACAGGAAAATACTTTTGGCAGAGCAAACTAGGTAGGTGAGAAAAGGAAACAGAAAAGTTTTTTTGAAAAACAGTTTATTAAACCTTTATACAATACGAACAATTTTTGTAGCTTACGATATAGCTTAGAAGGGTAAATATGAGAAATATGTCTAAAAATATAGTTGTAATATAATTAAAGCACATTTTATTATACTACTTAAGTATAAGGAGTACTATTACATATGTACGTGTATAGCATATTTCATTTTAAATGAAATTACCTAATCAAATTTTATTCGTGCATTATGTTTCAACAAAATCTCTTTGAAGATACAAAACTCACAAAGTTGTACAATAAGGTTATTGTAAAAGTATTTAAACAAACAATCAAGGTGATTTCATTTAAAATGGTACATAGTGTAATCTTTAACATTTTCTGCTGTAGTCAGTGCATTATTTCAGTGGTGAAACTACTGTGAGAATTATTCAATTCACTTAGCAACATCGGTGAGAGGCTTTGAATATCTAATAAGCAATATACTGAATTTAAAGAATTTTCAAATTGTTTTTAATTAGAAGAACTTAACTATCAGGGACTAGAAACAGTCTTAATAAAATATTGCAATAACGCTTAAAAAATAGCCTATTGAATGAAATAGTGGTCTAGGTTTTGTCAAAAGACCCCGTGTTCAGAAAAATAACACAGCCACAAACAAAATCGACTTTCGGGCCCAGAGGTCAAACCTTGTTTATTATTCTCTCATCTCAATCCTTAACCACGTTAAAGTTGTCATCCATAATACAAATTGCCTATGATTTATTAGTTATGGGGCTATGGGGTTATGAAGTTACGGGGTTATGGGGTTATAGGGTTATGTGAATTTTTTGGGTTTGACTACTTGGGCTTTCAAGGAGTCCTCAGCTATTTGATGTTTTGCAATAATACAAATAGCATATGATTTATTCCCTTAGTTATGGGGTCAGGGGTTATGAGGTTATGGGGTTATAGGATTATGGGAGTTTTTGGGTTTGAGTACTTAGGTTTTCAAGGAGTGAGGATTCATATAGCTGAGGAGCTATGTGATGCCTATGATTTATTTCCTTGGTTATGGGGTTTGGGTTCATGGACTTATTAGGTTGGGATATCATTGGGTTAAATGTTTATGGGATTAGGTTAATTAGATTTAGCGTTGGAAGCTTGAGTCTTAGGGTTATTATGGTTTAATTGTTCAGAATATCGTTTTTTTTTTTGAGGTTATCAAAAATCCTGAGTTAATGGTGTTAAATGAATTCGGATTCAGCGACCCAAAAAACGATTAATAAACATGGTGAGACCTGTGGGCCCGAAAGTCAATTTTTTTGTGTCTGTAATTTATTTGTGATGAAAATAGCAATTTATAAAATATGAGTCTACTTTCAATCATCAAATATTACGTTTGTTCCAGTTGTCTATCGTTGTATATCTTATGTAAACAAATTAAGAACATACGGTAGAAATTACGTCAAAATATCCAAAATAAAGGTCGCTATAAGGTGGTAGTTGCGTCTTTTACTGTATTTAAACATGAAGGTTTATTTACAACTTTCATTTTATACAATGTAGCACAAACAACATCGACATACGCACAAAAATATATACAGAGCCTTCACAAATGTTTACAAGCCCCCGATCTTAGGCAACCAACATTGCAGAACTGGTACTGGTAACGAAAAATCCCTAAATCGTGGCATCACTAAATTTTAATGATTCGTTTACAATGAACAATGACAAACCGTTACACCTACGTTCGAGATAATGTGATCGCTGATTGGTTGAATAGAATCTCTTGAAAAATTACACCAATCACAGGCGGTTAAACAGAATGTTGTGTTTTAATGTAATCTTGAACTTATTATTTTAATTCTAGCGAAAACTTGCCAACATGAAGAAAATAAAATATTTGTTCCAAACAAAATTGCTGGTTACGTGGCTTGTAATCATTTATGAACATGCTCTGTGGATTTGATTTCCTGAAGCAGTGTTATAAAAAGCTTTGATTCTTGTATTTGCGGTAAAAAACACTTAAACTTATGCTGATTCAACAGAAATTGAATTATAGGAGCCGATTTACAAATGTGGAAGAAAAATTTTCGAATGTGGAAGAGATTGGAAGACTGTCAACTTCTGCAGAATAGCCACTGTATCTTCAGTTAGGAGTTTACATGATAGTCCAATTAAATGGCCCTTTAAATCGCAATTTTGGTCAACTTGCCTGAATTTTTGTAGAGCATAAAATTCTACATAAAAATGTCCCATTGACTTTTTCTCTTGTACTATTAAAATTAACAGAGGAGACTAAAAATTAAGGGATGATTTCAGAAATTTGAAAAATAATAATCAGAAAAATGAATGAATTTTATATATATTTATATTATTATTATATTTATATTTTTTTTCAGTTTACTCTAAAAAATGTAAACTATCTTTTCAGAGAAATGATGTATTTTTTAATTTTTAATAAAAAAGTTATAACAATTTCACAAAGTGACCGTGATTTTTTATCTTTGTCGTACAACAAAATTTCGAAAGCACCTTTTCATTATTTTAAATAATGAATCGAATGGCAAAAAATTATTTTAGTGCTAAATCATAAAAATTAACGATTAAAAAATTGAAATTGTTATAACTTTTTTATGAAAANGATAGTATGTCGCGACAAGACATACTCGATTTGGTTTTATTAATATTTACTGTTTTTTAAATATCACGAAGAAAGTTTAAAAAAATTAAATGCGACACACTGCAGCTCGGTTGAGAAGCGATTTGCAACCTATGTTCATATAAACTTTTTTGTTCGATTTCGAAAAATAGACTATCCAAATGGCACTAATAAATTAACATGTATTTTCTTTTGAAGGTTATTCAATTTGGATGGATATAATTTACAAATTCGAAAACTAAAATAAATAATTATTACGCTGTTAAAGATTTACAGAAGATTGAAATCATCGTAAAATTTTACAGAACTTAACTTTTCTGTTTAAGTACCTACTTCTCTTCTCAACTAAGTATGCCATAATATACATACAACGTAATTATTATTACTGTAACTTCTTTACAAGCTTGTTTCTGTTTCAAGGAGGTCCAGTCAAAGATGCAAGGTTAAATAAAAATGTATAGAAATTATTACCCAATAGTTCTGTTTTTACGTATCTTCATATATTTAAACAAAGTATTATTGATTCATGACATTAACACTATTAACAAGGTATTCATTTTCATATGTAAAAAACGACAGAATACAAATAATGACGAGAAAATCTCTCCCAAATTTTATTATTCTGTAGAACTTGATATCGTTTAAAATATACCTCGCCATAATATATTTTCTAATGAAGGTATGCGAGGTGCGGTATGTATTTGTGCAAAAGAAAATTTTAATAGACGTCGTGCATATCGCAGGTATTCAGAAACTTACCCAAACAGGTTACAACCAGATCACAAATTATTTAAAAATATTTTTGACCGGTTAGGAGAAACTGTACCATTTTATCCCAAAAAACGAAATGCCCATCTAAAAACCATTACTCCAGAACAAGAGAGTGTACCCCTTTGACTTTACCTCAGTGCAGAAGTTACTACCTGTCGTTTTTCTAGCTAAGGTACTATTTTGCCTTCTGTTGTTGAAAAGCATATGTTAGGCCCTGACTTGCATTTCTTACCTGATTTTCTTAAGCCACTTGTCATTAAATGCGAAACAAAATACCTATGCGCTTTATACAGCTTATACTGCCTATTTGTACAGGTCCTTGGTCTTCACAGAGCCCAGATTTAAATCCAATGGATTTCTGTGTTCGGAGTAATTTAAAATGCTGATAATTTATAAAACACTCGGAATGGCCTATGACAAAAAACTGTAAGGGCTAACAATTTAAATTAGAAATGAAAAAAGTATTTGATATCAGACAATCCTTTATTTAAAGAATAAGGATGGGATTTATTATAATTAATTAAAAATAGCAAATAAATTGAAAACGGTTAAATTTCACATAAGTCTAATTGTGTAAAATTTGTGTAAAAAACTAAGAGAATAATATTTTTATATCAAAACTTTTATACATACAGTGAGAAAAATGTTCTGACCAATTTTTATCCACTAGCGCCCTCTAGCAACTAATGCAAGTCTGGATTTCTTTTCCTCTTCCAGAAAACTCCAGAATTTAACTTTTCAAAGCATTTCTTTGACAACTTTTTAAACATTTTAAGAATTTTGATGTCAAAGTTAAAACTTTGAAATCAACATTCTTGTATCTTTTTCTGTAGCTCAACTTTTGGACTAGTATTTGTGTGAGGAGATTTTCAATAATTTTTAGTGGTTGCATCAAAATTTCGACAATTTTGTTCATTGTAGGCTACACTAATACTAGTAATTGACAGTAGATGATGTGGAGGATATGAATGACATGATAATAATAAACATTCCTAATACAAAAACAAATACAGAGAAAACATTTGTTGTTGTCGACAAATTTAATTTAGAATTGTATAGAAAATATTTAGCACTAGGGTCACTGTTATCAAATAACCCCTTTATTTTATCTTTTTTCACCCCTGGCCGGGGGTTGAAACGAAAATTACTGTAACTTATTATACAGCGTGTCCCACTAGTGCGGGAAAGTCCAATATCTATGTTAAAATGAGGAATATATGAATTTTTTCTTTTTACTGTGTTGCCACATTTTTCGGAATGTACAAATTAAAAATATATTCAACTATACAGGGTGTTCCACTTTTCCTGGCCAGACACCAACTTTGTTTTTTTAAATGGAAACACATATTTTTTATATTTTTTTCGGATTCTACATAAAAAATAAAGGGTACTTTGTGTAGAATAGTTCTATTCAAATATTCACAGTTTTTGAGATATCTCGCTTGTATGGTTTTTATAGTCGATATTGGCTGCTTACATTTTCTGATACTGACAGGTTATACTACTAGCTACTAAGCCCATTTTTTTAACAGATGTTTAGTAAGGATGACTCTTCCGAATCATGCTCCAAAAACTGGCCTGCGTTATACAGGGTGACCAAAATATCATGTCAAAATTGCCAATTGAAAAATCTCGAATTTTTTTAATGCATCACCCTGTATATTTTCATACCATGAGATGCAGAATTAAATTCTCTACAACTTTGCTATACCCGCTCCTATACCAAAATTCATTAGTTTTTCATGAAATCTCATTTCTATGAAAAAATGTATTTACCAAACTAATAATCCAGATCTACAAAGATATCCTCGTTTAAAGTGTTTTGAAGGAGAGGTTTGAAAGAACAACAAATGCAAATTATGAGAAAACAACAAGAATACACGCATGCAGTATCCAAAACAGCCAATTTTCTCTAGACATTGAGCAATTCTACGACGAAAATTGGTAAATACTTGTCAATAAACAGTTACCACTATTTCACTATTATTACTGTCGCTTTTCTATTAAACCTTATGTGAATCGAAAATTTTCCAGATTATCCTTTGACAGGAGCCTACTACATTATTTTACATATAAGCTATTTGTAAACTTCGCATTTTTTCATAGAAATGAGATTTCATAAAAAAACTAATGAATTTTGGTATAGGAGCGGTTATAGCAAAGTTGTAGAGAATTTAATTCGGCACCTCATGGTATGAAAATATACAGGGTGTTGCATTTAAAAAATTCGAGATTTTTCAATTTTTCAATTGGCAATTTAGACATGATATTTTGGTCACCCTGTATAACGCAGGCCAGTTTTGGAGCATGATTCGGAAGAGTCATCCTTACTAAACATCTGATAAAAAAATGGGTTTAGTAGCTATTAGTATAACCTGTCAGTATCAGAAAATGTAAGCAGCCAATGTCGACTAGAAAAACCTTTCAAGCGAGATATCTCAAAAACTGTGAATATTTGAATAGAACTATTCCACACAAAGTACCCTTTGTTTTTGATGTATAATCCGAAAAAAATATAAAAAATGTGTGTTTCCATTTAAAAAACCAAAGTTGGTGTCTGTCCAGGAAAAGTGGAACACCCTGTATAGTTGAATATATTTTTAATTTGTACATTCCGAGAAATGTGGCAACACAGTAAAAAGAAAAATTAATATATTCCTCATTTTAACATAGATATTGGACTTTCCCGCACTAGTGGGACACGCTGTATACCTCAAACTAACTTCTGTCAAAAATTCAGGCTAGTTGAAAATTGCGATTTAAAGGTCCATTTAATTTAATTAGACTGATAAGGGATTAATTTTAAATGAGCAAGTTTATAAAAATAATATGCTTTAGTACGTAAAAATAACAAAAATCTTTCTACTATTAAAATTATTATTTTTTTTACTAAAAGCTACCAGCTCTCTTTATCCTGCTCTATACATAGTAAGCGTTTATTTTACATTTACATTTTTACCTCCTTATTTTCTACCTACATAAAACAAAACATCTCGTTATTAAATCAAAGTGGTCCACATATTTACAGTAAGTCAAAGTGTTTACCTAAAGGAACTTGAATTGTTTTTCAAAGCTCATGTTTATTTCATTGGAAAATACAATGAAAATACAAGATTTAAAAAAATTGTATAGATGTAAGTACACTTAGTATATCATACTGTGCCTTTCCAAGACTTTTCTGCTTTAATTTTATGTACGGAACTGCTATTCTACATTTTTTATAGTAACATGCATAAAATATTTATTCTAAGGAGAAAATCAAAGAAGCTAACAAGTTTTGTACATTCTAACAGGCAAATAGTTTGTTTTAAATTTATTGAATTTTATATTTTATCTTTTTTAAATAACAATATATTTGCTTCGCTTTCTTGATATAATGTTAGCATATACGTATTTGTAATGTTCTTGTCTAATAGTAAAGGGTCTCCCAACAGTAACCCAGGATTTAAATTGTGCGCCATTTTCATTCCAAAAAGTTGGCAACATCGTGCAGGTTCACATATTGTAGTAAATGCGTTGCGGTAAAACAAAATGAAGGCCTATACGAAGAGTGAAGATTGTGAAAATTCATTATAAGTGTGGAGAGTGTGTAGCTGAGACTGTGTTAAATTATGTGGAGTTTTCGGTAGAAAGAACGCTCCAAATGAAACTGTGAAATGGACGGTGATTTTGCTAAGAAAATCATCTTCAACGACGAGGCACATTTTCATCTTAGTAGGTATGTGAACAAGCAAAAGAATTTGGGGCAGAGACAATCCTTGGGTCATTCAAGAAGGACCATTGTATACCTAAAGAGTGACAGTGTGGTGTGGATTTTCCGCTCTTGTGATTGGTTTCTACTACAATATGTCGTCCTGTACAATGCTGCCAACTGTTCGGTAGGAAAACGGCGCACAATTCAAATCTTGTGTTACTTTTGGGACACATTTTATAATGGCATAATACCACAGTAGATTTATGACTAAAGTTACAATAAAACTTACTTTAAATAAAATTTACATATTATAAACATCAATAACTTAATAGTAATAGTAAAATACGTACAAAAGTATAACTAGCCTTTTTCTTTTTTAAGTCAAATTCAAAAAGTTAGTCAATTCTTTTTGCTGCATTATTTCAATTTAAATTCTTATACGCAACACATTTCTTATACAGGGTGACTTTCATGCTATGACCAAACTTCACATTACAAAATCTCTGTTGTCGAATATTTACTTTTTGTCAAAATTCTGTTCTTGTGAAGTTTAACCACTTTCTTGTATTTGAAGGCAGAACTGTTGGTACAAGTTTTAAATAAGTGTGTTGCCTTCATATTTGTTACTTAATTTGCATAAAACTATCTTTAAGATGTAATCCTGTTCGTTGTGTTATTCGTTACTTGTGTTTGAAAATATGCGAGTAACAGATGAATAATTTATTAAGCAGATAATCAGAAAGGGCCCCACACTGTCTCTATGAAAATGTGAGCTCGGTCAAATTCGCAAAAAAATGTAGTAAGTTGTTGGTTACTGACCAAAAATCTCCACATTGCTTGCGTCAGAAAATCAATTCTTTCTTACTTATAGCGATCAGTTAGTTCTGTCAGAATATTGCGATAAAAACAGTAACTTTTGCCCACGTTTTTATAAAGACATTGCGGGGTCCTTTAAGCATGAACACATAGAGTATTTAACTCTATATCTTTCAAGTAACAAATATGTGAAATGAGAGCTTGTTTTAAAAGTGAAACGTCCAAAGATATGTACAGAGTGTGGGTTACAATGGATACATTTCAGTTTAGTTAAGATTCACAGCTTAGGTACTATCAATCACATCTTGAGTATAAAAATATGAGATTATTCGCTAACCCAGTACAGTGTTCTTAATTTTATGTTTGTGTTAATTTTTATTTACCTACACTGAGCTAGTTATCTGTCATTATAGTTTTGCTAATGCTCTACATGGTTTTGTATAGAAAGTAATACTCGACACTGTGCCTAGCCATACACCCGATTTGAAACTTTGTTTTATTTGAAAATTGCAGTGTATCAATATGTATAATTAATTAAATAACACATATTTTTCTATGTTCCTGATATAAAAGGATCAAATCGAGAAATGTAGGCTAATGCATTCGAGTAAATGTAATAGATTTATGAAACTTTCAGTCGATTTGGTTCTTGATGTTTTGTATACAGTGTGTGCACGGTTTACTGTCCGGAGACACTTTTTATTTGTTCATTTATTTTTTTTACAAAACTCATTCTTCATACAAATTTTTGCTTGACAAAATAATAGCATTGTCATAAGTAAGTTTTAATATTGATGCATAGAATTTTCAGAAAATAAAAAAATGCGAAATAGTTGAAGAGCGAAGTGGTTATATTAAAAAGTTGTTTACAGTTGGATAAATAGCAGTAAATTCGAGGTTTGACCTTATATTAACAAAGTTACATTTAATAACAAGTAATTACTTCCAGCCTTTTTAAAATTTTCTATAACAATTTTGTATCCCATCAAAAGAAGTACTGGCAAAATTTGCTGTCTAATTGTGTTTTTTAATTATTCTACATTATTTCTAAAAGAATCATCTCCATACACCTATCATTGCAAATGTTTTTGTATAAATAAAAATCCATAAAGATTAAATCGGGATTTCGAGGTGGCCAAATTGACAGAAACGTCATTAGGTGAAGGGATAGAAACTTGAATACATCATTTTTTTTTTCAGTAACATAATCCTACCCTTTGACCAAGTGTGTGAAGTGCTGATTTGGGAAATGATGCAATAAAAATATTTTACTAGAAATGAGATAATTCTAGAAAAGGTTGGAAGTGTATGTAGGGGACTTTTACATGCATTTTTAAATTTTGTTTGCAGTATTTATTATTATAAATAAAGTAAAAAATCCATTCTTATTTTTTAATTCATACATTTTTGTAAAATAACAGAAAACGCACTTTTCTCTATAACCATTTATTTTTTTTTAGCGAAATTTAAGTTTTACCATGACAATAAAACAAAAATAAAAATGTTTTTCTCGCTAGGCAGTAACTCGTAGACACACTGTATGTTAGTAAGGTTGCTACTTACTACCATCTACTTCAACTATTTATTGGTAAAATAATGAAATAACAATTAAATCGTATAAAGGATAATCTACACCCAACTAAAGGAAGACCAAGTAGGAAGTCTTTACATCTAAAGGAAATTTGAATTTATATATTTGAGTTACAAGCTGCAAATAGTAAAGAAACGAAGCATTTATCTGCTGTATCTCATATTTTCAAAAAGTACGAGAGTAAACAGCACTAATGTACCAAGAAAACAGTGCAAGTAAAACTTTAATTGAACAAGACTAAGCAAAAATGCTATACCTAATAAGTGATTCCAGTAAAGATAAAAATTTGTACCCAAGACGAGATAAACTTTACTTCAAAATATTAAAAATAATACATTTTCTTAACATTTCGTATCTACTACTCATCATAGTATTATAAATTTTATGAGGAAATTCTATTTAAAATAATATACCTAGAAATAAGTTAATATAAATATTCTCTAAAAATCTAGTTAAGTAAAAAAAAATCTGAAGAAATTGCCTTGCATTAAGCGTACTACTACTACAAGCAGACAAGCAAAAATCGCCACTCATCCATGTCATTATTATGGTTTTCGAGTAACTATAGTCCTAAGGTTAGATACTATACACTTTTTTTAAACTCAGTCTGCCTTATCTGACTTTGGTACGGCAATTCCTAGTTTTGCAACAAAGCACATATAAAATTAGCCATAGAGATTGGGTCCTTATGTGGCATCGCTTGTGCTGGAATGTTCCTTTTCGTTACTAGAATGACTCGAGTGACCTATTAGAGCGTCGAGTTCTGAGGGGGAAGTAATCTGAAACGAAACGTTGTTGAAATTGTAAATTTAAGGTTGTTAGTTCAGTAGACTATATCTTTCATGATGAAACTAGTGCAGCAACAGCTAAAGACAGGGACTGATTTCTTGTGTGACATGTATATTTTTTTACAAACATATTTGAAATATTAGACACAACACGCACTATTTTATGATATGGACATTTTCATTTGTTTACAAATATCAGTTTGAAATTAAATTATGTTAATTCTATAATCCTAACCTAAAATTATTATTTAATATACGATAAAAACATATTAATTCAAGATATATATTTGTCAATATTTTTTGTTTAAATGAAAAGCGCATATTAGCAACAGCAACAGAAGAAGCAATCACAAAATAATTATTTCAAAATATTTCTTATCTAAAGTAATAATATTAATTTGAATTGATAAGTTTTGCTTTGTTGTGTTTTGTAAATTGTAAATTACTACATTTTTTTTAGAAATTTGTGTGAGTTAGTTAGGAACTAATAAAGTTTATATTTTTTACTGTCTCGAAACATACCTATATCCCATTTGAACACAAAAGAATAAGGCAAATTTAATTCGCCTCAAGCCCAAGAATTTTTTCTATAAAGTAACATTTACTTGACATGTTTACAACTTTCTGGAAAATATGGTTTATTGGAAATTGAAAATATTTCAATGCTAGTTATTCCACATTACATATTTATTGCACAGTAATTGAAATGTATGTCCTTTATAAAGAATGTATGAAATATTGATTTTAAAATATGTATTGTTGGAACTTCGACTTGGTAATTTAATCCACACGATAATCTCACTCCTCATTAAATTTACAGAGTTTTCCATCCATGCAAAGTTGTTTTATTTTATTCATCATACACTTTTCATTCGTAGGTATACATTTTTACAGTGTTTGTGGTTTTTATTTCTCCCTGCATGAGTGTACAATTGTAGCCAATAAATCTGATTCAAGTTCCTAATATGAAAAAAGGGCCATACATGATTAGTTAGGATACATTTTATTGTCCACAACTGTACATTAACTCAGTTTTATAAACTAAACATTCCTGTTTTCTGTCACTTTACATTACATTAATTTTTGCTTACACTGATATTAACAACTAAGAATGCTAAGAAGTTAACAAATATTTAACGTTTTTTATTCCAACATTTACAAAATGGTTATAATTTTATGACAAAAGTTAACAGAACGTATGAGCTATGCTATTACTTGATAATTTTAACAATTACTTACCTGGTAAAAAGTTCTCAACATTACCATAAGTTACTGTTGACATTGTTTTCCTTTTATAATTTTGTTTACTATTTTGCCAGTTTCGTTTTTTTATCATTTTGTTTTAGTTTTCTATTTTAGTTGAAGATATGTATGATTCAGTTGAAAAGAATAAAGGAAAGGAAGACACCGACAACAAATAGGAAGCAAAAAAGTTGAAAAAAATTGAAACATTTAAATAATTAATTATTTATTAAAAATACGGGATATACAAAAATACAATATAAAATTTGAGAAGTTGGATGCAATAAATACACAGGATTACGGCTGGAATGGAAATATGTGATATGTATCCTTTTCTTATTAAGATATAATATGAAATAATTTTGTCATAGTTTCAGAAGTTCCATATACAGAATTTGTAAAATAATTATGGAAGCCTTATATGCAGAAATTACTAGTCTTGTTGCTAAGCCTTTTAGCCTTATACATTTTCACAAATTAATCTCATCTAAATTTTGATTACTTCGGAAGCAATGTTTTTAAGTTTCTATAAATTTTTTTTTTCAGAATTTATTTTACATTTTATTTTTTAATATTCTACTTATTTATCTGCATAATACAATAAACAAATTAGATTTTATCAAACTGTGGTAAATAACTATTCTGTACACTGATACCACGACTGACATTGACATACATCTACAATATCTAGTAAACAGCTATAAATCACTCGTCAATAGAACCGTTAGACATAATAGGAGCCTATTTTGACCCATGTATGTTTGGTGGTTCTACTGACGAATGATCCTAGGTGTTTAGTGGATATTAAGAGAATAATTCGGTACTGGTAGGATCATTAGTCCACAGGGTAGTTGTTTCAAAGTCTTACCCATACTCAAATGAATTTGATGATACGTTTTTGTTTCTCTTATTTTGTTTGAGATTTAACTCTGACTAGTATAGAAATATTCTAAAGATGTTCAAAATTTTGCAAAGCAAACGTATTAAATTTCATTGGTACTATTCGGAGTTATACTTACATTAAATGAAAAGATTTATGTAATGAGATGGGTCACTTAATGATTTAATATTGACCAAATCCCTACAAGATAATTTTATCTATAAATAAACGTATTATGACTTATTTGGTAAACCTCCCAACATATTCCGTTATACAAAACTTATGAAACTATGTAGATAGATTCCTGTGTTTATAAAGGAAGAACTACTGCACATTATGTGGAAAATAAATAAGTAATTCCAGTATGGACAAAATATTTACTTTTTGTTCTAATATTTATTTTTATGAGCAGCTTTCTGACGGACAAATAAAATTCCTTTGATCCCCAGAAATGTAGTACATAATTTTAGATGATTTCATATAAAATTTATGATTTTATAGGATTCATCATTAGTCTATTGATTACAAATTTGTACATTTTTAGAATCTCATTATTGAATATGTAATGTAAACTGCGTTCTTATTTTCTTTATAAATATACGAGTAGGTATAGATAATGATAATGATTTTTCCCTTCTGTTCTTCTTGTTTCAAAGGTACATAATATTCAAAAGAGATGAACAGTCTGTAAATTATTCTTGGGTTTTGCTTTTGCAAAGTCACGTATAAAGTTTTCATCTAGATAATGTCGCAACTTCACAGCTTTGTACTAATGGATTCTAGTCAACTTACATAAACCTTAACAAAAATTTTAGGTGTAAGTTAGTTTGTAACTAAGTTGCATCAAACACTTCGTTTAGAAGAAAATGTTTAATTTTGGAATGTTGCAAAACATTCCATTGAATTTTCAATGAGAAATGTGGTAACCCCATGAAGGACCTGCTGTATATATCTTTCAAAGCGTTGTTCAATATTTAAACAAAATATTAGCAGAACATTGGACTGGGGGAAATGGACCACATTGTTGGCCTGCTCGGTCACCGGATATGTATCCGATAGACTTATTTGTGGGGTTATATGAAGTCGCTAGTGTATTCTAATGAAACGCAACACAAAGAGCAACTGCATCAAATAATTCACGTTGTTGCTCAGGAAGTAAGAATCATACCGGGAATTTTTCAGTGTGTACGAAACTATTGGATTTGTATTTATAGTAGATACACGGGTTTTTTAACTGATAATAATGTGGGATTCAACTACTCTGCGGGTTACAGCATTGATTTACATACGCAATGTCTAATAAGCAGCTAAGATTATTCGTTATCAGTATCAACAGATATAGACCAGTTTCGACCTTATTAGTTTTCATCGGTATGCCATAGGTATGATGCCCAACTAAAGATTTAGCTATTTGGATGTTTAGATATCTACATGTTTGAGTGTTGGTGAGATATAACCTACAAAGTATGTCACGTCTTACTGATATATGCTCGATAGGGCTGTACACTGCACAGGAGCTGTTTCCCACAATATCATAAAAAGTGTATTTCCTCAAATGTCACACTAGCCATGTTTTCATAGAACGGATAAATCAGTAGGTGGCTTTCTGCTAGTATACAGGGTGTAAGAAGTTTGACTGCCATTACTTGAAACAAAAAAGTTGTATATTATAGGGATGTAAGATTAACAGTTTTCAAAATACAACGAGTATTAATATTGGGAAGTTTCATCACAACGTGACAACAACGCTCAACCTGCTGATGCACACCACGTGTGCACGCGGCAGACTTGTCCTACGGAAAAAATGTAAACAACTATTATTATGAAACATTTAGTAAATTTCAAGACAATTGTTTTCCAGTTTTTAAATAAATAAAATAAAATGTATGGATTTTGTAGTATGAAGATAGGGTTGTGCTTAAATTTTAGCTCGAATTTTAGTAATTATGAATCTCTTAAAACAGGAACTTAACTTTTGATCAAATTACGTATTTGAAAAATATGTAATTAAAGTACCCAAAGATTCACGTCGTCTAAATAATAATTTAGCAATAAGAATAATTTAGGTACTTACCAAAAAGCAAAATTCAGTAATTTTTAAACGCACAAGTACAAAACAAACTACAACATATGCTTAAAATGTCCACCACCACGCATGAATGCAATTATCACGCACTCGCTGGAAAACGTCTCAAGAAAAGGAAATAGTGGTATGCAAGAAACATTCAGACATGGAACAATTCCAGATACCAACTGAATTGCGTATTGTTGGACAGCTTATGCCCGTTTGCACCGAAGTTAATAAGCATTACTTGAAAATAAGAAATGCTTAAGTAAGCTTTTGTATTGCACCATACGTTAAGATCTTCTTAAGTATGGAAACAGATTCTTAAATTTAAGCCTCAGTTTGACAGTGACTTATGAAGTTCTTTATTCAAACAGACTTGGAGCGTACGCAAAACACTAACATTTGTAAGAAAAAAAACGCGGAAAGTGCAAATAAAATGGTCAGTGTTAATGTGTGTGGTTTTAAAGTAGGTACCTAGTTGTAAAAGAAGTATTGTGGATATTCGATTGAATGACATATCTGAAGATGATTTAGATGTTTTTAAAATTATAGATTTTCCGTTTCCCAGATTAAATTATACAAAATCTGACTATTTCCATACAATGGACGAATAGAAATTTTTATAAAATATTTCGTCATACAAAACAGACCTGTCTGCAAATTTTACCGTTGATAAAGGAAGTACTAGAATAAAAGAAGTACTAGAGTCTTGAGGAAATTATTATTTTTATTTTATCTCTGATAACTAGTCTTTTGGTCAACATCAACAACAACCATATATTATTGTATATTACATTTACAACAAACACCATGGACATGACACGACAAACCGAACACCGAAACCTAACCTAATTTTTCATAAGTCCGTGGTGCATGTAACAAATTGAAGAAATTCAGAAAGAACTGAAATACCTAACATAAAGTAATGAAAGTTACTAGATTTCTGCGTTGTTGCCAATACATAGACGTACTTTGCTAAGTATAGTTTATGATCCGTCGGTGCAATGCTCTATAAAAATAATTTTAAGAACAACTTTATTAAGTTGTTCTTAGGATAATGTCAGTACAAACGGGCATTAGTACCTCCTGTTGTCCGCCGCGCCGCTGTCACATTGCTCGATATGAATTTGATCGAATTTTAAATTATTACGCTAATTATTTTTTAGAATTAAGCATAAAGAAGTTCAAAAAAGTTATACATATTGTATTTTATGGTATTCTATGCACGCACCTACGTCAATATTCCTTAATTAATCGAACTTTTGTACATCAACTTGGAAATTTTGATATTTTTTTTCTCGGAAATTATTGAGTTTAGGGCCCATGTCCTATAAGGTTTTTTTTGTTTATTTTAATGTATTCTATCGTCTGTTAAAATTAAGGCAGTCAAAATTCTAACATCCTGTATAACACTAGGTCACATTTTGTTTTTCAGTTGCGTTTATATTTTTACGAACAATGATTTGTTTCTTTTTTTTATACGCTCTTGTCAAATTTAAAAAAACAACCCATTTTTAAAAGTCTCTAAAATGAATAGACTTGGGACCTACGTTGCGTCAAACTTTGATGTCTTTTTGGTGCTGTATGCCTTGTACAGTGTCTTTTATTGTGACCAATGAAAATCTATTCTTTCGGCTCTATTAAGTTTTATTTGTCCGTCGCGAGCCTCGAGCTCTATCTTATTCTGGTCCATCGGTTCACGATCACAAATTATTGATTCCACAAATCGGTAGTGTACAGTACGTTAGAAGGAAGTTTAAATATCTCATATAAAAGTACAAAGAGCAAATTCAATTGAAATACTTGGGCTTGTCAACCGACCCCTGCTGAAACGTCAAGAGAATATATCCCCTCGCCTAGAAAAAGAGAAAAGAGTTACAACTAAAGGAGGGCTAGAATGAAGGTGAAGCTAAAGGACGAGCCACAAAGCATGCATAGAAATTGGGAGTTGAAGTGAAGCAAAATAATTTAAAACAAGTGTGTGAGAAGTGTGCGGTTTTATTTAGTCGGGCTAGCGATATCTTTCCTCTGCAATGCCTGTTGAAAAATTGGCACTAGCTTCAAATCAATAAAACACATTTGGGTCAAAGATATATAATGTCATATCCACATATACCGCGATAAACTTTAGCATTTTTTTGATGCACAAACGAATGAAAGTTCAACTCGGTTTGGATTACGCGGTTGCCCACATAAGGTAGATTTTTCCATATCAGAAATATAAAGTGTCCCAAATAAAAGCCAAATCAATTTGTCCATATTTTAGATATATACAGGGTGTTTGTAAATAAGTGCGAAATATTTTAGGGGGTGGTTGCCGAAGTTATTTTATGAAAAAAAAGTTCATGTATACGTAGGTCGAATTATGCTTCGTTTCCGGGATACAGAGTGTTTAAATTTTAATTTTTAATTTTTATTAATTATTTCAAAGAGTCTTAAATATATTGACTCGAAATTTGAAAAACGCTTTGGAAGGATAAATGCGCATTTTTTGGGGTGATCCGAATATTTCTACTTGTACTAGTGGCGTTCGTGCGAGAATGCCACAAACTTTTTCAATAAAAAAATGATACGCCACTGACTTTTTCCAGTTTTGATATTTTTTTAGAAATCCGCCATCAATTCTGAATGAACTTGGTGACTTCAATTTTTTTTGTAGGATGCACCGTTTTTGAGGCAAAAAATAAAACATATTTTAGAGCAGGTTGTGTATTTTTAATTTCTGTTGCTACATTATCTAGTAGGTTGCTGTCAATATTGCTAAATAAAATACAACCATCAAATGTCGAGTCATATCTTTAAAACTTTTTGAAATAATTAATAAACATAAATGAATAATTAAAATTTAAATACTGTATCTAGGAAACGAAGGATATATATGAACTTTTTTTCACAAAATAACTTCGGCAACCATCTCCTAAAATTTTTTGCACTTATCTACAAACACCTTGTATATACTCGTTTATATGTGATGTTTCTTTTTCTTTGGGCAATACCTAACTTCTTAATTTCTTGACTTGAATACTGAGTATAAGTTGTATCGTTTTGGTATTAATTCATGTAGTTATATATCAATAATTTCAGACAGGCTTTAATTGATTTTACATTTACACTTTGCATTAAACAAAGAGAAGAACTTTACTTTTAGTAAATCTTCACAAGAAAAAGTCAGATTCATGTCGAAAATATTTATTTAAAACGTTATTTTTCTGAAACAGCGAAAAGTTTAAATTGAAAAACCTCGAATATCTTGCAAACATAAATTCTAATATATTTATACAGGGTGTCCGGAAAGGTCATGTCAAAAATGAAGGGATATACAGGCGAGGTCAAAATAGTTGTAGTACATCATAAAAAAAATTTTCTATCGGGCTTCGTTATGGAGTTATTTATTTGCCTTCAAAGAAAGAAGTTTGAAAATCAGATTCCAATTCCAAACTTTTACCATGACAATAATGCAATTTGGGCAATTAAAGTAACTAAGTTTAAACCGATATTCAATATGCCTGGATTATACAGGAGCAGACGAAATTATCAATTTAAATCGATACATCTTGACGGCGTTGCTAAATTGGACATTTTTTCTTCATAGTTCAATTCCTCTCCCACTTTGCTCAGTCGATATGTAGTACCGTTTTTGTGAAAATCAAATTTTATTAATAACATACATTTATTGTATCAAAAATACGATACAATATGATTTTTGCAAAAATCTTGGTTTCTATAGAATTAAAAGAAAAACGAGAACTGTTAAGTAAGATGTTCAATATGTGCACCTTAAAGCTAATTGCCTTTTCTGAAATTGCTCAAACAACTCTGCTGTACTCGAAATAACATGTGGTGATCATTTCTAATGATGTCGATGTATGTAATTATGTGATTTAATAATTCTTCCTTACTATTTACAGGAGTTTGATAAACAAGACTTTTAAGATAACCCCAAAGAAAAAAATCGAGAGGGTTAAGATCGGGGGACCGAGGCGGCAATGGAAAAGGACTACCTCGACCGATCCATCGATCGGGAAATGTGGTACTTAAATAAGCCCTTACTGCCCTGCTAAAATGGGGTGTTGCAACATCGGGCACAAGCCACATGTTATTTCGAATATTTAAAGGGACGTCTTCCAATAACGGGTTAAGGTGTTTTTGCAGTAAATGTAGGTATTTATCCCCATTTAAAGTGTCATCAATGATATGTGGTTCCACTAAGTAGTTTTCAAATATTCCCATCCATACATTAATGATAAATTGTTGTTGGTGTTTTGTCTGAATAATGGAAGTTTTCGTCACTCCAAATATGCAAATTCTATTTGGAAAGCGGTTGGCGTAAATCCGAACAGCTTCAGAAGCATTATATTCTACAAATTCGTACATTAAATGAATATCTGCAAATTATTGTTCATAGTTAAAATCCTCCATGATATTGAAACAACAAATGGTGTCAAAATGATTGATGACAAATATCTAACTGCTAACTATAACTATGTACTTGTTGACAGTCGCCGCAATTTCCAGAGAAACCAAGATTTTTTACAACAATGTTAATATCGCATTTTTGATACAATAATACATTATGTTGTTAATAAAATTAGATTTTCTCAAAAACGGTACAAGATATCGACTGATATACGGTAAAACTTTTTTTCAGCAAAGTGAGAGAGGAATCGACTTATGGCAGAAAAATTTGGCAACGCTGTCAAAGATGTATAAATTTAAATGGATAATCCAGGCATATTGACTCTCAGTTTAAACATGGAAATGAACATTATCATGAGTTACTTGAATTGCCCAAATTTTATTGTTGTCATCGTAACGACTTAGAAATTATAACTGGAATTTGATTTTCAAACTTCTTTCTTTGAACTCCACAACGAAGCCCGATAGGAAAAATGAAGTTGTTATGAAGTATTACAACTATTTTGAGCTCCCGTGTATACACCTTCATTTTTGACATGACCTTTCCGGACACCCTGTATATATAAGATATATGTATATAAAATTAAACTTTGCATTAAATATTGTTATAACATTCGTGCATAAAAAAACTGCCTCAGTTGTAATCATTTATAAAATATATTTTTGGATTATTAAACAAAAAAATTGTATCACTTTTATTGTAGTAAATTGATAAATAATACTGTCCTATATAATGATGATGAGGACAAGTTGTATCTACATCTATGTTTGTAGTAGTGACACAGAATTTGTATTGTGCGCCAATTTTATTCCGAAAAGTTTATATATCTTTATATAAATTTATAAAAAAAAATATTGGGATACATCTGACCTTGAAATTCGCAGTAAGAGTACTTTGTTACA
Organism: Anoplophora glabripennis; assembly: GCF_000390285.2. Lineage (NCBI taxonomy): Eukaryota > Metazoa > Arthropoda > Insecta > Coleoptera > Cerambycidae > Anoplophora > Anoplophora glabripennis. The sequence goes on along the minus strand of NW_019416463.1, from coordinate 328,303 downwards.
ATGTTGTTTTTACTTTTTTTTATTATATTAGATAAATTAGCTTTAGTCCTGTGATGCTGACTTGTTAGATGTTGTTCTTGGTCTCCAATATATAGAGTACTGTATTAAAAAAATATATAATTAACACTCAGGACAAATTGATTTGATGCGACTTTTATTTGGGACCGTTTGTATTATTCTCTACGAACGAATACGCCTTAAGTGGGACAACCTTTATTTCCTCTGTGTTTGGCTTTAAACGCCATCGTGTTGAAGAAAACTTCATGCCTACATGATTATAAGTATAAATAACGTGCATACTCGTGAGTATAATTCTGGGTCACATAAGGTACCATAAATTTTATTTAAACTGTAATATTAAGCAGATAACAATTTAAAAGGATAATAATGCTGTTGAACACATGAGACTGAAAAAAAGTGTACTAGAAAGTAAATAATTAGTTTTCTTTGTAATATACAGCCTTACTTATGCGATTAGAGTGCAAACAAAGTAGTACTGCACGGCATCTAATAATTTCTGTAAACATAAAAAATTTCAGATTAAACACATTTAACTTTTTAAAATGCAACCTAACACATCTATAGTTCAGAAATATGTCAACGTATAATATATTGAATATTTGACTCATATTCTTGTTGTACTTGCGCTATTTTTCAACAATCATTGCATAGGAACTTTCGGAAGCCCAAGTTTTATATTTAAAGTTTAAAAGTTAATTTTCTCAAGGTAAGAAAGTATATATAAAATCAATAGAGAAAAATTAGGATGTACAATTGTATTTAGTCGTTCTCCTTTTCTCTTTTGATATCACAATGAAAAATTCTGGAAAAAAATGTTAGTCATCCAATTTTAGTGGAGATGAAAAAGTGTTAGTTAATTTTTGCATAAAAAATATTGACCAGGCGTAATATCTCTTAAAACGTCAACTGGTTTTTGAATCTAGAAATATAATAGAAATTGTTGTGAATTAATATAAGGTTCATATTTTCCAGAAAGTTGTTTGGCGGATAATTATAACTGATTTAATTTATAATTATTTTTATTGTTACTACAGCTTTTATTAAAATACCTTGTTATGTAAAAATAAAGCAGCATATAGTTGTAAGTTTCATTAAAATTGTTTGATCCAAAAGGATCAGCCAAAAGATTGATTTTGTAAATTTTATTTATCCTAACTAGAAATTTTTTTAAATAAATAACGCTTTGCGTCAAAAGGATCAGAGGGTTGATTTTAAATGAGAGTAAATCATACATAAACGGGATTTCTGTTGATAGGACTGAGCCTGCGCTTCTAGTATGCTTGGGTGGGGTCAATAGGAGTGGGGAGAGCCGACCATTCTACACTCCCAACCAATTCATCAGTAACGCTCATGATGTCGGAGAAACAGGTGCACCTTTCCACTGCGCAACGCATAATTATTAAATTTCTTGCTCGTGAAAGAGTTCAAGCGACAGAATTCTCCGGAGATTGTACAGTTCAGTGACCAAACATTGCCAAGGACTCGTATGTTTGCCTGGAGCAATGAGCTCAAGGAAGGAAGAGAACGAGTCGAAAATCAGCATTACAGACGAAAACATTCGCGCGGTTCCAGACATTCTTGAAGACGATAGACGGGTGAGAGTATCAGAAATTGCAGAACAGGTCGGAATAACCTATGTGAGCGCTCAAGCGATCATCAAACGACTTACAGTTCTGTAAAGTGTGTGCCAGATGAGTTCCTCGCCTTTTGATCACAAATTAGTTGTTGAGACGTTTGGAGATCTGTCAGAGGCAAGGTTTGAGAAAGAAGGTGATGCATTTTTTCACGTCACGTCACCTGCGACGAAACGTGGTCCACCACTACACTCTCGAGTCGAAACAAGCCAGAATGGAGTGACGGAGGAACGGGAAGGCAGCCCCCAGTGAAAACCAAGACTCGACTGTCAGCTAGCAAGGTTGAGGGTTGCAAAAGACGAGACCAACCGATTCGAGAGGCTAGCCTCCCCACAACAGTGCCAGGCCCAATACTGCAGCTCTAACAGTTTCAAAACTAGAAAAAGTGCATTGGACTCAATTTGATTGTCCTTCCTACAGCCCAGATCTGCCGCCCTGTGATTTCCATTTGTTTGGACCGCTTAAAAAAGCTCTAGGAGGGCAACGATTTGAAGATAACGAGAGTGTGGAGGGATTTTGAGCATTTGTCGTAGCAAAACGGTGATGTTATTCAATGAAACAACCAATCATTTTGGGAAAATTAAATGGTGATAGATGCATTTGAAATGGTTCCTTATGATTGTTGGTTGAGTATTCTCAACAACGAGATAAGTAATAATAGAATAAATGTTATATATTGTATCTCTATGCGAGACATACATAATAACAACAAACTACCACATTTTACTTTTAACTTATTTCGAGAGTTTTGTAAACGAAGACAGAGAGTTTTTCGAAACATGGACTGTGTAAAATGTTACAGTTATTATTATGTAGTCATGAAAAATTGTTTACTTCCTCAGAGATATTTCTGGGCAAAACTGAATTTATAAAATCATCCCTTTGACTCATCCTTATGCCGAAAATGGTAATTTATTCAGAAAATTTTCTTTTCAGTGTGTTAGTTAGCATTACTCAATTAATTAAGAAAAGCAACTGAATATGCCACAAATAAAAGATTACAGACAATATCGCAATTTTGAATATTATTTTTATTTAGATGAGATTATTAACCCTAATTGTTTATCGCATTTATTGTCATAAACCAAATCAAAGAAATAAGCCAGGGGCTCTAATGGTAATACGTTTTCTAACGATCTAAGATTACCAGCCTACTAGTTGCCTATGAATGCTAAATATAATCGAACTAAACTAACCTTACAAAATAAACTAACCAAGTGATTTGAGGAGAGGCTAAAATCGCTACGTAATAACTATTCGGTTTAACAATGAAAAACAGTAAATAATAAAATCAATTCGTTTAGAATCAATAGTTTTCGGCAATGAATCGATTGTCTACATACTGTCGCTCCGATAAAATATCGCTACATCTAAGATCTTTATTACGTTCATTTTATATATTCCAATGAAGTAAACAATGATCAAGGACGTAGTTGCAAAACTATTGATCGAAACCAATCGGGGATTGTTGTTCGATCTGTTTCGATCAACAATTCTCTTACTGTTTAATTACATAGCCCCACCAAAAAAAAGTGCTAGGTCCGAAAGACAAGACCATGGTGTCCATATGGTTTTGGGGTCGCTGAATCCGAATCCGGTGTGCGTTTGACACGATTAGCTCTGGTTTAAGGTCAGTTCAAGGTCAAATATAGAAAATCAATTGTCAACAAACTAAACCTATGTATCTATACGTTTTTTGGGGTCGCTGAATTCGAATCCGGTGTCCGTTTGACGCAATTAGCTCTGGTTTAAGGTCAGTTCAAATGTAGAAAATCAATTGTCAACAAACTAAACTTATGTATCTATACGTATCTATACGAAAATTCTTCATCGTTAGAAAAATATTCCTTATTTCTGTACTGATAGTAAAAAGCTTTCACTTTTCCGGCTTGCTTAGTATTTTTTTAGCCATGATATTAGGAACTCTGCTCCATTCTCTGCCAGGTCCAAATCTCGAACATCATTTACTTTTTGTGTGATATTGTTCCTGTCTTTTTCACAACGTGATATGGAATATATTCGTCATCACTAGTATCACTAGCAATATTGATGATAGTTTCATTGCCACCCAAATTTCTCCCTTCTTGAATATCTTGGTGAAACCTTTCTCTCTGCTCAAACCCAATCAAATTTTTCACTTAGGTTTAAAACCAAAATATTTATATAAGTATCTTTCGTATTTAGATACATAGGTTTAGTTTGTTGACAATTGATTTTCTACATTTGACCTTGAACTGACCTTCAGAGCTAATCGTGTCAAACGGACACCGGATTCGCATTCAGCTACCCCAAAACCATATGGATACCATGGTCTTGTCTTTCGGACCTGCCACTTTTTTTTGTGGGGCTGCGTTATTGTTTACTTCTTTGGAATATGTAAAGTGAATGTTACAGTTGCCTATTGCAGATATTGATAAATTTTGGAAAAAAATCACATTATTGTTAGTGTTATGCATTTCTTAGCCTCTCCTCAAAAGACACTACATATACCTGCCGCCGCCCCACCTACCTGTGTGTCTCTTCTCTGCACGAGCACGTCTATGCTGTTGACCCCTTCGAGGGGAGGGGGAGGATCCTCCATCACTATCCTAGCATTCCTTGCGCAGTGCATGCAGAAACACCTGACTGCCGTCATGATAAAGCCTACTACGAGAAGGATGCCCCCCGCCCCTATGAAAATGTAGCGGTGATCAGCGTCGGCCGCGTTTGGCACTAACTGCACTAGACCTACTATTAACACTATCGCCCCTAAAAGTATGGAGCCTACTATTATTTGGAGGGCGGATACCTGCAAACGAAAATCTCATAGAGAACTGTCACTGTCACGAGGAAAATTACGTAAAATTATTCATAAGTAAATTTAAAGGTAAAGCGGCGGGAATCGCGAAATCAGAAGTGGGATTTGCTGTTTTTCGTTTTAAAAATCTTATCTCCCTCGTAACTAGCTGCTAATTTTACTACAGCTAACTATCTAATTAGCTACAAACTACATTACAAACACTAAAAAACACATTTGTAAAATATTTTTGTAGAAAATACATACTTTTCCACAGAGATACAGTTCTGGCAGTCTGTCGCTGCCATCGTCGTTGGGTCCTGGGCTTGGAGTGGGGCTAGGGCTAGTAGGAGGCAGCCAGTGGCCTCCTATGTAGAGTTGACTGGGACGTTTCGACCTTTTCTCTTGACCTTTACGCCTCTCGTGGCGAACGGCCACCGCTGGCATTGCCCCAATCATCTTTCTGGAAAGAAGTGGAAGTTAATTTTTATTTTTGGATTGCAAGATTTGTTAAACACCCTGTAAAAAGTATATGCAAGATGTAACACTGCTACATCTATGAATGGTCACTGCTACTCAGGGCCTAGGTCTTCAAGCGACTAAACTGACAGAGAGTGACCTGGCTCTATCAGTCGTGCTGACTCCCATTGACTAACATTGTCTTCGCTCTCTGTGGGTGGCAGTCGTGCAACAAGTACCTGCAGTACAGCAGGTCGCTTCCTACTGTAGCCATTTGAATGGCACAGTTGGGAGTCAGCACGACAGATGGAGCGATTTGCGCTCCCGCGTACAATGTATTTCCTTGTCGCGATGATACGACGCAAAACAGCTGGTTCGTTCGTCGGTTGTCTCAGCTATGACACACTGATGAGGACTAATAAGTTCGAAACCGGTCTGTGCCTGGTGGTTTAAACTGACGAACGACCCTAGCTGTTGCACTAGGTGTGGCGAGTATAATTCAATGCCGGTAGGGGCATATAGCCCTCGGAGTAGTTGTTTCTCGCAACACTGACAATTAAAAGAGAGTGACCTGCTTTTCCGCACGTACTATAAAAAGAGATATGAAGACATTATTGTCATAGATATACAATTGTTACATTCGTTCTGTTGTGAAGAAATAAGTTCGAAATTGGTATATGTCTGGTGGGTTTGGCTGACGAATGATCCTAGCTATTTACTAGATATTGAGGTTGTAATTTAGTGCTGGTCGGGCCAATAATCCACAAAATAGTTATTTCCTTCAACATCATTGGTTTAAAAATCCTGTACAATGTCTAAAAGAGTCATAAATAGGAAACTGGTGTTGACAACTTTGCAAGACAGTAAATTTTTCTTGAATATCCGGTTTATTATATTTTAATTTAATATTCTTCAAAGATATGGAAGTCGCTTAGAAAATTTTTATTCTGTAAATCAAGGAAATGTAATTTTTCAGGAGAAGAGAATAATTGACCTTGAAATTAATATACAATGTGTCTGGTAGCGAATAGGCCATACTTCAGCAGTAGTTTCTTTAGGTGTTTTAGAACGGGTTACCCGAAATTTTTTAATGAAGTAAAATTGTACTATGATGACTAGTCTAAATCTCTTTATTTTCATTCAAAGAAATTTTGAACGCCCTGTATAAGATGCACATTAAATATGTAAAATAAATGTAAAAGTAATTCGTTTGAACCTATTTCCTATACAGCATAATTTTCGAAATTTTCGGGGTTTTTAGGATTTTTATAATACATTTATTCAAATATCTCTGAAGATGATTGAGGGAAACTGATAAAACTCAGGCTAGTGGTTTAAGTAAGGTATCATTACCTTTGTACACAATTATGTCAATCGGTGACGGAGACTTTGAAAGACATTGACGCTGAGAATAACTAGAATTTTGACGCTGCTAAGTGTTTTGGGAATGCAATCGGTTCAATCATCCGGAAAATGAGCTTTTTTCGAAGTACTACTATTTTTTGTGTCTAAAATGAACTTGACAATAATTTGAAACTATTCGTTCCACAGAGAACAATTATAGAATTTTTTTTATATATAAATTCCCTCGAATGTTTCACACACAAATTTTCAAAAAAAAAATCCTATAGATACACAGATAATACAAAATTCTGTTCAACGGTATTCCTTGAACATAGATAGTTATAATTATTGTAAATATAGGTTTAGAATTTAATATTTTTTTTGAATCAAATATACTCGTAAACTCAATTTCTAATCCATCATGATTTAATGACGATTTAGTGATTAAAACTAATTGATGAAATAATACTGAGATTTTTTCCTTTTTCGTTTTTCCTGATATGTTAATACAATCCGTTAACAGAGGGCAGCACAATTTATCTAAGGTGAGGCGCAGCCCTAGAAAGAGTGACGCCAGATCTACAGATTTTTTTGGAATTGGGGAAATAGGGAATCTACTTTATTTCTTGGGATTTTTAAGTCATTTTAAAAAGTATATTTAAACAACTAAATGAACTTTAAATGCAGCTGAGCACTATACTCCATTTGAATAACTTCTCAGTAGGGAACAAGATCACTAGATTTACAAACAGAGGTATCTACTAGCTACTGTAAAAAGTTTTCTTTGTTACGCGTTGTGCTGCCCTCTTGTGGAAGGGCGAAATGGGCGGTGACTATGAGACGCCTTCATTATAGCCATCCTTCTCTATCGCACAGATTTCTATGACTTACTTTATCGCTCTCACGTAACGGCCGATGAACCATGGGGACTTTCCGACCCTATATATATTTAAGTATCTTCTAAATTGAGCATTTTTTCTGAATTTAACAGGTATATTTTTTAAGTATCTTCTAAACTGAACATTGTTTCTGAATGTAACGGGTACACCTTTTACGTATAATTTAAATTTATGCATTTGTTTATTATAAAAAAATTGTAGAATTATAACACATTAAAAGGATAAGACAAAAAAATTCTGTACACCGGAGATTAAAGTGACTCCCACTATATTCTGACTCAAAATTGGATCGATCATTTTATTTTGTTAATAATAACCAGAGCTGTTGCAAAAATTAAAAATTGAAAACTTACACTGTAAAAAAGTCAAAACAATAAAGGTACAGAGTAAATCCATTGAGTGATATTTTCACTCGATATTGAGCATTTTGATAATTTTACTCAGCTGTGATATTTGAACTAAATCTGAGTACTATCACTCTAACCCATTAAATAAATTCTGCAGATTCTGTATTTGGTGCACTTGTAGCTAAATCGGAGTAAATGTACCCATTATTAAGTGACCCTACCCCATTCTATGGTTGTCGTGCGTTGTCTTTGTCTATTCCCGTCGTCCCCGTTAGGTCATCTGGTGGCGTGGTGTATGGCGTATAGTGCTGGACAAATCTCCGTTAATCCTGTCATTTTCGTGAAAATTATGTTTAAATGCAATGATTTGATTACAGTAATTAAAAACAATAATATAATGATTCCCAATTAATATTTGGTTAAATAGACGGATAGTTAAATTATATACTATACTTGCTTATGTATCTGTAACGTACAATATAGGTTATGGCAATCTATTCGTCCAATCAGTTAACCAATTCCTTTAATGGGGACCTAAAACATTGTCCCTAAAACAGATCTGTGCAGAAACCACTATGGCAGCTTAGAGTTTCTGTCTTTAATACAATGATATTTAAATTAAAATCAAAAAGAATATAAAGTGGTGCAAAACCACGCCAGATATTGATGGAATGGTGCCAGGGGGTGGAGGGTGGAGGAAAAGTCAAATTTTAATTGGTTTTACATACTCAGAATAGAGTCAAAAGTCAATCACTTGATAGCAGAAACTCGGATTTGAGTAAAAAATTGACTCACTTCTGTTGCAATAGTTTCACTAAAAATTTTAGTTGTACTGCACTAATAGATTGAAAATTTCACTTGGGTGTGGACAGAAATTGATGATTACTGAGTGAATTTGAGTGATTTTTTTTTGAATTTCAGTAACTTGTTTTGGTAACTTTTTTATGTGAACAAAAATAGTTGAATATTTCCCGTTTGTCCCCCAAAATCCATCACTGATGTATGCAACATTCCTTTTCGAACACCCTGTGTAAATTTTTCATCATTCTTATCATTGGCTAGAACGTTAAAATACTCATATAAGTATTTGTAGCAAATTTTAAGTATTTTAATAAAATATTTGTTTTCACTTCAAACATAAATTTTCTGTTGCTTGAATGATATTGATATGTCAATTAGAATTAACACTGATTTAAAGAAATAGCTATCAATTAAACGAAATTGGAAATATTATAGAGTTTTCTTGGTGTATGAATTACTATACGCATTTCTTACCATTAGTAGAAACAATGATGTAAAAGACAAACTTATCATTAAAAAAGGACTTGTTCTCTTAAACAAACCACTGCTGCATCTGATATAAAACAAAACCACACGTATCACACACCACGTCTCTAGCGAAACTGTTCGGCGAGCAACCCCTAACAAAATTATACGTCCTGAGACCAAACGTGACTCTTATACAAAGACGATCATTACGACGGAATTTTTCTGGGATCACGCATTCAGCTGTTGAATTAAGCAGTTGCCTTGAGACCGTAAGATGCAACCCTAAATATTTCAACGTGGGAGTAGTGACGCCGCTGTAGTAGGTCAGTCGGCGCCCCTGCAAGGCTGAGGATGACCCCAAGTCGAGCTGGAAATTGGGTGTTATTTGTCCAATAATTAGAAGGCAGATTGCAAGCTCCAAGTTCGTGTCTCGGCATCGGGTTACTTATCTCGGGGTGTCTTATTAATGCTCCGTTTAGAACAATGCGAAATGTTCCCATGATAGGAAATTCCAGTCTTTAGTCACATATCCGAGGAGCAGTTACCATTAGCAAAGGGAAGTATCGTTCCGCTGCGGAAGTTTATACAAATTTGCGAGTTTTGCTAATAGGCTTTCGACCAGCGCATTCGCCATTTATTAGAATGTGATATTTTAAGCGCACTATTTGTATTTATTACGTAAGTATATTATTAGGTACAGAGTTGGTATTCTTGGAAACTACTTAATTAGATCACAATTCATGCCACCTAGATTGCATGAAACACTGACAATCACTAGACTTTTTAAAGATGTATCGCTCCATCTGTCAAAAATTTGCTTCGGTTTAACGTGATTAGAGCCTGCTTCTCGACCTGTAAGTGTCAGAATAGACGAGAACAAAGATTACATAGCAGAGGAAAATTTGATAAATAAAAATTTGCTGGATGTGTTTCTGTGATCTTTGTTGGCTACAAATATTAAAAAATGTAGTAAGTTATAATAAACCAAAAAAAATTAAAAATTCTGTACTATTCGATTATAAATTGGATAATATAATATTGCATAGACCCGATTACATAAAAGACCTTGGAGTTACATTTGTCCCTACTTTATCTTTTACAAAACATGTAGACATAATTGCGTCATCTGCTTTCAAGAATATGGGGTTCATAATAAGGAATTCCAAAGGCTTTATCAGTATTTCTACACTATGATTGCTCTACACTAACTTTATTCGTTCTAAATTAGAATATGCATCAATAGTCTGGAATCCAATTTATGCTAATCAAATTGCAACTTTGGAAAGAGTACAGCGTAGGTTTATGAAATCAGCTGTGTACTTATTGGATGGTACATATCCCCCTCAGGGTTTTCCGCATGATCTATTACTTGAGCGTTTCAATATTCATGTCCTTGCTAAAAGAAGATCTGTTTTTCAAGTAATGTTTTTGTATAAAGTTCTACATAACATTTTGGACTATCCAGGTGTTTTAAGTAATATTGATATCAAAGTACCGCGTCTATCAGCTAGAAGTAATAATGTTTTTAGTCTACCCGCAGCACGTAGTAACATCCTAGTAGCATCACCATTGTATCAAATTGTTTCGAAGTACAGTAAGATAGAAAATAATGTCTATGTTTTTTGTTGTATGCCTAATGATATAAAAAATGCTTTACTTATGTAAATCATTTCTGTCATATCTGTCTCTTATAGTTTGTTTGCCTTTTATTTGTGTTCTTTATATCTGTGTTATTTGTAAGTGTGTACTATTTTTTTCTCTATTTTTTTTCATGGTTAATTTTTCTCTCTTTTAACTTTTTTTATATTTTATTACTAGACTTAACATATCCTATTATTGGGCATCGCCTGTTAGATGTGTATTTAAATAAATAAATAAATAAATAAATAAATAAATAAATAAATAATAGAACAAACATTTGACTGGAAACAAACAAAAAACAAATTCAAACTGTTAAAAATTTTTAAAAACGAAAATTCAGTTTAAATGACGAAACGTCAACAACTTTTTGCAGTACGCGATGTATGGTGATATGTTTTTTGTATTTGCCTGCTTTTTCACTGCGAGATTTTTGGTTGGGCAAAATTATTTTTATATAAAATAATCCATGACTAGCCCATCTGCATAAAGATCCTAAAGAAAAGGCATTATTTATCTTATTTTTACAAATGGAGAAGAAAAATAGCCTAATTCTGCTAATGTTAATATTAATTTAAATGTCAAGTAGATTGATATATAGGGTGTTATAAATTAGTAGATCCAGCCGTTAACCACATATTCTTTGGACTAAAGTATTCCTTGTGCCAAAAATGTTGGGCTTATGCTATTTTCATTTGGAGATCTATTTTCAAAATACAGGGTATCATATTTAGAGATTTTCTGTGTAATTTTGGTCTAAAATATCAAAACGCGTGTAGTACCGATGAGCCCCTTTTTTTGTAGTACGTCTATAGCTTCAGATTTTTTTCTAGATAGAGCGTTCTTTTGTTCTATTTTTATCATTCTTACAAGACTTTGATTTGGAGCTCGGTTTAGGAGATATTTTTTTGGATACGTGACATCGGTTTAGTCGACGTTTTTCAATTGTCAATTTTCTTTTAGAAGTTTTAACAAAAAATATTCTTGGATGGTACCGAATAGAATGTGTTCCTGCTTAATATCTAATAGCCAATTTAGCATTGGAATCTGAACTTCTTAAAGATTTTCGCATTATCTATTTATCCTTAATACTTGAACTAAGAAGTCTCTAAGGATGCATTGAAAAGAAAAACAATGAGTTAAGCGATTGACTGTCAAAGTAACTTTTAAGAAAAAGAATGGAATAAAGTGAAAGGTGTTTAAAACCTGCTTTCTAATGTCTACTAACTTAAAAAAAAGAAGTGATCAATAGAGAAGATATTTTATCATTTTCTGAAATGACATATATGCTGTTAAATAATGAATAATGATATAAGATAAAAATATGCACCAAAATTTCAAATAAATATCTCTAAGAGATCACCGGAGATATCCATAAAAATAATTTTTTTAATTTTTCTGTATTTTGAAAGTGAGACTTCAAAATGAAAAATTGCATGAGAAAAGTCCCATTATTTTAGTTCAAAGAGTATGTGGTTACCGGCTTGACCCACTAATTTGTAACACCCCGTATATTTTTATAATTTCACACCTGGGACTTTTCCATTCCTAGTGTCATATAACTTATAAACCATGAATGTTATACTTCTGAAAACGGTGAAATTATATTATAATGTTGATTATGGAGTTAAGTTGGGAAAAACTTTATATTTCAAAAATTACTCAAAAAATTTAACGATCTTTAAGATGGACAGAAAATCGCGTACGGTACTATAAACAGAATCACACCCCGCAGATAGCTCTTAGGAAACTATTAACATATGTGATCATTGAGTATATTTACAAATTTGATGTACAAAACGGGAAGGGGACATTTTCTGATGTTTATATGTTCTCCGTGATCTTTCAGTGCGAAAAATTAAAGGAAGTTGCTCTAGTTTGGCGCCACGCCTCGCCACTTCCTGGATGGATCTACTTGTTCTATCACTGTCTTACTAAAAGTGTCATTTCTTGTCTATAAAACGTCAGCCTTAAGAGTCTAACCTGTGCGGTCAGATATATTTTGCATACCTACATTTCTAGAATCGAAGAACTTTGTTTAACTTCATTTAATAAAACTTTTTAGATAAAATATCTTTAAAATATAGCAATAAATGGTTATTGAATTGTGTGAGGTTGGAATTTGAAACACTACAAACAGTTGCATCAAAATTATCCATAAAAACTTACATACTCTCTTATATCCTGAAATAATTTCAGCTTCCTATCAGCGCAAAGGGCACACACCAACTAAATATTCATGTATAAATTGGAGCAATCGATAATTGAACTGTCAAGGTGACTAGTTTTTGTGGTTCTTCTCATGTCTCTTACCTATTTGTTGTCTGTATAGATAGCAACTTAAAATTAGAAACCATTATAACCGACCTCTTAGTTGTCGGAGGGTTGTTTACCATATCCCAACATAAATCGATACTACTTAATAATAGAGCACTCATTAAAATGTAGAAAATTACTTTGAAAATTAATTTGAATGTACACCTGATCAAACACAATCAAACTTTGAAAGTAATGTTCTGAACAGGAGCGGAAAATGCAAGTTTACACAGAAAAGTTCAAAGGTTACAAAATATACTGTACCACATACAGGAATTTAATTCACCATCCAAATTTTCTTCATTTTGTTCTTTTTTATTTGTGTGTGTGTCTGAAATAAGTGCGTTAATTGAAATGGGTAATAAAGGAAGTTGAAATAAACAATTTTAATAGCCTGTGGTATATTTACAAGATATAAACATTGTTAAATCAAAGATATAAAACAATTTTAAGGATGTCGTCTATCAAGGGTTTCTCAAGTAACAAAAATAAATTACTTATCACAACTTAATATTAGGTAATTCTGTAAATATTGCTTCAAAATCTGTCTAATTTCTAGGTAACAAAGCAGGCACACGTTGTACATGAACACAGGTACAACTGTTCTCGCAATAATATTTGAAACACCCATTTCACATGCAATGTCGCGGGTACTGCGGTTCAGCATTTCTCGACCAGTTATAAAATGTCTCCCCTCCTATTTAAGACATTTTACGGTCCTTCTTGTCCACGAACTTCATATATTGAGTTTCCCCAATAATTATTAAATTATTGATTAATTTTCTAGAACATGTGGCACACACAGGTTGCTTAATGAAAATTAAAATGATCATATCCTCTATTAGCTCCTTGAAGAGATGCACTTATTTTAGAAACACCTTGTATAGTTTTCAGTACGCCATAATTCCATGAAAAGTTTGTTGATAGTTACATTTGAAACAGTATATGAAGGCAATGATTTAAAATGGCATTTATTAAACAAAAGTTTAGTAAATTTTTTTTGAACGTGCGTGACGGGTTAGCTTTAAAAGGTAGACAGACTAACAATGAACTGAAAAATTAAATTTACAACACGTTTAACAGCCTTAAAATTGACCTGAAATGAAATCAAACGCGTAATAAACCAAAGCGTATGCACGCAAAGAGATCCGTTCGTTACAAAGCTTTCGATAAGAAATTTAAAGCACGACACCATACAGACCCATAAATTATGCAAATTTCTCGTATTTTATGCTAAAGATACTTTTAGAAAATGGGTATTTCAATAATAAAGTAGTGCGAACATTATAAAATCTAAAGAATGCAATATATAACTAGAATAATCTAGTTTTGCTTTATAGTAGGTATGAAATAGTTATTTACACCATAAAGAAGGTAAGTATTATTTACCAGTCGTGAAAGATTTTGCGCCCGAGCGGAGCGAGGGCTGGCAATAGAGTCCGAGACTGGTAAATTATACTTAACTGCTGCGTGGTGTATAACATATTATCTGCTTCCACAGTTCTTTATGGTTCATGAAATAAAGATTAGGTTTTAATTTTTCACATTTCTTAATCAATTAATTTTGACATTATTCGAAATCTTCAAAGTCACCTTGGTTGTTTGGATTTTGTCGTTTCTAAGGTGTTTATAAACAAAGCTACATAAAAGTTGCAATCTTACTGGTTTTGAAATATTTCTAAAGAGTGATTTTTAAATAGAAAGTGCTGCCTTCGAATTTGTATTGTCCGAGAAGTCGAAAATACGCTACGGACGATCATATAGAAATTTCAAATAATGGTTCCAGAACAAAAGTACTGGTGTTTCTGAAATGTCATTGCTAGCATATTTCATGGAGAGGTCAAGAACTTTAAAAGTCATCGACGAGTTTGTGGAGTGAATACTCAATGATTAAGTCAACTATTTTCATAGAGGAAAACGTCAATTTAAAAAAATTCGTTGACATTATTGTAGTTACAATTACAGATTCTAAAAATGGTATGTCACGTACGTTTACAATTACTTCTCATCTGGGTTCTGTTTCTCGCCTAGAAATTCTCAAGAAATATATCAAGATTAGATTGGCAATTAAACCTGAAATTTCACCCTTTTTTATGGGCTATCAAGCAGGTAGATGTTACAACCAACCAGTCGGCAAGAATACCCTTTCTATGATTCCTAATAAGATTGCACAGTTTTTGAAACTAGAACATCCTGAAACATATACAGGCCATTCATTCCGAAGAACATCGGCAACGTTACTGGCTAATACAGGAGTTGATGTATGTTTAACAAAAATGAAGTAGCCAACAGGATTCTTTTGCAACGACACTTCAACTCCAAGTTCTAGTAGTACGTCGCATCATGCTGTTTTAGTGGATCAGTCAGATAATATTGAGCCTTCGGTGTGCAGGACAACCGTCATGAATAATTATAGATTTCTTCTATCCTGTAAATTTATATCATCCAGAGCAGGTATTAAGAAGTTTTTCAACATCTCTATGTAACTGTTCTGATTTACATTTTCGTCAAAAAAATATGGTCCAATAGTTTTTTTTATAACGTATCGCACACCAAACATTTACTTTTTTATATCGTTGACTTTTATGTTATAATACGGAAATTTGGATTATCCTCCGACCATCGCCTACAATTTTGGTAACTAACAACTCCATTCGTGGTAAATGTTGACTCGTCGGAAATCCTTCTGTACAAAAATCTATTTAACATAATTTGTTCCCCAGTTAACATACTAAACGAAAGGCGTCATCCCCTTCAAGCTTATGTAATCTTACTGGTTTGTAGGGATGTATTTTATTATCTTCAGAATTCTCTGCAAATGGCTTTTACTAACATTTATATCTAGCAATTTTTTTCTTAGTATTTCTTGGGCTCATTTCTTACCGAATCAATTGCAAGCAATCTAGCAGCATCAATTTCATCATGAATCCGTTTATTTTTTTATATCTTTCACATGCTCAGTGTTATCGAACTTTAAAATCAACTCTCGAATACAGTTCACTGAAACGTATATCTCGGGATATTTTCTATTGAAAAGTTCAATTGCATATTTGTACGATATTTCACCTATACCGTAATTTAACTAGATTCGTTGTTCTAGAGTCAACATTATTAAAAGGTTCTTTGACAAGGTCTTGACTTTCTTTATAAATAAATATTAGTGTTTGTTGTTATGGATTCAACACAGAATAGTTTTGTTATTATTCAATAAATTATGCCCTTTCGTTGAATTTATAAAATTATTTTAATCATGTTTTTCGGAAAAATATCAACTTTGGGATTCGACGTTCAAATTGCAAATCTGGACTACCATTAACATTAGAAACAACTTATTTCTGTAACATTTTTAAATTCCTCTCAAAAAACGAATACTTTACTCTTGGCACAAATTCATGTTTTCTTATTTCCTAACCACCCTGTATGTTATTTTGAAAGTTTGAGTATGGCTAATGACTTCTCACTATAAGCAAAACTTTTATGAAGAATAACTGTTTCCCTTAAAATGCGAAATAAGCAAAATTACAAGTATAGTAAGGTACAGCCGGGGACACACTATACCGGGTGTCCCTGAAAAGGATGGACACCGCTTGACCACAGGTTCCTTGGATGAAAATAAGACTATTTAGCCTAACTTACCTATATACAAAAGTGCACGCCTACTGAGACATAGCCTTCTAAATATGGAATAGATAACCAAATTTTCTCAAATAATTTGAAAACTATTTTTCTTAGAAACTTCAAATTTGGTACACTTATTTTTTTTTATATAAGGGCAAGGTAAATATAGAATTTGGAGAGAATACATATACATGATGTTCTATTTCTAGTGCCCGTGCGCCACTGGCTATCCCGTAACTTTTTTGTGTGTTTTCCAATGACGACAGAATTTATATTTTTAAAAATAAGCATTATTTTAGAAGATTTTCTGCCTCTTACAAAATTTTGATATCGTTTATGGATTTCGAGTAAAATTCGCATTTTTTTATACATTAAATATAGGCAAAAATTCCGATTTATAAAAAATAATTTATAACTGCAGCCTCAAAGCAGGGAATAATAATGAAAAAACGTCACATAAAAAAAATAACTACACATTTTTGGTATCTGTATTATCAATCAATAAAATAAAAATCAACACTAATATTTTAAAACAATATCAACTAATAATGTAAGAAAGTCAACATTAACATTTTAAATAAACTGCTATTTGTAATCACATTAAAATAATATTACAGTAAATGCTCAAAGTTACTTTCTTGTTCTTAAACGCATTAGCAAATGTTTTGTGATTAGGAAATCTTTCAGCAATTTCCTTCACAATAACCCAAAACTACTAACATATCAGTTTGTTCAGCAAAAGTATAAATTGCAATAAAAAACAAAGTAAGCTGAAATTAAAACACAGCTAGCTTGACACAGAACCTGTTAATTATTGTTATGAATTTGTTTCTCTGTTATATGGCACCTCGTACTAGAATGTTATATTTATCTTAAACTGATTTTATATTATTTAATGTGTAAAAAATGCCAATTTTACTCGAAATCCATAAACGATATCAAAATTTTGTAAGAGGCAAAAAATCTTCTAAAATAGTGTTTATTTTAAAAAATATAAATTCTGTCGTCATTGGCGCACATACAAAAAAGTTACGGGATAGCCAGTGGCGCACAGACACTAGAAATAGAACATCCTGTATATGTATTCTCACAAAATTCTATATTTACATTGCCCTTATGTAAAAAAATATGTGTACCAATTTTGAAGTTTCTAAGAAAAACAGTTTCCAAATTATTTGAAAAAACTAAGTTATCTGTTCTATATTTAGAAGGCTATATCTCGGTAGGCGTGCATTTTTATATATAGGTAAGTTAGGCTAAATAGTCTTGTTTTCATCCAAGGAACCTGTGGTCAAGCGTTATCCATCCTTTTCAGGGACACCCTGTATATTGTACCAAAACTTGAAAATGTAAACGTTGACTTGCTTGTCGTTTACTTTTCATCGTAACTTCATGCAAACTTGTCCTCATCTTCGTGCTCAGTACGCTATCTTATCGCTGAAACTCATGGCGCAACCCTTGAGATTGTCCGTCAAAAAATAGACGGCCTCCATTACTCAATTCCATTATAGGGGGATTCTCCGACAATCGTGTCCGGCCTGATAAGAAGCCTACTAGATTTCTAAGTACTGAAAGGACTACCGAAATAAATGAATCGCGTATAATCCCTCTGGAGAATTTTTATGAGAAACTAGGTCAAATTTAATGCTCTTTAGAACTCGCTTCATATAAGAGTCTTATTAAGTTCAAGAGATCTGTTTCGTGCCGCAGTGGAATACGAAACGTTACCTTTTAAAAAAATAATAAATGCGATTACAGTTCTGGAAGTAAACTGGCCGGCAATTGAATCGTGTTATAAATTAAGTCCAGACTTTGTGATCGCCTAAATGGTTTTTCGCTTTATTATTACGTACGATATTTGTTGAGAATTCCAAGAAAAGAAAAGCCAATAAAGTTATGTTATTGGAACTACTGCAACAATTTACTGCGGCAGGGGCGTGCCTTGAAATTTTCATTTAGAAAAATTGTTTTAAAATAATTATACAGGTTAAACATAATGCTCTTGGACTGGGAATTAAATTTCTTTCGGCATTTTGAATACAATTTTCACTGTATTTATTATGTATTTTGCCAAATTTGTTAAAAATAAAACATATATTTTTTTTTCATTAGTTAATTTAAAGTGTAACTTAAACTCAACCGAAAAATTACCAAATCCTTTTTTTTTCCACGCAGTTACCATCTCATATCGATACAGATTAACGGTTGATCACCGACAAATTGGATAAATCTGACTGGCACGACAGTTCTCCCGTTCCTGGATGGCTGGTATTTAATTTGCAGTGATTTGTGATTGCCGCGGATGTTTTACATTCCGAAAATACGGTAAACCACGATAATCGAACGTTTAATCTAATCTGCTGGCAACAGAATCAGTACGGTCAATAGCTAATTGTTTGAGGATAATTCTGATGATAAATCAGTGACAAATGAATTATTACTTATATTGTTATTTTGTTCATAGTTAACTAATCATCATTAATTTCAACAGGTTTGACTAATTGCAAGCTTAGCAGATTAGTAAAAATACTATGAAAAAGATTCATATTTTGCACAGTGTGACAAAAACCTAAACAGGTATTATTGCAACAGATAAATTTTAATTAACAGTACTTTAAATACTGCATTAAAAATTGGGCTCAGGCGCTTAAAATTAAAAATGATCACAATTGTTGAAACTTATTGACAACCTCTGGAATCATCCTCGAGTTACCCAGTGTGCCTGCAGTGTGTTTATATAAATGTGAATAAACGTATCTACTAAAATATCCCATAGATACAATAACAAATTAGTAATGAAAACGGCGAGTTAACTGCATATCTTTACGTACAACTATTGATGAAATCAGCGGTTCTAAAAAAGTTTTCAAGGCATCGATGAATTAATGATGAAAACTGAGTTAACTGCACATCTTTATGTACAGCAATGTGGAATCAGCGGTCCCACAAATGTTTTCATCGCATCAACGTAATAAGTCACTGTAGGTTTAAAAAAATTTGCAAAAAATATTTGTAAGTTTATAAACACCTTGTATAGAAGAACATTTTTAATACAATTTTAGATACACACTAATCCACATATTATTTTGACGAAAATTGAATTGGAACTTTTCTTATGGCACTGTTTTTATTATTAAAAAAATGGTTAGCCCCATTTTGATCAGAAGCACAATTTGAAAAACCCTTGACAATACATATAAAGGTATGAGAGAGAAACAAGCAGTAACGAGAAGGATAGATAGTTAACTTCGGAAGAAACAAGATTTATTGTTTAATAATATTTTTTTCTAATAGGTAATGACATATTTTGTCTAGACAAAAAATCATCATTTTCTGATTAAACATTAAATTTCTTTTATGTACATATAAAGAATTTATTTACGTATTTATGTATACGAAAAAATACATCCTTGAAGCTCATATACCATAATCTTGAATAGATATTATTAGAGCTGTCATAATAAGCCGCGCACCAAAGGCGTACGGATCATCAACATAAAACAAAGTGAACAATGATTATAAGATTTATGTCATTGTATCACTATAAAACACGTAAATTGTTTTACGCATCGTTGTCATCGGTTCCACAATCTGGATGAGATCCATTATAGATCGCATCAACAGGTATGTTCCTACCTTTGTTTCAGCGAAACTTATTCGCGGCGGGGATAAAATATCTTAATCTGAAGAGAACGACCGTTCGACATCTACTGATGTAATATTTGCATGATTAATTAATCTACTTCCAAGCTGGTCCGACTTGGTAATTTCCACTCGGGGTCGTATTTATTCCAGTAGGAATGAAATGTTTTATTATTTACTAAATCAAATGGTAGGTTACATGCAATCAGTATCAAGATTAAATCAAACATAAATTGAGTTTTCTGGTTTTTGCCAGTTTTTTATACGGTGGGTTGTGCACCGTTTAATACTTATTATTTTATGTTTATTAATATCTACTTTATGCGAATAATTATGTACAGCCTGGTTCATTTTCGATGGGAATTCAGGGTATTTCAGAAACTACTAAAGATATGATAAATGTGACACCACGTTCTCGAGCTCGATTTTCATGGCAAACTCGACTGTCAGATCTGAAATTTGCTATCTTCATTTGTTTCTAAGTTACAGGGCATTTCTCATTATTGTGACACTTTTTAACATGTCTGTATCTCAGCTGTTAAATAAGTTAGAGTTAAAGTAAAAACTGCTCAACACTAATTCTTTGGCGTAGAATTGAATGCCGGTATTAGATTTTTAGTAGACCTTAAGATTTAGGAGTTATGACCCAAAGTTATATTTTTTTAAATGGAAATCGTAGCTGACCATGGCCTAAAAAAATAGAGATTTTTTTCCGCTTTTCAGCAATATATCACATGCTATAGTTATTTTTACAAACACGGGAGATACGGGGTGTTTTATATATAAATTATATATTTTTTTCCTTTTTAATATGACCGGCTATGAAAATACAGATAAAACTATAATTCTTACTTTTACAAAAGTCATATCTGTTGTAAAAATATGACATTTATTTTAAATGCACAACATATACTCGTGTGATAATATAATACTAACGAAATTTTAGGAGATAGGTGGATAGGAACAAACGGACCGATCAGATGGCCAGCTAGGTTACCTGATTTGAGTCCGTTGGACTTTTTCCTTTGAGGTTTTCTAAAAGACATTATATTTAAAATTCCTTTTAATAATATTTCAAATACCTATACATTTAATGAATGCTACCCGAAGCGTTGCCAGAAGATGCGTGAAATGTGTGACAGTTGAGGGACGGCAATTTGAACATTTAGCTATCATTTTTGAAAGTTTTTATTGATGTAGGTACTTACTATTGTTTAATTTACGTTTAATATTGTAACTTCAGTTGAAGTGGAATAAAAATTTGAAAACTCTGTCTTTTCTTATCTGTAATATATATTTTAAATAAACGTCATATTTTTACAACAGATATGAGTTTTGTAAAAGTAAGAATTATAGTTTTGTATGTATTTTCATAGCCAGCCATATTAAAATGTAAAAAAGGATCGAATTTATATATAAAACACCCCGTATCTTCTGTGTTTGGAAAAATAACTATAGCATGTGGTATATTGCTGAAAAGCAAAAAAAAATCTCCATTTTTTTAGGTCATAACCAGCTACGATTTCCATTTAAAAAATTATAACTTTGGGTCATAACTCCGGAATCTTAAGACCTACTAAAAATCTAATACCGGCATTCAATTCTACGCCAAAGAATTAGTCTTGAGCAGTTTTCACTTTAACTTTAACTTATTTAACAGCTGAGATACAGACATGTTCAAAAGTGTCACAATAACGAGAAACGCCCTGTAACTCAAAAACAAATGAAGATAACAAATTTCTGATTTAACAGTCGAGTTTGCCATGAAAATCGAACTCGAGAACGTGGTGTCAAATTTATCATACCTTTAGTAGTTTCTGAGATACCCTGAAATCCCATCGAAAATGGACCAGCCTGTACAATTTTCTCAATCAGTAAAATTCCTCGGTATGTATCTTGATGACAAACTCGATTGGTCTCTCAGATTAATTATCTGTGTCAAAAATTAACTTGTTATGGCTTGAAATCCGTTTCTAAACAATGCAGCCAATAGTTTTGCTCTCATTATATTATGCAAGTTTTTATTCTCATTTACGTTACGGCATTATTCACTGGGGATTATGTGGATACATTAATAGGGTATTCGTTATACAGAAATATACCGTTCGTATTCTCGCAAATTTAAGGTACAGATTCTTGCAGAGAAACTTTCAAAAATCTTAAAATTCTTAATGTTACCGGCGTTTATATACTGGAGGTGGTATGTTTTGTTTTTCGTCATTTAGACTTATTTACGAGAAACAACTTAAACCATTTATATTGCACGCGAAATAAGCATATTCTGTGTTCCGAACTGCATCATTCGGCGTTATATCAGAAAGGGGCTTATTTTAATGGTTGTCGCCTATACAACTCCTTATCAATCGATATTCGTAATGCAAAGAATATATACACATTTAAAAAAAATATTTACAGAATAATGCTGTACAATAATTTATTAATCTATTATTTTAATTATACAGATTGTATCTCTCTGTTTTTTTTTTCTTTTTTCTCCATCCAGGATTTTGTATTTGATTTTGTATTTGTATATGTATTGTACTGTACTGATGTTTTTTATATTTAACTTTGACCTGTGTTTTTGACCTGTTTTCTATGTATGTAATGCATATGAAAATAAAGCTTTATTATTATTATTATTAAACGTTTTTATACAATATACAAGTATGTATATACTGAATTACATTATTGTTTATATTTTTTTAGTAAAAGAAGGTATTGTTCGTTATTTAACTTTTCCTATGACCACATGCACTTGAAATAACACGTGTTGATTGCCGCTTTGTTGTACAAATTTGCTACTGATATAGCTGTGATGCTGATATGAGTACATAATTTATTACTCCTTGCTTTTTTATTAATTTTATAAAAAAAAAAATAAAAAAACATTTAAACAAAGGGGAAGCTTGAATAGGTATTTTTAGAACTCATTATTTTCCGTCACTTTCATAAAATCCTTTTCTATTCTAAAAAGTATATCTACTTTGTTTTCCATTTGATTTTACATGTTAATAATTTTATAGCTACTTACCGGTAAATTTGTTTTGTTTCTTTTTTCAGGCAGTGTAGTATGAATTGTTTGCTGTTTTTTACCACTAACTAGCTCGACATAATTTACACAAAATTATTCATCAAAAGACAACTAAAACCGTAAAAAAAATCGTGAGGATATTGCGTAATTAATTCCTATCCGTTGGTGTTTATGGTGGTGTATTATAGGCAATAATTCGTTGCTTTTTAATAAATAATGCGTACGCCTATGTCCCGCGGCGAGCTCTGACAGCCCTAGATATTATTGAATAGAATAAATAAACGTTTTCTGGATGTTAGAGATTTTATTACAGTTAGTGGTAATATTAATGGTAGTAAATTTAATCCTAATAAATCGAATTTATGTACTGATATATAAATATGTTACTTTAAAACAACAGTTTACCGCAAATTTCACCTGTTCTGTTTGAAACGAAGGTATTTCTTTGTGACAATAAACTGTTTTGTTGGTGTAGTATAGTCCTTCCGAAGTCAGTTGAACATAAAAAAAAACGTTTGGTAATAAAATTTAATGAGTTTCATAGGCGTCCCCTGATAAAGATAAAAAATTATAATATTATGTATATAATGTGTAGAAAATTTCTATTATACAGGGTGGTTCACAACTCATCCAAAAAAAATTGGGAATAAATGCGGCATGAGAAATGGAGTCAATATTGTAAAAAAAAATTGTAAAATCCTTATAGTTTCCGAGAAAAAAATTATTGAAGTTGTAGTACATTCAACCACTGCATAGCTGGACAACTGTAGTCTCTAGCGTCATTCGCAATACGCGTGGTGAGCCACGTGGCCTCAGCGACTCCGAATACTGAAATCAGATTTTGCAATCATCGTTGCCATAGTGTTTACCTGTTATCTGTGGTGTTTACAATAGTTTTTTAGTAGTTGGTGTCAAAAATGGTTTGCGTGTATAGCAACTCGGAGTTGAAGGATATCGTTTTAATTTATGGTGAAGCAAGACAACATCTGTATTATGGTGAAGCATTTGTGTTATGGTGAAACAAGACAGCATTTGTGTTAGTTCATAGAAACTGAGTAAAACGGACCGAAATGTGTTTACACGTCGGTGGATAAAATTTTGAACAATTGTTGTAACATCGGGTATGTCAAATGATTTTATTATTTAAAAACACTAATTAATTTTATTAATTAATAAAGGCAAAAGCAGTTGAATTTGCCGATATAAAATAGGTGCTAAAAAATTCTATTTATTTCTTTTCTTGCGAAAGTTTTTGTCCGTTTTTATCACACCGCCATGCCGGTCGCATTGTGCGAGGTCAGGTTTTACAGTGGACCAGTTTCCAGTGCCGTGCAGAAGTGTATTTTTAAATCATCTTCGAACTGCCCTTTTTGATTTTTTCTTTACAAAATTATAATTGTAAGGGTCCCCTGTACATTCAGAACTTTTTTGTTGGATAAGTTCTGAATCACCCTGTATGTTTATTTAACCAATAAGATATTTTAATTATTTATGTCCTCAAATTTTATTATATTGGTGGTAAATTTTGTTTTGTTCCGTTTCAAAAGGTCTCCAAAATGCCATGTTGTGATAATATTAGTAAACAAAATATCCCTCTTATTTCTCCCTTTCGCAATTGTAATATGAATGATTGATAGAAGGTGCCTATAATAAATCAAAATTTCCTGATTCACACCAAATTCCGCACTGCAGCACTGCACTGCTGGGCAATTTATGAACCACTTGTCGCCTGCTGTGATTTATTGTCCAGAAACCCAATACAACTGTGCTCGTTTTCCTTTGGCCGCGCTCGCATTCTTCAACTGGACGTATACATTTCTACCATCTCCACGTTTAGTTCGACCAGACCTGTATATGGGTATGGCCAAATAAATATGGGAACAAGTTTTTCAAATAATTCAATGCCGAGTTGCTGCTTAGCGACCGAGCCTGGTACATGCCTTGAAATTATAGGTTCTTCAATTGACTTCGGAAAAACTATACTAGTCTAATTATGAAGATAGTAACGTCAAAAAACGACTTATACCTTCCTCGAAGCTTTTAGGTTAAACAATTTTAGTTCAAAAGTTAAATATTACACATTACCATCACCCATCGCAAACCAGACTCGGCTACATCTTTAATTCCACTTAATCACGCAATATTTGCCCTGATTTAATATTTAATTTCTACTAATCAACAATTTACTGATCCTAGGGGCGACCGAAACATATCCTCATCGTGCATGCTCGCACTTTATCGATTATGGGCCGTGTTCTACTTTCTACGTTTTAAAAAGCTAATCATTTTTTTGCTCGTATCATAACTGGAACATAAAGCGACTCCCTTCGCGCCCCGCTATGTAAATGTTTTTTATGAATACATGTAAGGGCCTCGCTGGCAGGCAATCAGGTAGTCTATTGATTTCTTCTAAAAACAGATAGGTGGCAAAATTCTGGCGGAAGCTCTTCCACGTTAAAATGCGTGTGCTCCGCTGAACTTAATAGTAAAATTAAACTTTGAGCACAGGTCCCGCTTTCGCAGAATTAAAACCGGGGCGATATTTGTTAGCGCGTAGGGGAATGTTCGACCTTCAGCGGCGGATGGAATGTAGAATAACATCGGCAGTATTCACAGTTAAGAAAATTAATGCCCTGTTTAAGAATTTATAATTGTATTTACACTGAGAAATATCTAATATTAATTTGTTTATCATCTATGTAAATAGTACATACTTTTTTATAATTACATTTAAATTATTACAAGTTTGAAAGTTATTGCCGTATTCCAAGTTCTAAGTGAATTTCAGTTTTCGCTCCACTTTCCAATCTGAACTACAATCCATCTACGCAATGACAAGCCCGGCAAAAGTAGAAGCCAATATTGGAGAGTCTCTGGCCCACTAACCTTATGAAGCGGAAATCAATAGTTTCCCAAATATATCGAAATTTGAATTGAGGCAGAGCAACACAAAGATACATCACCACACCAAACAACAGCGCAGATTCCAGTACGAGTAGTAGACAAGGGTCGATAATTTTTTAAACCAAAAAAAATTATAGTAGGATGAAACCCATTGGAAAAGAAAGAGAATATAACAGAAATGAAAGGAAAAATAATTTACTTGCGATCTGAGGTCGGGAAGGGGTAGGGGGTGAGTTTTTAAGGGTAAAAAACGGTTTCCCTTGATTTCCAGAAAAACTACAAGTCTTATGGAAAAAAGTTAAATGGCAAAGTTGTAGGTAATAAAAAGATCTACAACTTTTGTATTTACACTTTTTTCACATAACCTCAAAATTTATGTGAAAAATTCAAATAACCAAGTTTTTGGTTTTTTATTTTTATCTTTTACAAAAAAAATTTTTTTTCACGAAATTTGGTGAAAACTTACCTATTTATGTCCCAAACACGCTGTAATTTTTTTGATTTGAAATATTTATTTTTTCACCTTATTTTTACTTAATATCGAAAAAGCACCCTAATTTTCAATCGAAAATTCTCACGTCAAAATATCTGCTTTTTTAAAAACGTCGGTGGGCTTTTTCTTCGTTGAAATCTCTACTTTCTGATGGTGTAAAAAAATATATACATTACTATGGTAAGTTTTCTCAGGAAATGCAAAGAAACGAACTAGAATCCGAAAATTTTTTTCTAATCATTATGTACAATTTTGAGCTATTTATTAAAATTTACACTTTAATTACTCGAAAAACGTAAGATTCCATGTTACATTGATAAACAAAAAAATTACAAGTCGAAATATACTATTATAATTAACAACCAAATAAGTTAATAAAGTTAATATTTAATAAGACATCTACAATATTTTGAGAAAGTTGTAGAATCTTCTTTCGTTTCTTTGCATTTCCTGAGAAAACTTACCATAGTAATGTATATTTTTTTTTACACCATCAGAAAGTAGAGATTTCAACGAAGAAAAAGCCCACCGACGTTTTTAAAAAAGCAGATATTTTGACGTGAGAATTTTCGATTGAAAATTAGGGTGCTTTTTCGATATTAAGTAAAAATAAGGTGAAAAAATAAATATTTCAAATCAAAAAAATTACAGCGTGTTTGGGACATAAATAGGTAAGTTTTCACCAAATTTCGTGAAAAAAAAAATTTGTTTGTAAAAGATAAAAATAGAAAACCAAAAACTTTGTTATTTGAATTTTTCACATAAATTTTGAGGTTATGAAAAAAGTGTAAATACAAAAGTTGTACAACTTTGCCATTTAACTTTTTTCCATAAGACTTGTAGTTTTTCCGGAAATCAAGATAAACCGTTTTTTACCCTTAAAAACTCACCCCCTTCCCCTTCCCGACATCAGATCGCCCGTAAATTATTTTTCTTTTCATTTCTGTTATATTATCTTCCTTTTCCAAAGGGTTTCATTCTACTATAATTTTTTTTCACTTTTTACCATTTTTGACGGCTTAAGCACTGGTCTATAGAGCAGATTCCAAATATCTGCAAAATTCTGAAAGGCAATAAGTCCAACTCTGAAGCGAAAATCACCGCAGGACCTCTGCGGAGCCGTCACAGGATGTGTTCGATCATCTACCCTGGTACCTACCTTGCAATTCAACCAATTGCGGATACCTGGCTAATATATTATTATACAATTATATGCTAATTGCATCGACCTTCGACATCATAGACTAAGATATTGTTATTCAAATATTACAAATCAACAAATCTTCACAATACAAAGCATTATTGAAATGCACATGAATTACTGCAAATGTAAAAAATTTCAGTATATACAGGGTGTTCCATCTAAGAGGGATTCTTCTGTAAGGGTCGTATGACACTATACTAAAATTATAACTAATTTCAGTAATTAATTAAGAACCTTTTAATGTTGCATAGTATCATACACAAATTGCAACAAAAATTGTTGCAGTTTCACACTGCAAATGTAAAATTTATAAAAAAATGGTTTTAATAAAAGTTGCCTGAAGTCATGTGGGCCATGTAAAGAAAATATTATTAGCTTTACAGGGTGTTCCATTTCGCCTGGGTGCTACATAACTTTGTTATTTTAAAAGGAATACCCTTTGAATTCCTTGGTTAATAATAGGTAGAGTTTATGGTGTGTGTTTAAAATTTGTTTGAAAAAAATCCCAATTTCAGCTCTCTAAATGAGGCTAGATAGCGTTTAAACCGTAAGAGTTAGAAACCTGCAATTTTCACAGTTCGTTTTGGTATAAATTACTCTATCTTATCATCTGCGAGCAAAACGCGTACCTTATTCAGACCCGGAAATACTGAGACCTACATTTAATAATCTTACAAGGTGAAAATCATTTTTTTTCAAATAGAATGACCCATATTAATTGTAATGGGTGAATGCAAAATTGAATGCCCTTTCGACTGATATAGCGTATAATAGCATATTATATGCATATATAGCATATTAATCTTTAACAGTTTTCCAGAAAAATCAGGTTCTTTTCTAAAGTCCGAAAAAGTAGCTATGTAACAGCGTCAAGAAGGCCTTTCAAAACCACTTTTCCCTCACATTTTATCAGGCTCGGGACTGACAGTGTCAATATTTACTTGCATTTAAAAAATGGTTTGAGAAACAAAAGTATACCATTAACAACAACTAAAACAAAACGCAAAACAAACTGAAACTCGGAACTCGGAGCACAACAAGGAGAAGAATACTTAGACCGTTGATTTACATGAATTCCTCGATGTGTCCTCCATTTTGATTAATACACAAACGAATTCGGTTTTTAAAAGACTGTTCTACATAGGTCAGCATGTCTGGCGTAATTTCTTGAAATGCTACTGTAATGCGCTGTCACATATCTTCCCCGGTAGTTGGTGGTGTAACGTAAACTTTGCTTTTTATAAATCCCCATAAAAAGAAGTCGCAACTTGTCATATCTGGACACCTTGAAGACCAACTCATGGTCCACCGCGCCCAATCCATCTGTTGAGAAAAGTTTTGTGTAAAAACTGACAAACCGCAGCGGTATTGTGAGGTGGAGCATCAACATGTTGCATCCACATTCTTCGAAGTGTAGCTACAGGAATGCCACCTATCAAATATACTAGAGTGTTTGTTAAAATATTTAAATAAACTGCTCCAGTTAGATGCTGGTCAAAAAAGAATGGTCCAATGACATGGGTTCCCAAAATTGCTCTACACCTGTTCAAATACCATCGTTGGCTATGCGTTGTCCGGAATTAGTGAGGATTTACTGTGTCATAATAATGGGAATTTGACTATGACGAAACCATTTTTATGAAAAGTAGCCTTATCGGAGAACATGACCCATTTAAAAAAATCATCATCTTGATTTAACATCTCAAGTGCCCACTGACAAAAATCCAGTCTCCGCTGAAAGTCTACTTTTAGTAACTCTTGATGTAATTGGATGCGATAACCATGTGCTGTGCTGTGCTTTTGTAAAATCTTATGTATCGACGTTGTACTAATACAATTGCAAGGCCTTCTTGATGCTGTTACAATGCTACTTTTTCGGACTTTAGAAAAGAACCTGATTTTTCTGGAAAACTGTTAGAGATAAATATGGACAACCTTATATCAGTCGAAAGGGGATTCAATTTTGCATTCACCCATGTCAATTAATATGGGTCATTTCATTTGAAAAAGAAAGTTTTTTGATTCGTGAGATTATTAAATGTAGGTCTCAGTATTTCCGAGTCTGAATAACGTACACATTTTGCTCACGGATGGCAAGATAGAGTAATTTATGTCAAAACGAACTGTGAAAACTGCAGGTTCATTTAGAGAGCTGAAATCGTGATTTTTTTAAAAAACAACTGATTATCTCGAAGACGGTAAGTTTTAAACACCATGTACATTTAATAAACTCTACCTAATATTAACCAAGGTATCCAAAAATGCAATAATATGCGGGGCGTTCCATCTAAATTAACACAGTTATGTAGCGTCCACGCGAAATGAAACACCCTGTGAAACCAAAAATATTTTCTTTACATAGCCCACATGATTCCAGACAATTTTTATTAAAACCATTTTTTCTATAAATTTAACAGTTACAAAGTTACAGAAGAATCCCTCTTAGGTGGAACACTCGGTATAAGCATTAACTCCGTCGTAGAATTACAATGAAAATAAACATTAAAAATTACTTTTACTTTATTTAGGAAAATCCACATGCAATTTGAAGCATAAATAATTTGCAATTACAATTTCCAATTTTTAACCATTTCTATCTCCCAATGCTGTCTCATTACAACAAGTTATACTAAAATGTATCCTCACTTTCGATTACACCTTGCAAATTGTTACATAATCGGTACAGCATTCTTTTATGTCGATTGAGCATTTTTTTTATCAGCAGAGTATTTGAGAATTAGGTGTGCTGTACGAAAGCACTTACACGTTAATATTGTGATACAGTTACGCTTCAAAGTCGATAAATTCTGCATGAATTACAAAGTCAAATTGATTCCCCACTCAGACACTGTAGAGCTAAACCAACAATCGATATGCAAAATGTATGATAGCTGCAATCTGTCGCGCTATGTATACATACACGTGATTAATGTAGCAATTCCAGCAGCATCAGGTCCATTAAAAATCTCATATAAGTGAATCGATATACTCCCCCTGTCGACAGAGATGTTAGAGACGCTCAGTGGCGGATCACGTGTATAACAGTAAAGGATGAACGTGTACAGTTGTGGACAAAAAAAAGTTTCCGGCATAAAATATTTATAGTCTTTTATAAAAAGGGGGATGGTCGTTCTTTAAATTGTTTTAAAGGTTTTATGTATAAAAAATTTTTGTTTATGGTTTACATAATGTTTCTTTTCTTCCAATATGGCACCAATAAGGAAAGTTGTTTCTCTGTCCTGCAAGGCTATATACTTAAATTTCCCACAAAAAAAATGTTCTAACATTGTCTAAGTTAAAAGAATCTACCTATTTTCGTTTCCGATTTAAGAAATTATTTATTTTATTATTTTTGTTTAATCATGTGTCCCTATTTATCATTAGTGTTAGAAAGGTTAGTTTTTATTTAACTGACTGTTACGCCATACATTTCTCTCTTAATCTCTTTCTGTCCTGTGTCATCTATTTAATATCTTCCCACGCTATTACTCCCTTGTCTCTTGCTTGCTTCGTCTGTAATCCCTCTTTTTCTTAGTCTTCCTTTTTAATTTTTCTTTATTGCCTTCGTTTTATAAACTCTTTTAGTTAAGCCTATCATCCAGCATTCTAAACACATGTCCAAAGCATCAAAGTCGCCCTTTTATCAATATTTCATTTATCGGCAGTATTTGTAAGTTCAGTCTGTACATTTCAATACTTATTTTATCTCTTCTTGTTCTGTTTTCTGTCTTGCGTGGGAATTTCATTCCCATTGCGTTGATAGGTGGCTAATGTTCCTATCTTACTATTACCATCACTGGTCTTCACTGCTTGTGTATTAGTATTCTTTGGTATTTCTCTCTTGTTTTAAAATATGTTAAAAATGTTTTGCTGTTTTCTCATCTATCTCTTTCTCAGTTATAGCAGCCCTAAGTACTTATAATTTTCTATCCTTTGCTATTTCTTTCTCACCTAGATGCTAAGTAAAAAATAAGAATAGCGTGTCGATTACATTAAAAACGAGATTCTTATTTCTTACTTTGCTTAATTTTTTAGTTTGTGCACAATCTAGTTTTACAATGAACCGAGAAAACAATGCATTTACTACTTCCGAACGTGTCGATATGGTGTTAGTGTATGGTGCAGTAGGAGAAAATGCGCTCGCGGCGACTAAGTTGTACCGGGAACGATAGCCACAACATCACCCCCCATGTGCAAATATAATCCTATAGTTCAGCGGCTGCGAGATACGGGAAGTGTTATTCCTCGAAGAGAAGGACGTGGTCAGCAAGTGAACATTAATGTCGAAGATGCAGTGTCGGAAAATCTTGACGAAGACACTATAATTAGTACTCGACGACTCGCACAGAGAAAATATTTTGATCCATAATTGAACTTTATTTTACAAAAAAAAAAACGCAAAAATAGAACTTTTTCGTATATGAGTTTTCTATTACAAATATCATTAGGAAACTGTTGTTTAATTTTTATAGATTATAGACACCACACACTGTATATTTCTGTGTAACTGTTTTCGGAATCAGCTACTACTATGATCATGTGTAAACATTAATTCACAGTTTTGTTTGTCTCAATTTTAATATCCCAACTTTAGGGACTTCGTCTCTTTTTTTCGCTTCTTTTATGGGTCACTATATGATAAAAGGTTTAGAACGTATTCCTATTTGACTCTTTGGTTTCTTTTTCGTTTTAAATTCTTTTGATTCGTCATCTGATCTACATTTCAGCTATTCTTGATTATCTCTAGCATTCATATTTTCAAATTCCTTATAAACATCTTTCCTGTTTACCTGGTCAAAAGCTCAAGGTTTATGAAAAACGTATATAGATCTTTTCACTAACTTGTCTTGTTATAAACATTAGATCTTGTGTACTTCTATTCTACTTAAAACTTCTTTCTATTTTTTCTCCTATCCTTCATTCCAATATTCTAGATAATCATTGCATTATTATCCTATTTAAAAATTTTCTAGTTTTAGTCTCTTGATGGCATCTATTACCTCATCTTGTATAATTTTCGGATCTTCCATGACTATTTTTTTCTTTCTCTTCTTAGAGTATTTGATTCTGATCCTTTTAGTTCTTCAAAATATTGTCTTTATTTTACTTTCTCCGACCCTGATGATTCTTCCACGCCCTTCTTTGATGTTCATGATATTATATTCTTTTGTTTTTGTCAATTATTTTTATGTTCCATAAAATGCTTTCTGATTTTCTCTTTTCCGTTATCTATCCTTCAAACTTTTCTCACGATTTTTCCTGAGTATTCTTTACCACAATTTTCTGTTCTTTAGATATCTTAAGAATTTTCTCTGTGATATCTACGCAAAAACAGTTGTAAAATAAAAGTCAGTTTAAAGTATAACGTTTATTGAAGTATAGTAATATATACAAAAGTAAGAAAACATGCAATCGCTGTAAGCTAAAATTCACCATATATTTCAAATTCTAATGTGGGTTATCGGTGTTGTTAAGTATAGTAAAAACAGTAGATTCACAGTAAAGGTTTCTGTAAAAAATCTATATAAGTAATTTTTACTACGAAGGAAATTCGTGTACATATTCTTATACATGTGTAAAACCCTAGAATTCTTATACAAAACGAAGTTTTCATGTTTTTTTTTTTTGTGTAAACATCTCTAAGATTTGCCCACTACAAATTTAACTACTTTATATTATAATTAGCTCTATTATAATCATGTTCTAAATACTATGTGCTGGTAACAACGTAAACATTTAATTTCTTTATAAATATCGAATGTGGCACAAAACTTGGATGTAACGCGAATTTTACTGAAAACGCTAGCAGCAACAGGTTAATAAATCTAATATTATACTCAATGAGAAACATCTCAAACACCAAAACTTGTAAATTAGATGTGGTGTATAAATATAGACATTTAAATAGATATATACTTTTTTGTAATAGTTCAATACATTTACGTGATCAAATTTCGATGCTAAATTTGATATGAAAACACAACATCCAACACAGAAATTCAGCCTTTTGCTTCGAGAGACATCACAAATTCTTGTTGGGCAGGGCAGAAGTCTACATTTCGGTGAATTTAAGTTGATTTTTGATTGAGTTTTATTATATTTTGATTCAATATATGTGAAAGTATATGCTTGCAAAATATGTAATACAGAAAACGAAATACTTTCTGTTTAACTATATGGACAAATAAAAAATCATCATTATCATTATTATTCGTTATCAAAACATGCAGTAACGATTATTTTAATTAAATTTTACAGCTTAGTACATTGGTATGTTTTTGTCTGCAGTAAAAAAGGGTCCAAGTAGTGTGATTCACACATTAAAAATCGTGCATTTATTTGAAAACTTCTGTAATTAATTTTAATAACCATTAATGGTAAGTACGTTTTGATTGTACTAATACTACTCATTAATGTATCGTAGATAAAACATTGAATACCACCAAAAACAAGTTAAAAAACGATAATAATTTGGCAAATAGAATTGATATGAATGTACACTTATGTATAATGGAATTACTATGTTTATATAAACCATATGTTTCCAATTAAATAATGAATTTTATCAACAAATTTCGGAATATCTATGGGGTCATCGTTACCACCAGTATTAAGTAATATTTTTATAGATTATTTTTGGAGAGAGATATATTGTACTTAATGTATATACAGGGTGTTAGAAATTTGACTGCCTTTTTTTAACAGATAGAATACATTAAAATAAACAAAAAAATCTTACATGACATGGGTCCTAAACATTTCCGATAAAAAAAAGTCGATTGACATATCTGCGTGCATAAAATACCATAAAATACAATGTTTATCACTTTTTTAACTTTATGCTTAGTTCTAAAAAATAATTGGCGTTGGAATAAATTTAATCTGATAATTATCAGAAAAAATAAGAGGAATAGATAACAAATTTAACATTAGAACAGTATTTCAGACAAATAATACTTCACAGGGTTGTTTGTCAAAGACGCGTCCATAATAATGATATATAAAGTAAAGAAAAATTGCATTTTTGTCTGTATTTTTTTGTGTGTAATAATTTTGGTTAGGCAAAAATATCCCCTTCAATGATCCTTTTGGCACAAAGGATTGTTTAATTAATATTAAACATTTTTCACAGATGGCAAAATATCTAACAGAGGAAAAAATAAATTTTGTGAAATTACGTAAAAATACAAATACTCGACAATTAAGTTAGTAAATTTGCAGAAGTCACTGGTCCAAAAAATTTTTTTTCGCGCCACCTCATCCGCGATAAAGTACACATTTATTTGACCTTCAGCGAACAAAGCTATTTATCAGTCGGAGCGGAAAATGCAAAGAAAACCTCTGACTCTGACTGATGCTGACACGATCCGAGTTTCACCTGAAACTGAAATTAATTGAAAAAAATTTGACGGGGGACCGAAATAAGGCATTAGTCCTATAGTCCTTTATCAAATTCTAAACGAAATTAATTGCTAATTGTATCCGACCGGATAATTAGATTAATGTTTGCCTGAACAAAAGCGGCTGGTCGTGAAATCGAGCATTTAATTCAAATAAATCAGTTGTCTCCAATCTGAAAGGCTGGTTACTGGAACTGGGTCGAAATTTGAACAATGAGGAAATCTATTTATATTGTCTAAATGCCTCTGGCGAAATAGACCCTCATTATAAGCAATTACATTTAAATATTTAGAAATGTTTTACATTTTTATGATTCATTGTTAGTTTGTCAGTTTATTAACTGCATCTATTTCAGCATTCGATTAATTTCAAATTGTTTTTAACTTATATTTTTGAAATAAACATTCATTTATTGATAAAAATTTAATATACAATTCCACTAATTTGGATTTCTACTTTTTTTATACCATTAAATACAACCTTTAGGACTTCTTTGAAGTGATATAAATTGTTTAACACGAAGATGGCAACAACACTTTTTTTATTCATATATTTTGCACATATTCAGAGCTAAAGCAAATATTGCTTTTGATTTTAAGAAAAAAATTCTAATTTTGAAATATTGATTAAGAAGTGTAGTAAAATTTCTATCCCTAATTGCTTTTATATGCCCGCTAATGAACAATTCATGTGATTTTGTGAAAACTTTATGGTATTCTTCAATTGCTATCAGAAGACCCTTCGTTTTCAATTAAAGTAAAGACATATTATTTCACTTAATAATGTGGCACTTTCCTCTTTAATTTTAACTTAGAAATTTCTTATTAAAGTGATTGATGTTTTCTTACACCTTAATAACCTTAACCATCGTATTCAGTCATTTTGGCGTCAAATATGACAGAATACATTAAAGTAAGTTCGGTGAGAGGAACATAATGGCTTAAACGTGTAATATATTTCCATTGATTGATGATTGTCCATAAAAATTTAATATCCGTTAAATGCCTTTTATGATATAAAAATTTTATTATTTTCATATTAAGTGTGCCTATTTTGTTACCCAATAACTAATAAATAAATTGTTTTCCTTTAACACAATAAAAAATAAAGGCCCTTTATTGGATAAAATTCTTTATGAAAGCATCAAAAAGAAATGTAAATACATATAAGGTTCCTAGTAACCGTTGTTTGAACAAGACGTATATATTTTTGTATTTCAAGTTTCCCATCACATTTTTTATTAAATGTTAATCAATTTTATAAAAAGAACGCTTTTCCATTTACATACATTTCAATAAACCTCGTTTCGTGAGGGAAAACACAAACTTTTCGTCGGATTTGGCATTCTAAATATAAAAATGTACGAAAGAATCCATTCTAATGGATATTTATATCTCTTTTTAATTTCTTTTGACAATATATCCTTGCGGATTTCTTCATCCATTAATCTAACTTCAAATAGGAAAAGGCGTTCAAACTTCAACTTCACACTACAGTTTTTTCAACGCACTCACTAGAGGATGATGTATTACAAAACTTCCCCTCTAATACGTCTTCATTAAACCCAGCACATACAAAACATAAAAGTTTGACTTCATTAAACTTTACAGAGAAAGTGTAAAGGGTATCAAACTTCGTGTAGGTAGGAGTTCCGATACGATATCTGCTTTAAAATCGAGAACTTTTTATTTTTTGTTCAGATACTTACTGGTGCATACTCACACATCGAAATTAAATGGATTTGTTTGAAAAATGACATATTTGATGCAAAACTATTGAGTAAATTAAATAAAGTAGTTATTGAAAATTATCGACTTCCCATGAAACACAAAATAAGCTGTCTAATAGATAACTAAACTTTTTCTAAAAGCTCTAAAAAATTTGATTATTTTTAGACCATCTAAAATTTAACTTTTATAAAAACGCATTTAATATGTTATTATTCCAATAAAAATTAAACATTGAATCTCAGACCTCAAATCATCGGTAAATTCATTAGAAGAAATAGCTTCAAATTACAGTTTACAGAAAATATATTTTCATTTCTCAACTTCAAAAACTAATAACTGGACAATATCTACCACTACCTTTTTAGCTGACTTCTTACAATCGATGCAAGTCAAGTGTAAACCAGAATTGTAAGAAACAATCCGATAAAGTCGATTGTAACAAATGAATATATTGTATCGATATTGTAACACAAGTATGTGGTCGATTGTAACAAATTCCAATTGGTATTGATATTTGAAGTAAGTTTCCTATACACACTAAGTATCAGTAGTGTATCATGTATAAATTATCTAAAGGATATTATTTGAACGATCATACTTTTTACTTACTCTCGTTGTATTTGTTACAAGTGCCACCATTAGTTGAATGTATTAAAGTTAAGGTTTCAAAGAGACGTACCGAAAAAGAAAAATTTCAAGAAGTTAAAATTAAGTTGACCTTTACAACAAAGTAGGACGTGCAAAACAGCGTTATAAACAAATTGTCCCAGGGTCAGGCAAAAGCCGCTCGCGAATTCGCTCTTTTTGCATTAAATAGAGCTTATTTTTACGATAATTTAAAAAAAGAGAGAGAAATCACCTACGCCTCTTTGTCCCAAGATAACTTTTTTACATAATGTTAATTGTTAATTAACTATTGGACATTTGAACCGGGATTTTAGATACAATTAAAGAAGAAAAGTTTTACATTGATAGTTAACTTTTATTGCTGCTAGCGCGTTTATCACATGAACTATCTATGTACAACTTTCTGAAAATAAGAATTTAACCCTTTCTTTAATTGTCTCGAAAATCCGGGTCTGATATGACTAATAGTTAATTAAGAATTGACGTTAAAAAAACTATCTTAGGAACAAAGAGCCGTAGATGATTTTTTTCTTTTTTTAAATTACCGTAAAAATAAGTCACATTTAATGCAAAAAGAGCGAATTCCCGAGCGGATTTTGCCTGACCCTGAGACAATTTGTGCGTTCTACTTTGTTAGTTGTGTTAATTTTTGAAATTTTTCTTTTTCGATACGTTTCGAGTATTAGTGCAATTCTAGTGTCAATCGACATTAAAAGTTATAGTAAGTTCTAATGCACGATTTAATAGCTTAATTAAACAACCACGAATTTGTCGTTGATTCTCGAGATTACTCATAATTTTCTTGGTTTTAATTATTGTAAAACGCGAGCTGTTTTAATTTAAAAGACTTAGATTTGATAAGCATATAAACATGTCCAACAAAATTTACAAAGGAAAATTCCAAAAACTTTAGACTCCAAGACGATTAGTGCAATTATTGTTACAATCGACACATTTAAAGTTATAGTACGTTCAATTCATTATTTTTTGTAAATCAGGTCACGATTTAATAGCTTAATTAAACAAACACAAATTTGTTGTTGATTTTCGTGATTACCCTTAATTTTCTTGGTCTTAATTATTGTAGAACGCGCGCTGCTTCAATGAAAAAAGTTTGTAGTCACGCTAATGCGAGGCAGGCTACGACTCGTCCCTGGTAAAACAAAAGCCTGCTTAATTAATGAGTTTCCATTGCGTTGCATGCTCAAATGAAAACGGCAAATATCGTTATAACCTAATAACTTGTTGGCACCATCGGGTTAATGTACACCTGAAGGCTGATGTTTATCAGAAAATTACATGTGGTGTGTAAAAAGACATACATCTTCTTCGATTAGACATAAAATTCAGTTCACATATATCGCAGAGGAAAAATTATGTCACAGTGGCTTGTGATAGCTACTGCATGTATCATGTTTCCTTTGCTGGGTACATTTGAAATTCAATATGAGAATGCACCGGTTCCAGATATTTCACATCAGGTTTTGAATTAGTTTTAAATTTAAAATTGCAAATTTTACATATTCCGCAGGTGGCTGTCAAACGTGACAGCTAAACTTGTTTTATGATGTAAGGTGGGTAAGGAATATACTTTTTGTTACACTTTTCAGTTTGTAACTTCGTATAACGAGAATTACAAAGTTTGCCTTGTACTAAGGAGAAATGTAATTATTTTTAAATATGTACTTTTTCCATTCCTTTATCATAAAATAAATCCGTAAACTCTTTGCAGTTAAAATTTTAATATGTTTCAGCTTCGTTTTAAATAAAGAATAAAGCAAAAAATTGCAACCTTTCAGCTGTTATTTCTTATCTTTCACATTTCAATGTTTGTGAAAAGTAAATCGTAACACTTTTTTACATTGAAATTTGCGCTATGCGAAAAATAAAAAATATAACAATTGAATCAAAATAAAATCCAACCCAACTTTTAAAAACCATAAAAAATGTATCTGTTCTTGTCACAATTTTCTTCAAAAATATGTGCCCTTATCTATAGACTGAGGGCCATTTGTACAAGCCATTAATGAATTAAACGACCAACATATTTGCCTTTAGTCCGTTTACCATCAATCAAAATCAACAAAATTCGATTACAACAATTCTTACGCTTTCTATGCTGAGCATATAGCATGAAATATGGGGACGTTTTTTACATATTACAATAAAAAAGGTACTCTCTAGAAATACGACTAATACAATAAGAAATATTTCCAAAAATTACCTCGAAAACTAATACTAAGCAGTTAATAAGTTAAATTTTAGGACTAAAATTATGTACAAGTAATTTTTTAAGTGTAAAAAATCACAGTGCGTTTGGGGAGAGTGCGTAGAGATAGAAAAACAAAGGAGCAAAAATATTAGATTACTTACGACCCACTAGATTGGATATAAGTACAGCTATAAACAATAAAATGTTTCCGATCTATACTGCTCGTGGTCCTTTACAAAGCAGGGTTTTATTCATTTAAAACCCTGTAAACATTAAGTAAAAAACATTTTTTTGTCCACAGCTTTACAAGTAATTCAAATACTCTCATGTATAACACCCTACAATCAAAATATTTTCTGTTTTACAAAATAAACCGACTACTGGTTTATTTTAAAGATATGCGAAGGAACAGTAGAAATTTCAAAAATATAAGCTAAAATTATATGTTTCACATCATACGAATGTTATATTTAAAAGAATAAAATAACAAATAAAGTTTTAAAACTATTAGTAGTATAACACTTACAAGTATTTAAATATCCTGGTACTGTATTTTACTTTATATTAGTTTTGTTAGTTTTAATAGCTTAGAAAAACTGAAACAAATGTTATAAAGGGATACGAGGAGCTACTAGAGATTACTTAGTATTAAGTACAGTGCTCAACAACTTAATATGGTTAATGACGACAAAATAAATATGCCAACAAATCTACGAGTAAAAAGATAATGAAGGTAAATGTATTTTCATACCATTTTAAGTTGTTGTTTATGTATTTTATTATTCCTTATGCTTTGAACACTAAATAGTTATATTTGATTTGATGTTTAGCGAAATTGGCTAGTATTTAAAATTCTTACATTATCTTCTGTATGCTAGAACAAGTAATATAGTTCAAAAAAGGGCCTTAGGTGCTAACTATATTCCTTGTCTGTTCAATTCAGTTGGCAAAGCTTCTCTGTATGCCTCTTTTCTGGAAGAATATTTCATGAGTCAAGTGCTTCATATCCAACATCGATTTGTTGTCATTTTTCCTTTACTTTTTTTAAATGTATAATTTTGACTTTGACGTATCTGATTTAAAAATGTAAAATGTATTATCAAACACAATAATCTCTTCGTAAATATGCACATATCATAAAATGTTTATGTCGTTTTTAGCGGGTGTTATAAAAGTAAGACTTTTCAGTGTCATAAAATTTTACGAGATACTAAAAACTCGTTTTATTGCAAACAGAATAAATATCGCCGCAATGAAGTGATTGCGAATACATTTTTTTTTAATGTATAATATTCTCGAAGTAAAACAAAAAATGTTTTAATGTGCTAATATTATAGCTGATTCAAGAGAAGTTCTTAAATTTGATCGATTTCGATTCCATAATTCATGGTAATTTTTTTTACTATACCTTATAATCTACAACTCTCCAAAAGTTTAAACTTCAATTAATAAAAACGAAGATTTAGATTTTTGTTCCTAATTCTCTCCCTAGTCGCCTCTTATGGTGAATGGATAACAATATCTCATAATAAAACAATATCCTGGACTTTAGTTTTACTTGAAGCTACTTAAAATTTTTCTCTTCGTTTTCTAGTAAACAACCCAGAATAGAGATAGAGAGTTATCTCGTAAAAAAGTAGAAGTAAATCTATTAATACATTTTTCATTTCTGGAAAACCCTTTAGGAACAGTAGGATCAGTGAATATTGTCCAAATGAATGAAAAATATGAATATGCATTCAAATGCTTTATGGAATATTGCAAGGAAGAGTTATTTCTTGAAAAATGTAATGGCACCTGTAGAAAAGATGTGTTTAAAGATGAAATCTTCAACTTTATGGACCAATGATTCAATATTGAAGGCTACCAAGCACAAGACAAACAGA
This sequence comes from Anoplophora glabripennis, assembly GCF_000390285.2. Classification (NCBI taxonomy): domain Eukaryota; kingdom Metazoa; phylum Arthropoda; class Insecta; order Coleoptera; family Cerambycidae; genus Anoplophora; species Anoplophora glabripennis. The sequence continues at coordinate 286,852 of NW_019416463.1, read as the reverse complement.
ATGTAATGCAAAAAGAATAAAAGATTTTAGCTAAGGAAGAAGTCCGGAAACGTATCCTGGAAGGTTATGGTACGAGATAATTAATGATTAAGAAACTTGACCTTTTTTTCTGTGCACATTTTTAGGTTGCTTCAGTATTTCGTATTTCTGGGTCTATAGAATGGATGAACTCAATGGCGTATAAGATACATAAAACCTACGATCTAATTTTTTAATCAGCATACCTGATTGTAAAGCCAAGAAATCAAGATCATCAATCAAATGGATTTGAATACCTATCTATATACCACAACTATGATACGTTGAGATGAGAAAACATGAATACTGTGCGATTTCTGGATTAAATATCAAAACGGAATAGAATGCTGAAGGTAGTAGATATCCATCAATTACTGAATTGTATAATCCGACAGAATAAAAATAATATATTATTAGTTCAAAAAGCCGTAGCGGATGAAGGGCATCACTCGTTCGACAAACAAAATTTTCACAGTAGAAAATATTGAGCAAAAGAACCATACTAGTTCCTCTGAGGTTGTCACAGCTCTAATAATGCTGCTCCACTGTCCAATAACTCAGACATAAAAAAAGTGTTCTGTTCCACAGATAACACCGATACAATCCCAAGTACTTGAACCCCCAGAAACCGAATCAGCCATGGGATATGCTTCATCGTTTTCCAGTTTATTTAAATTGCCAAAAACGACTCTTAGGCTCATTGAGTAGAATTCTCCTTATGCCTCATATTCGCATGGTCATTGCATATTTCGGATATTCAAAGACTCAATTAATCTCTGCACCTCTTCAACTTGGTGAACACTACAATACCACCCGTAAAACTTCAGCTTTAATCCTACATTTGGCAGATTCATGTCAAAAGTGAAGCGAACTTATTTAATAAATAACAAAGAACCTAAATCCACAGAAACTGCACACAATACGATCTACTCATTTTATATTGCAAATATATGAAGACTCAATATAAGGAAGGCAAAATCAGCCCTGTCACGATATCCTTGTAGTGTCTGGATGAATAACTCTGCTTCTGGAAGCCCCGAAATCTGCCACAACTTTACATTTAGTTATTATTTTCCAGTACTTACTGCTGATACTGTTAAAATGAGATCAATGACAGGAAATGATGGGGAAAAGGAATCTTCTATATAGATCTTTCGAAGATTAAAAAAGGGCGATACTGAAGTCTTTAGATGTATTTTATGACTAAATTGTCTCATTTACAATTGTCTTCATAGATTTTAGGTACACCATCGTTGCGGGTCCTTTGCAGGACAGCATTCATGAAATGTAAACTTACAACATATTTTAAGGCTTCGGAGAATTAGGTAAGCTGCTTAGATCTTGCTGTCTCAGAACTAGAAATCCGTGATTTGAGTTTGTGATTTGAATCCGCCGAATGTAAAATATTAAGTGATTTTTTGGTTTTAGAAGTGGTTTCCTGATGTTCAGCGGATGATGAAGAGTTGCAACGTTTTGGCTGCTTTTTGGTTCTGGGAGTAATTTTTGGCAATTTAATGAAAACAGAACTCATCATTCTCTGAGATCCAAGTACATAGGAATCGGCCGCTTACAACTGTGAGAAAATAGTATTTCCGTACAATCTAGAAATTAATATTTTCTAAGAGTTACTCCTCTAGCAACAACTCGTTTGATTTACTTTTCCTACAGTTTATCTTATCGGATATGTGAAAATTTTTACCAATCGACAGTAAACGCATTTTCTTTCATAACTGTGAATGGCTTGATTTGATTGGGGTAAATTTTGATATGGCTGAAATGAAAAGACCTGACGTAAAACTTTTTCACATTCACGTCAACATCAATTAGTGGCATGGGGAAGAAAGGTGACCACTCTTTTATATGTACTACTCTTTCTTAATTAGATTTGCCTGTAACGTTTATCCTATCAAGAACCTCAACAAAACATGCTATGTCCCATATCGATCTTACTACACAATTAAATTACATCTAAATATCAGTTCCCACTACCATTTCCCTCGAAGCTATTCCACATTCGAGATTACGTATTAACGGATAATAAAAACACGACAAAGGAACATCATCCGAGATGCTTATATGTGCTTAATATTAAATTCTCATTCGCTAAACGGGGACTGCTGGGCCCCCTCTTCTGTGTTTAATTAAATATTTGCATGTGAATGAGTTGTCCTGTACCCGTGCTAACCGTAGAAACATTTTTCGTGCAGAAATTCGTCCTTGCCAGCGCTAGAAACCTTCTAAATGTGTGGATTAGGTAACAACAGCTAGGCTTGGATTTGAATGTACAATTATTTGTCTACCATCCAGTGGTTAAGTTTTTGTTAACAAGATGAATATTTCATGACAGCTACAAATTGCTCGTGGATTTTCAACTAGCGGTTGTAAATTCTAATAGTTCCCATAATGCGAAAAGTCTGTGGAACAAATAACGCAAATAATAGCATAGCTGTAATGACTTCCAGTGAATACAAAAAAAATCGTTAGAAATAAATGGAAAATTCCAATGATAAATAATAAATAATTCAAAGACTGTTTTCGTTGTTTTGTTAATTGCAGTCTGTAACATTATTATTTACTTTTTCATCCAATTTTATTCGGGTAAATAATTCATGGCAAAAATCGATGTAGAATTTGTGACAGGAAAGTGGATTTAGTTGAAAAATGTATCATTACACTTTTTCACTATTCTAGCCAGAGAAACTCGATATCTAATGCACTGACGGCGTTGAATTGTTAGTAATTTAAGTCTTACTAATGGAAAGCTTTGCCAACTAAAAGCTTTTGTGTGCATCTGTTATGGGAAACGTGTTTTTTGCTCGAATTTACCGCTTAGTGAGGCATTTCAGCAAGTTTCTCACGTAAAAATAACACGATTTGGGAATCAAGTATATTTTTTTAACCTGCTATATCCTAGGATGAATATAAATCATACTTTATTTGCTGCTGTCTTCAATTGCGTTAAGATATTCTTTGATACTAGTTTAAAAATGCTATATGTTATCGTAAATTATGTAGGTATTGTTTAGAATAAGCTGTCTTAGTGTCTAAGCAGTTGAAATGAAAACATTCTTCCACAGTTTTGTTGACATTGAGGATATAGACAAAGTAAATAATATGTAAGTTCGTATATATAAAAAAAATTAAAACAACAGCTTTTATTTTCATATTCTTCTCAGCAAACGCTTTCATTTGATCCCATATCTTGGGGGTGCATAAAAAATAACTGGTCCGCCATCTTTGGGAGTCCGCCATATTGGATTTAAAATGACGTCACTTAGCTAACCATGCATTGTCATCCAAGCTAAAGCGTTTGCAAAATTTCAGCTCGAGTTAAATAAAAGCTTGTAAAAATGCTTTATTCACTAAATAATTTCATTTCTCTTTAAAAAGAAACGCAACTGAGCGTCGCATTTTACAGCATACAAGATATCGTCTCATCTGTTTTCCCTCAGAACTACAGTAACATGGGGTTTGGTACGGGAGATGTGACGAAAAAATTATTAAGATACGCTACTGCATATTATTCAATAAACCTCTAGAAACAGCATTAACCATTTAATTTTATTTCTTTTTTTATTGTATTTGATATATTTTATTCAAAAAAAGATATTAATAAAATAAAATGTTGTGACACCAACATTTTTTATGAAAACTCCATTATCAAGAACTAAAAAAAGTGGGATAGTCCCTTACTCTTTAAAATGTAATATTACATTAAAAATAGCCAAAAAAGGTCAAAAATTTATTTTGTTTATACATACAAATATGTATATAAATATTTTCGAGAAGTTTTAAAAATTATAATTATTATGAATTTGACATGGAGACAAGCAGTTCAATTAAAAGAAAAGAAAAGATAATCAATGCAAATTCTTTAATAAGGGTATTTTCCATTTTCCAAATAACGAAAACACTTAAAAAAATTTGGGTTGTAACTGACATAAACGCCAAAAATTCCTGGATTGATAAAACAGTTGTTGTACCTGGCCAATTTTTCGTCAAATAATACGTCAGAATCTAGGAAAAAATATGAAAAAGCTACGCAAGATTTACCGAATAATAATGATAATTCTGAGAGGTTTGCAATTATTGTAATAATCCGAAAATCACTCTCCACGTGACGTTGTGTGCTAAGCGAACCGATTTCAGTATTTTTATTATGAAAAGCGTGAAAAATTTGTGTAGCTGAGATTGTGCGCAAATTCCGTGGAATTTTAATAAAACTGGCCGGCCCTAGTACTTTCAAAATGCACAATGCAGCGGATTTTAACCAAAGATCTGCATCTGCATCCATTCAAGATTCAGCTAACTCAAGAACTGAATCCTGACGACCATTTAATACGCCGGATATTCATTGATAGGATGGCGGAGAATCAACAACTGGACGGTGAGAGACAATCCTCGGGTCATTCAAAAACGACCACTGTACACCCAAAGAGTGACAGTGTGGTGTGAATTTTACGCTGGTGGGTTGATTGGTCCGTTCTGGACTGTAAAATGAGGCTGGAAACGTAGGACTGTCAATAGAGAACGATATCGAGAGATGCTATTGAATTTTTTGTGGTATCATTTGGATGGCATGGATTTGGATGACATGTGGTTCCAGCAGGATGGTCCCACATCTCATACAGCACGTGAAATTTAATGGAGGACTCATCTCACGTAACAATGAAGTGACTTGGCCACTAAGACCATGCGATCTTACGTCATGCGTTTTTTCCTGTGGTGATTCGTAAAGTGGAAAGTTTATTCTGCTTAAATGAATATCATTCCAGAAATGAGGAGAGTTGTCAACGAAATTCAGCTGCAGGTATGCGAAAGCGTGATACAGAATTTTCTTAAAAGAAGTCGGTATACCAAAGGGTCCCGAAGGAAATCTTGCGTTTGTTTTGACAGTGTTTTATAGTGTTTTGTAATTTTCTAGTTTATTATAGTATTGGGTTGGCGTATTGATTATTTTCTATTTAAATATCTATAATTTAGGTCTAACATCGTGTTAAATATGTCAAAAATAATACCACATAAATATACCATTAACCCAATTCCAGCGTGAGAAACTGTGCTGAAATCACCCTTTCCGTGTTATCTGTCCACCATCTGGGTCCTCGCGGACCGAGACGCAATTTGTTCTCTTCCCGCCTTTATCTTAACACATTGCTCAGAATCAAAGTCCCTAATGTTCCATTTTATTACTTAGCGATAATAGATTTTTTTGTATTTTTCATCTAGTTTACGAGCTTGTGAAGCTTTATGCGCGTTATGTCGCCAGCGAGGCAAAAGAAAAACAAGGGAACGTCGACGGTAAATAGAGTGTTTGATTGATGGTCTGCTCTGACTGATATTTTTCACAGGATTGTGTCTATGAGTATCGACAGAGTTTATTGAAAGTACATGAAAATGTTTTCCATTCACTGGATTCCATTATACACAAAAAAGGATATTTACATAAATATGGTGTCACGTTGTCAAATTTAACAACAATACATTTTACCGTCCCTTTTCTATCAATCTAGGGAAAGTGGTAAAGGCCAAAGTTTCAGGAAACTTTCTTGCGATTTCAATGAAATAGTAAATAATTGACTCTTACATTTTGAAGATACACTGTAAGAAAAATTGGACTTATTTTCTCTCAATTTCAATAATGTATCAATTCTTGTCCACATCCGATTGAGTAAAATTTTCCTCTATTAATTTGAGTACAATCAGTTTTAGCTCAAATATTATGAAAAATGTGTAAAAATATTTAAATTTGTTTACAGTGTATGACCTAAAATGGAATATCCTATATCCTATGAGCAGGGTCAGTAAATAATCCAAAATATTGTATAAACAATGACATATATGTATCATTGTAATGGAAAAGAGAGATAAAAGATAAATTAAAAAAAACAACAAATAGACAGTGTTCCATAAAAAAAAGTAACAGTAGTTTGGTTTATATCTTCGAAACACAACAGTCAATTGTTTTTAACAGATTTCATTGAAAGCGCAAGATCATTTCCTAAAACTTTGGTAGGTATATGATACAGATTATTGATAATATAGACGGGTTACGTGGACAGTAGTAGAATTAGGATATATGGGGCGATTTGAAAAAATATGTCATAAATTCTTCTGTTTTTGACATAGGTATAGGGCGACAAAGACGATTTTTTTAATCAAAACCACAACCTTTTCAAGAAACTACACTGAAATTTAGGACAAGTGAAGTTAGAATAGAGGTTAGGTACTATCTGCTTCAGCAGCATTTTAGAATATAACATTTTTGAGGTTAAATTTTCTTCAATGGCATTAACATATAATGTAAAATTTAGTTTTTTTACTAATATAACGTAACATTTAATTTAACGCGAAAAAGGCATACCCTTCTTGAAATTACTAAAAATATTCAGCTTTTGGGGAAAACACATTTGACCTTCCCAAAATCCACCAACATATGATGTTCCCTAAATAATCTAATATATGAAAACACTTGGTTTCTCTAATCAGTCTATGAAAAAAATGCATGAATTATTATTTTTTTAAATGTACCTAATAAACGTGGATTAGTTAATTATGCCTGCATTAAATTGTTATCACCTAAAAGTCTCAATAACATTTTTAACCGGATACATCTTTAAAAATATTTCCACCCTACTGTTCTTCCTCTTTAATTTTTTTTTTATTTCAGTAGGTAGGTACTGATTATAAAAAATATCTTTTAGTTTTTTTTTTCATATGAGAATTAGTTTCAAAGGAAAATAAGACTATATTAATAATATGAAAAAACTGCTTCTATCAAACTGAGAATTATAGTTCTAACAACTCTTTTTTAGTTAGAAGAATACCATGTTTTTTTCCGAGACCGATTTGTTCTCACTAACCTTGTACCATATATTCAGTTTACTTCACCAAGTATGGATGATATATTTGAAGTACATGTTGTATCCACTTCTAAAGCTTTTGACAAAATGCATCATCCTACTTTGTTTAATAAACTGGAAAATATCGGTGTGCATGGCAATCTCTTAAGGCTGAAAACATCATATATATCTAATCTAATTCAGCTTTAAGTTGGATCAAAATAGCATCAGGTGTATCACAAGGGTGTCAGTTGGGCCCTTTATTTTGCTCTTTATTTATCAATGAAACTAACACTTGTTATTCTCAATCTCATTATATCTTATGTGCTGTTGACTTGAATCTATTCAGATCTGTATCATTCCTAATGATTATCAAAATTTGTAAGCAAACATTAATCACATTTCCAAATATACTAATAGATTTTAGTCTCATACATATTCGTAATCTGTAGAGTCGTAAAATTCCTTGCATTCTTACTTTTCTTAACTTGGTTTCAGTCTTAGTGTAATATTTTGCTCTTCTTGACATTATTATTTAATGTACCTAAACATTTTGTAACTATTCAGCACTCTGTAATTGTACCTAATGTTTGTTAACAACACATTGGGCTACCCTGCATATAAATTTTATATTCATTTTTTACAGATTACAGTTAATATACAAGCAATGTTTACCTAGAGAAAGGTATAGATAGTTGTACTTTTCGAGGAAATCTTTTAGCAATTTTAGTATTAGTATCTTTTTGTGCAGTCATAGAAAACTTAACCTCGAGCAGCCATATCCTGTTGTTGGAAAAAATTATATCCAGACTTCGCCGAAAACTCTATTGCATTAAATTTCAGTGTAACATTGTTTGTTGTATCTTAAAACAATAAATGCTTCATAGGAATCGATCGTCTTATTTTATGTTTGAATTTACGGCACCTTTCTTTTAAATACCCTGTATATGATATAGAATTGAACATCAATTCACAACTGTTTTATTTGTATTTTCAAAATAAACTTCCAGTATTATTGGTTCAAAATAATTTTAGACAAATAATAACTCAAACATTTTACAATAATATGCAGAGAGATTCTCTTAAAAACAATTTTAAAATGATCTAACCAAATTTATCAAAAAATTAATTTTTGAATCGATTAACAAATATTAAAAACATCTCTATAGTACAATAAAATCATCTTACTTCAATGACCTAAATTGATAGTGGTGCTTGGAATCCTCAAACACTCTGTGTACCATCTTTCGACTTTTTCGTTAAGCCCCTTGGTATAAATTTAAAAAAGCTAAAATTGAGCTACACAAATATCTACCTTACTTAATCCTAAAATCATCACAAAAAACAATGGTCAGTTAAATTTTGTACAGCCAACCTCCCTCTAATACTGCCTTGAGTTAAAACTGTATTGCCTTCCGTTCACCAATAGCTCCCTGGTCTCTGAAGGTGTACCCGGGCTCAAACTGGCCGTCGTAGTGTTGGATATCGTTTCTCTGAGCTCTAGGTGCCGCAGTTCTTCCCCGTCTCTCTCAAAGACCTCTTCTTCTAGAATTTTTTCCAAGTAAGCATCACCATTGATGATGTTTTGCGGCGCTGTCTTGGAGTGGGGCGAATGGGTTGGTACTAACTCAGTCAAAACTTTTTGTTTATCCTCCCGTTGCTTCTCCAGCTGTTTTCTGTGGTTCTTGGTCGCCAGGCATCCAGTTTCCACGTCCCTTTCCAATCTATGTCCGCTCCTGGACCTGGTAAGTTGCCTAGCTACATAATCTTCAAGCTCGACCTCTTCTCTTCTACTAACGATTTTGTTGAGGATGATGAAGAACAGTCCGAAGACGGTGACGAAGATCCCCGTCAGTACCATCTCGTTCCACCATCCTCCGCTCCTCCAGGTGACTAAATCATCAGGGAGAAGACCAGAGCCTATGAGGAAGACACCCAGGGCCGTGAAGCAGACACCCAGGTGCAGCATGCCGATGGACGTGGCCAGGGTATGGTCCCGAGGAGCGTTGTGGTTGGTGGTGTGGGTGGGAAGGTGTTCCATGCTGTCCATACTGTTGGTTCTGGAGGAAAGACGTCTTTCAGCCGCCCTCCTCTTGGCTTGCTCCCGGATACGCCTCTGGCGTTTGATGGCCATGGCGGAGTGGAGACCCGCCGATCCGTGCATCTGGAATCCAGGGAATGGAATGAGTTTGAGTGACTCTTCAACGCATAAAACTTGCATGCACTGTTCACAAGACACAACACTGCACATTGCACTGCACATGAACTTTGCACTGCACTGTACACGGTCGCAACAAGCACTGCCAAAAATAACGTCCCTCTGAGTGTTTTTGCTGTCATCTAAAACAGTCTTTTACAATTTTCAGGTTAGGAAATAGAACGCAGAAGACAAAGAACTGAAATAACGGATTTCAATAAACAGTGTGAATGAGGAAATAGTGTTACTTGTTAAAAATGTATATGATAAGTTCTGTAATTTGTCAAAAAAAAATCGCACGTAGTTTCATCAGATCAGATCTCGAGAAGTGTTTCCGAAATAGATAACAAAAGAAGATCGTAAAGGAATAAAAGTTAAGTGATTTTAAGACAAGAATTTTTCTGGTATAAACTATTGAAAATAATGTGTCTAACTCACTATTTATTGAATTTTCAGTTTGTAAATCTGTGTTACAAAAAACATTTTACAGTTTATAACTAAACCATATAATTTCACCATAACGTATAACAAAATCCATTAGATATATTCAACAATTGCATGTCATATAATGAATTTAAAGTCAAACGGTACTTGATATGTCACGGAAATGGATTTTGTCATGCAGCAATATTCCAAATTTAGTCAGTAGATAATACCAATTTAACCTACTTTTACACATAGAATGGGACATTACTTTGGCGTTACGCATTCAAAATAAAAAGCAGTCAGTCTACAGAAAAAACGTTAATTAAAGGTATAATTAGAAAGTAAACCACATGGAGCAAGCATGATTGATTAGTGTGAAATGCAACAGGAAAAATATAAAACAGGAACTACACTGTAATGTTTAACGATACACGATTTTTACACGAATTTTTTAAGGAATTATAGTGGATCTATAGTTTTTATTATGTACGCCTATTTTTATATTAATAATAATAATAACACAGTTTTCGAAACGTCTGTTATTTAAGCATATGTGATTGATATTATGAAATTTACTCGAAAATGTTATCACTTTTGATTTGGGCGCCATGTTTTCGAGATATAGAGCGTTAATAACTCCATCGTTTTCTACTGAGTTAGAATTTTACATACATTTATAATGTTTTATTACAATACTTTTGAACAATTTTTGTAAAAAAACTGAAGCACAAGCTGGGGAAATGGGTGGTACCCCATTAGAATTTGTTCTTATGTACGCCTTTGATTGAGACATATTTTTTAAAAAATAATGCAATTCAGTGCAAATTTAACTTTATATAGTAATGCTGAAACAAACTCGATTGAAGGTTTGCTTTTAAACATCGCTAAATAGCACATGAAAAATTTAATCAACAGAACTAGGATTAATACGACACAATTAAAAAGAGAAAAAAATTAAGAAATTAATCACTTTATCTAAGCAACGATACCTCACAACCATAGGCGTATGTATGAAAAAAGAGATGTCTGTTGACACTACAACCGCCAGTCATTCTATTACGCTTCGATTTTCGATATAAAATTGTCCAAAATTTCAACTCGGTATGTAAGAAAATAACGGAATTAAGTAATAAAAATCGTTTATGCAAACTTTATTTTAACATCTTATACAGGGTGTCCCAGAAAATGTGGGCAACCTCTCGGATTCATCCAGGAATAACTTAATTTTTGTAATTTAATTATTTTTAGGAAACAAATGCATTTTTTAGATAATCACAGAAAGAATGCAAATTTGATCGATTTAATTCTCTTTATGGATGTAATAAAAATCATATTAAACAAAAATAGTTTTTTCTCGAAAATAGTTCATTTTATCGATATCAACCAAGAGTAAACCTTTAGTTTAATGTTCAAGCTATCTAAAAATATTATTTTTGTGATTTTATCATAAAGGGTGTAGAATTAACATTATTGTGCTACACTGGTCCGTCCCTGGTAAACCAAATAAACCAAATTGTCTTCATTGGTCAATTTTTAAGGAGTTTTATCTGTTGTCGATCGTATTAAAAAATAATTAAATTACACGAACTATTTTAAAAGTTATTTAAAAAAATCGATTTTCCGGGGCGTCTTTTAGAGTCTGTATCTCGGTAGGGGAGCCCTCTAGGGAAAATTTTTATAGGGACTTGTGATGTTATTTTATCGTCCTCTGTATGAATCCGAAAGATTGCCCACATATTCTGGGACACACTGCATTTCAAAAACAAAGAGTTCAAATAAATAATAGTTTCAATGCTTTCTCAGTTCGCGTGGTTTTTTAAAATACCATGGGTTTTTAACTTTGACAATTTTCTGAGGAGCAATTTCCTTTGTAGCAGTCACAAGTAAAAACCAACAACAAGAATCGAAATCAATATCAGTGTGAGGAGAGCTGGTTGTTCATTACGACTTGCCCCCACAGAGGTGAGCCTGAGAACAACATGGATAGGTTAAAGATTCCTACCTAAGGTTAAGAAAGAGCATTGTAAAAAGAGTATTTGAAAGAGAAATTTGTATTTACTCAAATAACTAAATTTTAAACAATCATAATGGGTGGTAAATACCAGTTACTATGGTACCTTTCAATATCCCATAATGGCTCCACCATTTTGGAGATTTCCGAATTAAAACCTCATATTCGTGATTGGAGACTGAAAACTGTCAACAAGTTTCAGCCAAATTTTTCAAATTTTGAATACTTTTCCAGTTGTTAATCCGCTATTTTGGATCCGCCATTTTTATTCAGGAATTTTCGGATTCGGACTTCAGATTCGTAATCAGCGACCTCAAGAACACTCGGTAACAAAATTCAAGAAAAAATATATTTGAATACCAACCTGGTCTTGTTTTTCGGATCTATCACTTTTTATTTACGGGGCAGAGTTACTAAACAAAAATATAATAATAATCCCAATGTTCAAAATATTATTTTAAAATGTTTTCTCAATGTATGTACCATTTACAAACTGTTGCTTTTCATTATTAAGCTTACTATTTCACTCTATTTTAGGGGATGTTTTAGGGTTTTACGAAAAAAACAACCTGGTAACGGTTTTCGAGCTGCGGATTCGGATTCAGAATCAAAAAATACGCAAGATGTATGTACTCATGTGTTTTTCTGTGAGGCTGTGTTATACTGAAGAAAAGATTGTTGAAAAAAAAAATTCTGGTTTTTTGTACCACTTACTACGATGTATACTTTCTGAATATGAATGAAAAAAAATGCTAAATAAGCCCGTTTTAGTGCAATATGTCCTTTGTCGTTATATCTACACCTTTTTATAAAAAATAAATACTCTCAACGCTGTCAGGGGGATTAAATCGAAGGCATTTTAATGATTCCACCTGAAACCGTGAATCTTCAATTTCTACTCGTCGCGTCGCTCCGAAAGCGTTCTATAATGGACCTGCCGACTTCATCCCGACACGGTGCGTGCAACTCCATCTCGACTTCTATCGAAATGTCAAAGGTCGTTCCGCGTTTCGGAGCCGTGCCATCGACGGAGCTGGGGGCAATTTATTATTTAGGAACTAATTTTGTAAAATTACTCGCTAACTGAATCGACCCCTGCTGGGGAAACGATAATGTCATATTAATTCGAAATTGCATAATAATGCAGGGGAGGGGAGAGTAAACAAACTTTCTAATTGCTCTCGTAAATTTATTTCGAATTCGCTGCTGTTGAGGATAAAATGTAGGGGTTAAAATGAATATTTAATATTCATTTATTAAATGCCGGGGATATACGTGATAAAGCGCGCTAATAAAATGCAAATATACCTACATTGGGGGTTAAAAATGTAGTTGAATGAAATTTTGTTCAGCTGGGTTAATACTAATTAAATAACAAGATACACATCGCAATAAATGGTTTAATTTAAAAGTAGCAATTTCGTGAGTAACAATGCCAAAATTATGTCGATGTGACGCCAATACGAAAATTTGAGGAAACAAGCTTTCACTGAGGGAAATCGGCTAATAAAAAAGTTGTGCTGATATAATCTGTATTAGTAATTTTCCTTGTAAGTTTACAATTACACATTACCGTTATAATAGTTTGTTAATTTATTTTCCATCATTTATTAGCAAATTAGTGGGAACTTGTGGATCTTTAAACTGTCCACACCCGAATGCGCGAAATTTTCACTCTATTAGTAGAGTCATTGAAGCTGAAAATCAGCTGTAACCTCCGAATTCTTTGAAACTGCATGGATTTGCATGAAAATTTAGAATGAGGCTCATCTCAAGTTCAAAAGTTACATAAGTACGATTGACGCTTTTTGTTTTTTAGGGGTAAAAACTACCCCTAAGTGAAAAAAAATTGAAAAAATGAAGTTTTAAGCATTTTGTTGATAAAAAGCTTGTTCTAGCACAAAGATTAAATAATGGTCCATGTTCTCGAACATGTTTTATGATATAAGTATTTGATCTTTTCGACCCTTTATTTAACCTTTAACTATGAAAAGAATAATGATAAAAAATTACTTTTTAAAGATTTGGCTATAATTGTGCAGTAATTTAAAATAAAAATTCCCTTATATTGTTTATGAAAGAATATTTTACTTTTGCCATTTTCAAGCTATACTTAGTATATCACAAAAAAGCATTTTAAAGATAATTTCCAGGGCTGTAAGATCGTTTGCATATAAAACCTTGTAAGTCCTTCGTTTTTTAAAGGGAAAGGGTCGAAGGGCTCGAGACAGATCGTTTTTTCACTAATTCACTTTATTTTTCATGCTATAGGAATAAAAAAAGCAAAATATTTGTTGAAAAAAAGCTACATTTTTGTTGACTATCATTTTTTACGTATCTTTCATAGTTTCAGAGTTATTATATAAATAAGACAATTTTTTTTTGAATAATGAAAAATACTTTTTCAAATTTTACCGTACTTTATTCAAAAAATAAGGCATTCTAAACCAGTATAACTTCAAGATCGTATGAAAAACACTAAAACAAAACTAATTGTAAAGGGTCTACGATTAATTTTAATTCTGATGGAAATGGTACAGCGGTACTGCTCATTTTTCCTTAAAAAATATGAGCAACCCACCTGGTTTTGACGATAACTCCTTCAATTTTGCTCTAATTAACTTTTATAAGTCCTCAGTTTGAAGGTCTTTTTGAGTACTACAAAACACTCCAGGAACGTTATACACGTAAAATTAATCATTTTTCCGTTATTTGACGTTGAATACATCGATTCGAGTATTCCCCCAAAACAAGTCCCCTTCCACTAACCATATTTCGCTTTGTATAGGACGTACAACACTTTTTAAAAAGCGATTTTCTTTGTTTATTTATAAGCTACATTTTGTGCATTACACTTTTTTTAATAAAATGCGTAGTTTTTGAGTTATTCGCGAAAAATACTTTGAAAAAGTTTTTTTTCATTCAAAATTCCAAGTTTTCAATTGTGAATAACTAAAAAACTATTGATTTCTCGAGAAAATTCTACGAATATGTATTGCTCAAAATTTGATACTCTATCGATTTCCAGCTTTATTTTTGAAAAAAATTTCCACCCTTGAGAAGGGGTGTCAACCCCCAACAGGGTGGAAGCGTCAATCGGCGCTATGTCACTAATGTACACTGACCTTTTCTCTAACTATCTACCAAATTTCAAGTCGATCGGTTCAGTTTCAAAGAATTCGGAGGTGAAAAGCTTCAATGACTGTACTATATTGGTGAACTGAGTGAAATATTGCATCAGAAATGAGTGAGTTTTACTCAAATCTGAGTTGCTAGCTATCTACTGAGCGACTTTTGACTCGTTTCTGAGTATATAAAACTAATTTAGAGTTGACTTTTTCTTATTACTTATTCTTAAACTATTATTGAGTCATTTTTTACTTAGACTTGGTTTTTAATTAACTAAATATTGAGTGCAAAAATATCACTCATAGATGATTAATTACGACATACAGTGTTGAAATTAATTCACTTCTCGGGGCCTCCTCCTGTCCTGGCTGAGACCCGCCGCCATCGGCTAAGGCTTGTTCTCCTGGCGATCACGCATTTCTGGAGCATCTAACGGGTCCCTATCAACTGTGGTCGAGATTACAGAAGCAATATGTAAGTGGTGCCATCTTCATGGCGCCATTCAAATTACTCGAAATTAATATACATTCAGTAATGAGGACATTTACTCCGATTTGAATGAAAATACTCAGTTTTAGTTTATACAAATAATAATATAATATAAACACTAGTGAATAAAATGATGAAAATGCTCAATATTGAGTGAAAATGTACTCAATAATTTCAGTCAATGGATTCACTCCGAACCTTTATTGCTTTCACTCGTACCGATTTTTTTACAGTGTATCCCACAGTATTCCTAAATAGTTAAATAAATAGAGAAGTAGTAAACGTCATATGCCAAAGGACATAGTGCAAAACATCGCTTTACTATTAAAAATGTTGTCACAGCCGCTACTGGTGGTGAAAATTCGAAATATTTGGAAATATTAAATTTTCGTGGCTGAAAACATACAACATGCATCGAGTTGCAGTAATGCTATAATTTGACAATAATTAGACATAGCTAATTAAGAAAAAAATTACTAAAAACTGTACTAAAATTATTTTGATTTTGATCTGTGTTCTCTGCTAACAATTCTCCTTATCTAGTTATAGATTTTGACGTTTAACCATTTTATGAACAAAATCAAGGCGTTCAAATATTTTGATTTGAAATTGTGCAATATGTCAAAGGAAATTATTTTTAAGTGAAATGACATTTCTTTTTTCCTAAGATGCCTTTTATTTCCGACGCTAGTGGTTAGTTTTTATTAAAATACGAACTTCGTTTTATCAAATTATACAGGGTGTTTCATAAAACTTGGGCCAACGCTCGGGGGCAGATTTCTAACCTAAAAACAAGATTATTTTTTCATATCAACATGTGTCCGATTTCGCTTCGTTCCATAGCCATAGCTACAAGGTGTCAAAATTTTAAAATAAAATATATTTTTTTCCAAAAATATAGATTTTCATTTGAGGGAATTAAATGAAATTTGGACAACTAACTATTTACAATCGAATACAAATCCCTAGGTATTATTATGTTGGACATGAAATACAGAACTGGACTTACTTGCAAGCCTTTGGATTTAATCAAAGAGAAAATTGGTTCTCCGTTAAGATTTCTAATTTATAATTACATGGGTTAAATTATGGTTCAATTTTGATCAAAAATTGACTCTTACTATTTTTTCGTTTTCTCTCGAGTTTTCGGTATTTTTAATGTAATATAATGTAAATAATTATTTATTTATATAGAATTAATTATGAATTGTAAACGTATTTACAATAAACAACTCGATAAACATAATATAACATTTTATAGGAGATGTTGAAAGTGTACCAAAATTTTAATTTCCGAGTTAGAAATCTCAAAGGAGAACCAATTTTTTTTTCGATTAAATCCAAGGTCTTGCAAGTAAGTCTGGTCCTGTAATGCATGTGTATTCCGTTGTAAATAGTTAGTTGTCCAAATTTCATTTAATTCCCTCAAGTGGAAATCTAGATTTTTGGAAAAAACATATTTTAAAATTTTGACACCCTGTAGCTAAGGAACGAAGCGAAATCGGACCCAAGTTGATATGAAAAATTGTTTTTAGGTTAGGAATCTGCCCCCGAACGTTGGCCCATGTTTTCTGAAACACCCTGCATATATTTTTAAGTATCATGATTTTTCGAGTTCTTATGCTGTGGCCTACATACCTGGTCGCCGCTAATTAACAGAATATAATAATATAATTCCTTAACCTTAGTTAGGAATGTTTTTGACCTGCTCCTGTTGTTCTCAGACTTGGTTCTGGGAGAATTAGTCTACCATCAAAACATCTAGGCTTGCTATAAGTTCTTGGTGTTAGATCAAAAGCCGCGAAGCGTTTGAAAGTAATATCAGTATTACGGGCCTAGCGGTTCTGATAGCGAGTTCGCTTCCACAGAGTCTAGCCCAAAAACAAATGCAGCTCCTGGCTAAGTCTAACAACCTGAAAACCGTGGTGGTTTAAATAAAAGTACAGGCTAAGAAACCTTTAAAACCACTATTGTTAAATAATCGTAATTTTAATAGTGAGAAAGCCTGTATATGTTTAAAGAGACACCTTGTATCTACAGCTAGATCATTTCCTCCATACTGTGAGGTAGGAACTGATAAGCTGCACCCTGCTTATAAGGAAATAGACGCTAAGACTAATGAGAAACAGATTATTAGGCTGTTGCTAGGTCGCCGTCTTTGTCTAACACACTGCTCTTGCGTACATTCTTCAGATCCCTTCCTATTCTCTTCCTTATGATGACTAATGATAATCCTTCAACCCTTCGTATCTGTACTGATGAGCGTTACATCCAAGTATTTGAAATTTTACAAGGTGTTTCAAACAAAATAAAAGAGTTTGCGTATTTTCTTAAACTTTACTGTTTAGCATCTTCTTAAAACTTAGTTAAAAGCAGATTTTGGAAATTAATTTAAGAAGGTCGAATTAGTTTGGGAGAATTTTCAAATTTTTACCGTACGAACAATTTTTTTAACCAAAAACGTTCATATGAATTCGCAAGGAAAATTTCTTAGCAGTATCAGTACATCGGTCAAGTAGCTTAGGGTGATACACTAGCGAAACTACAGTTTGCATTAAAATTAGTTGTTTCATAACTGTCTTCTAAATTTCGGCTTGTGGACTTCTGCAAACGTTAACGCACACCGTACATGTATGTTCCAAAGAAGCTTTGTGGTTACGACAAAATTGTTAAATCCCTTCTTGTTCCACACACCCGACTTTACACCCACAATTAAACACAACATACAGAAAAGTTTTTTAAATGAACACTTCCACACAACCACTTATCCTTCGAATACCATTCATTCCGAAACTTTCGAACGTACACGTTGTTTTTTGACTTCGCCTTTTTTCCATATCGAGAGAATAAGGCACAGGTCTCTCGCAATTTAAAGAATCTTTTTGTCCTTAATTTTCTATCTGGAAAATGGCGTTTCCAATAAAATACATACTGGATCAGACACAGGAAGCATTTCTACAATTAATATAAAAAACAAATATTAACAAAGAACCGTTATAATCGTGCACTGCTCCATAACGTAACAACGAACATGTTACGACCTGTTGCAAGAGGTGACAGGGTTCGCTGCGAGAGTATGTGTGGTTTTGGTTGTATCATTCATACCGTAACGTAACAAAATAATGTTACGAGACGATACAGAAACATAAACTCGCAGTGACTGCAACCTGACTGCAATAATTCGTCACTGCAGTTGCAGAAAAATCTCCGGAAATCTTTTCTTTACTCCACTTCATGGCACAAACACAGAAAAACACACTCCTCTTAGTTACTGCAGAAAACAGACTGACCCCAGACCATATACAAATGGTCGACGAAACAAAAAATAAGACAAAATCACATGTGCGACAGGCAACGTTACGACTGAAAGGGTAACCCCGTCTCAACATGTGGCAGAAAGTACTGTTGCATCCCTTTGATGCGACGACTAAAAACCGACAACTGATGGTTGGTCCCGGATTAGTTACGCGTGTCAAATTTGTTACACGTACCATGCAACAATTTTACGTCTCCACTAGCCGTAACGTAACATGTTCGGTGTTACGTTGACACAAATGGATATCCGCCTTTAGGTGTTTTCGTTTGGCCTTGTAATCGAAATTCAATTATTTAATTCTGTATAAATGGAATATAATTAACTTTTGAACTTCTACTTCGAACTTTCCAATTTCTAACTGTTCCTGTAATTGAGTGAAAACTTGGAAGTAAATGAAATTACTACATTATTATCATTAACAGAAGAATGCTGTTGAAATATAATTTCGGGCTGAAGCTGTACCACAGACTATTAGGCAATGATAGATGTTTTTTTTTCAAACATGCGTGATTCTTTAATTTGACAAGGTTGCTTGCGAGCGCCATGTGAGAGTATGACTTGCTATTCCCTCCCGACATCCAGCAGTTCTCAATAAGTTTGCACTTTTTTAAGTAAGGTGTTTATTTGTTTATAAATTTATACTTTTTTTGTGGAAGCTGGTATAATTCATGTATACGTTAATTTTTTTATTTTGATAAGGCGTCTTTTTTATATTTCCTCTCAAATATGGATTTAAACTCTTTTTTCTGGCCAAAGATATAACATTTTCTACTGAAAGTGAATTATGGTACTAATTTTTTGTTTATTAAAACTGCAGCAATTTTATATAAGTGCGTTTCATTCAATATCGAGGAGAAATTTATGGTGCCCGCGGGACAAATTCAAGTTAATCCGGCACTGGTATTGCGCTTCGGCCACAAAATGAACCCTCATAAAACTTAAAAAAAGGGAAAGAATTGTTCCATAATCCACCGCAATACAATTTAAATGTACGTGCTTAGATATACATAGGGCATTCACTAGGCAGGCTTTATTCGAGGGCGAACAGACAAGCGAAGATAATGGTCCATAAAATTCTTTGTAGTAGAGGCTCGGTTAAAAAAGCCCTGTCTTCACGTTTTATAAGATCAGCTGTACCAAAAAAAAATTGTTTCCACTAAGCAGATTTACTTGTAATAAACAAATGATGCACTTTAATATACGCGATGAAGTTGAAAACATTAATCGTTTTATTAGAAATTCCTTCAAGACTGCATAGAAACTCGAATGATATTTGTTAGCGCAACATTTTTAAGTCTACATTTCTTCAGGATATTTTGTGTTGATTTAGAGAACATTTGATTACATAGGCTTTGCGTGGACATGATATATCAAGCATAAAAAGATAATTCAGATACTAAAAGTAAATTTCTCCGTTTAATTTATTTTATATGATTTGTATTGTTTACCTTGAGTAGGGCATAGGTAGGAATATTTGCTTCGCTTTCTCTGGTTATTCTCCGTAAATAAATATTAAAGGTTTATTTTTGTTTGTTTTGTACCTAAAAAGGCCTGTAACAGTTTCTACGAGTGTGTACTGACTGATTTATATGACGGAAATTAAGTCTTGGGGATGAAATAAAAGTATACAAACTCGGAGAAAATCTTTTATGTAAAAAGCATTAGTAACGAACGTTTTCATTTTCAACATCATTGAAATGACAAAACGGAGCTTAAAATTAGTAAATAAGACTGTTAAAACTTATTGCGAACTTCTGGAACAATTGTGGCTGTAGATAGCGCGCCGTTCTCTTTTTTGTCTCGTTTTCAGTAGTAAACAGAAAAATGCTAGTTCAATTCTAGATTGTCAGCTTTATTTTAGATTTCATTACGAAAACGTGTGTACTTTGTTTTGTTGTTTTGTATTTTTTTGGATTCTTTTAATTGTGTCTTTTGTGGAAAGACGGCTTGTCTGGGTCGTGTATGCGTCTGTTAATAAGTGCGTATAAACATACTAAAATTATCTGATAACACCATTAGCCAAGCTATAGATGGCGTCAGCAGTTCTAAAAATGTTTCTTCGTATTATTGCGGTAAGTCAGTAGGCATTAACAAAATTGTTCTCTACTATTTAAGTTTTTACACCTCGATCTATTTTATATTCAAATATTTTCTTCGACCGTGTATTTATTTATAAAGTACTACAATTATGGGTCCCTAACTTAACCTTTTCGAGAAAAGGTATGGAACGAAATAAAAATAAGTAGGTAAAAATTTCTCACAATATTTTATGCAAAAATAGAAGATGATCCAGCAATATAGTCCTGTTTGTCATTGTTATTAGGAACGTTTTTCAATTGTGGTTAGTTTTCTGTTGTTTTTATTGTTTCCCGATCGGCGCCCTCTGTAAATTTTCAACTCGCATACGTGGTGCATACAACGTTTTATTTTTCACTTAGACATCTGATTTTATATTTATTTAAAATTTAATTTCAATTGTAAACGAAAATGAAAACAGTTTTTCAATACATAAACGATATATCCAAGATGTATCTATGACTCTCGCTTTGTTTATTTTGGTAGTTTGATGTTTAATTCTCAGGAGACATATTGAAAAGGCAGAATGGACAATATTACAGCAATAGTCGCTGCTAGAGCCAATAAAGCCAATGAAGAATTACTGCCTAAGAAATCTAAATTACTTTATGATAAAGAATATAAACGTTTTGAGACTTGGACAAACAGAAATTCAGTGAGAACTATTAGTGAAACTAGATTAATGGGATATTTCCAATTTATCACTTTAAAGAAATATTTATAATTTTTGATAATTTATATTTTTTATTTATCTTTTAGTCAGAATCATTCAGCCCTAACATATCAATGTTGAAGACCACATTACTAGTGCGCAGAAAAGTAAATATAGGAGAAATATCATCGATTAGAGGCTTATTTGAAGCAAATATCGAAAGGATATATTCCAAAAAAATCTAAGATATTGACAAGAGAGGATATTTTACAATTTATTAGAGAAACATCAAGTCATACATATCTTTTGGAAGAGGTAATATAGGAAATAATTGGCTAAATTATTGCATGTGCTTAATAGGTTTTTGTTATTGCAGGTTGTTCTAGTGACAAAGGAATCGTTGTTGTAATAAAAATTATCGATACAAAAACTGGAGTACCAATACTCCAATACCAATACTATTGTGGAAAAAAATTAAATTTCGTATAATATTTTGTTTATATTACATTTGCCATACTACATTAATTTATGGAGAAGCAAAATGTACAGAAATGGTGTTTACAAACTTAGAGAGTATATTTTTGAAGGAAACTTGATTGCATAAATATTTTTACAAAATAAAATAATTTTATTAACACCTACTGACTTACCACAATAATATAAGGAAACAGTTTTTGAATCTCTCACAATAATTTTGCTTGAAACATTAACAATAAAAAACAATAAATTAAACTAGAAGTGATGATAATCTAAAATTAAACTAGCAATTCTTCTCTTTACTACTAAACTGTGATAAAAGAGCGAATGGCGCGCTATCTGTGGCCACAACTGATCTACTCTTTGTACGTTATTTTTAATTTTAAGCACCATTTTGCAATTTCAATGGTTCTGATTATTATAAATTATTATTAATGCATTCTGCTTACCGTTAAATATGTATTTCTAAGATTATATAAAACAAATTTTAAAATTCCGATCGATATTTAAGTATAACGTCTTAGTTTTGGCTGAAATATCTAAAAGCTGAATGGTTTTCTTTTCTTGGCCAGCTGCCAGTATCCATAAATCTGTAATTTATCAACGATTACCCGACACACTGACTGAGTTCGAATCAAGCACTGCATATCCTTGACCTTTCAGAATATTTTTATAGAATCTTTGGAGAAGTGGAGTAAAACCGTTTTCGTACATTAAAGACTGAAGACGTTAGCAGCTAACGACTTCAAACTAAAGTTTTCTAACTGGAAAATAAAAGTTAAGTAAAACGAATAGCGTCGTCGTGTTATATGAAACGAAAAGTGTGAAATACCTTAGGGACTTCTCCCAACTTACGACACATCATATCATATTTCACATTTCCAGCATAACGTAATGCAAAATGGAGCAGCTGTGAGAATTTATGAATACTTTGCATATTTTCCTACGTAAGGACCTTAATGGTTTTGCAAGGATAGTGATACATAGAAGGCTCAAACGACCATTAAGCCTTCACCTGTTAATGGAGCAAACACTCAAGGGTGTTAAGTACTGTAGTTATTCCTTGATGAGGTGAGGTTCAGCATAAGCGGTGCGCATCAGACATTAGAGATTGGAGATCCCTCTGTACAAACATAGAAAACTACGAATGGGACTTGTATATTTAGCAAAAATGCAGAAATATATTAGTTTCGTGCTAAAGTACGTATGAAATAGATTTCTTTCACAGTTTAATACATTAATTAAGTAAAAGTCTATTACTTTCCAACTTAATTTAAAAAACTTGTTTTACCAGAAATTTAGAAAATTTCCAAAGTACCAACTCGTGAATACATTATAATATCCAGCTCTGATTGGGGTCCATTAATTTTGAATACAAGGTTATACACTACTTGTACTCGAGTGTTCTAAAACATATGGGATACGCATATGAAACGCTACAACACACAAAACTAGAACCTATCTAGATCCTTAAGCAAGGCTAACTGATTTGGATGCATGTCACTTGTTACTACAAATTATAGCATTACTGCCAACTGCCACAGACACGTACTCGTGCTTGTTTCATGAACAAACGAAGCAGTTTGCTAGTCAATTGTTTCCAAGGCACTAATTTAGATCTGCAAAACTAATTGGGTGGCTTCGGGTTACTGGGTTTCTGATAAGGGTAGTCGGATAACCTATAATTCATTTTGTTTACGGATACGTATAATTTGCACCGAATCGCATGGATCAGATTCATCGTATTCGTGGAAGAAAGAAAACAATTTGAAATATTAATATTAGCATGAAGTTTGGGCGAATAAACAGATTGGAGAGTAGGAAGTTTTCAAGGAAGAATTTTAATGCCTTGGAGTTTGCTTATAAATTTTCCATGTTAAATATGAAGGGAGGGTGTTATTAAAGTAAACAGTATGTGCTTGGAAAATTTACTTCATTTAAAGGGCTTGTTGTACTTTTATATGAAGACGCTTTGATATGAAATCAACTAGAATTGTAGATATTATCCATTTAGAGCAAAAGGTCAAAATGGCAAAAACCGAAGGATCAAAGGAATCTAAGTAAAATTAACATCAATAAAAATTTGAAAATATTGGAAATACCAATGGCTCTGAAATATCGAGTTCTAAGTAATATATCTTTTTCAAAACGCATAGTAGAAATATTAATTTTTACTTTTATTTTTCCCTGGGGTTAAAAGGTACAATGTCTTCGTAGATGTCCGAATCCCACGTGATCAGATTTGTTTTGGCGCTCAATAAATTTGACTTTCTTAAGTTGGAATTTGAGAAATTATCAAGGAAACTTGGACCTACATGAAATGTCAATCCAGAGGCGTTCGTAACTTTTCGTGTTTAACGCCTGTTCCTGTTTGTACAATTTAGCAGTGTTTACCAATATTTATGTGCTTTTCTACAAATTAATCTTTGTCTGTTGAGTTCAAAAAGAAATGTTCTTTTCAGAATTCCGAAAATTCGACCTTTTAACGTAAATTAAACCAATATTTTAAGGTTATTTTATTTGTTACTTTCTTATTTCTTGTAGGGAAAGCAGATAGAACTTGGTCTTACTCTCTGAAATCCTGTATGGAACAATTTGTTGAAGCCTTCCTGCTGCTAATATGGTATGTTTAAAAACCACAAAATAACCCTTATTAAAAGATATGAGGAAAAACATTGCATTTGCCAGGGCAAGTCGACAGGCAGACCTACTTTTTTAACAGAAAATGTTGTTAAAGATATTCGGCAACAAATGGTGTGAAATCCTAGAAAACCTGCTTTGCAGTTATCTACTAAAACAGGTAGCGTGATAAACTTAATATAGTTTGAATTATGTGAATTTTTTAACATAAAGCTGAATTTAAAAAATAATTAGTCCATATTGGATTTTCTCATTTTAAAAAAGCACTTACAACTGATTACTGTTTACTTTTTGTTATCGTTGAAATGGCAAATTATGCACTTTTGTAAAGAATGCTTTGAAAGCAAAATATCCAAGTATTATATTTTTTTCTTCAAAGCAATCCTGAAAAAATCAGTTATCTCTTATTTCAACGAAAAGAAGCAAGAAAACAACATTATATTATTCATCACAATCAGACAAATGGGCTGAATTCGAAGTTACACAAATCACAACCAAGGCACTTACATATTTAAATTTCTCATAAAAATGCCCCAACAATGTCTGAGTGTAAAAAGTCTACCTCCCGCTTTAGATTTAAAAAATAGTAATAATGAAAACTTATAAGAATGGTCATATTCCGGCATATTATTCATCATTAAATTTCACAATTTTGTACCAATTTGACAACCCTGTATCTCTTAAAATAAGTGAGATATCAGTAGTGCGCCTCGAAATACGTGCAGCAGGTACACATACAAACTTGGAGATGATATTTTAATGGCATGTACATGGTTGATTTTTGATAGTTTTATATGGCTGAAGAGGTAAAAAAATTTTTATTCAACGGGATGACCAGGGTGTTTTATTTAGAAAAACCCATGTTTACGTAATATCGGAAAAACTGCGATTTGTAAAAAATCTGGGTACGCCAATGGCTTCCTCATAAAAAATAGAACAAATAATAATGTTCAAACTTTTTTCTTCTAAATTTAATGACAACGGAGATAGAGAGGTTAATGTAAATGAGCGATTTTTCAAAAAACCCGGTATATCTAAAACTAATCAAGTTAACCAAGACCTTTTGATACCAGCGAAGTTAACTCAAAAGAAGAGGACAAGACATGGCTATCAAATTTTTTGTATCTATCATTGTTTTGGCTGTATCCTATAAAAGTATTGAAAATTAACAACCCCACGACCCACATGATTGCGTGTTAGGCAACGAAACTTACAATGAAGTCAATGATTAACACAAAATTCCTTAAAGACAGAAAAAGGGTCCAGTAGAGTACATATTATAATTCTTTGCAAACATTGAACTTTAATCTGCAAAATGCTTTTGTATTTTCAATAAAAAAAGAATCATATTTTACATTTTTACTTACAAAACAATCATACTCTACGATATTTTGAATTTTTATCCCATTCTATATTGGAAAAGTATTTTTTGATTGAAAAAGACTGTCCCTTAAAAAACATAGGCTTTTTTGTAATACACTTTCATTCAAAGATAATGAAAATAATAAAAAAATACAAAATGTTCCAGTGTTATTACTATTTTCAACCCAACAAAGATTAATTTGTAGAAAAGCACAGAAATTCTGATAAACGCTGCTAAATTGTACAAACAATAGGCACAAAAACACGAAAAATTACGAACGCCTCTGGAATGACATTTGATCTAGGGCACTTAGTTGATAATTTTTCCTTGGTATATACAATTCTGGTCACGTAGGACTAGGTCATTTATGAAGACACTGTAGAATATATAAGTAATAAGCATTGTCGGTAATCAAACCCGTTTAAACTGCAAAACATAATAGAGGGCTGTGTAAAAATCCACACAACCTCTTGGAACATAGTTGAACACAAGATTGTATCGTTTTGTGTTATTTTTTTATAATATATTGTTGAGGAAAATCAATAGGTTTTTACTTTATTATAATGCTTTATTATATAACTAATTCAAATAAATTCCAACATCTTTTCCTAAAAAATATTATCATACCACATCACAGACAAGACTCATAACTGTTGATATTGCGGGAAACGACAACTAGTATTGAATATCTTGTATATAGCTAAAAATAAATGATTATGCTATAAAAATAGTACTAAAAATGATATGTCATATAAAAACACATATTTAACATATTAAAATTGTTACATAATGTAATCATTCAAGAAAATATCTTGTATTTATGTTGTTCTAACATCAGCTAAAGAAAAACACGTTAAAACAGCTACTACATAAATATGTACCTCTTTCCATATTTTAATTAGGATTGTTTCTTTAGGTAGCCTCCTTTGTATGGAATGATTAAATATTAATGATAGACAAAATAGACTGAACTGTAGAGGCAAGCCGGTGAAGCCAATCGTCAGCCCAACGTCAGCCTAGTCAGCCTCGCGCTCTCAGTCGCTGTTAGACATGTCGATGTGTTAACATTATTAGTATTTTATTAAATATATTGTTTTTATTTGTGCAATCATGGGGCAGTGTATCGTTGACGATTGTAATAGCAGATCTGATCACAATAGTGCTGAAATTTCATTCTTTAGGTAAGTAATAACATAAAAATATTTTATGCCATTTCGACGGCTTCGCGCAGCATTCTCCATCTCACATGCACTTATTTCCAGAGTTGGCTTCATGTTTTTTAATGCCATGTTATTAACTGATGTAAATGAACACATTATAAATTCTTGTTACAAAAATAAAGTGACAAGACATTGAAGAGACATGCCTCGTCCAGCGCTGAAGACTCGACTGTATTTTTCTATGAACTTAGAGACCCCTTTCTTTCAAGCAATATTCCATTAAACAAACTAGAGAACCCCATGTTCCGTAATTCCGTAAATTTGATTCACATAGACTATCCCTAAACGAACTATTTTATAATAATGGATGATGTAGAAAAAATATATACGATGCCAATAATATACGCCCAGTCAGTAGTACGATAAAAGAAAAAATACAGAGTGTTGGAAAAAATTCAGGATACCTACACCGATGTTCTATCTGGTATATATCAGGGGTTATCAGCAAATATAGTTCACGCCTCAACAATTTCTCATACTGTCCGTTGTCAACAGTAGACGTTGAACGGTCATTTTCCCTACACAAGTTAATATTAAGTGATAAACGTCGCCATTTCACTAAAGAAAACACGTAGTAGTATGTTTTAACTTCTTCCAATATGCCACGGAAGCCTTGTCTCAACACTAAGGTTTATCGGGTAAGTGGTGTAATTTAAATTTATATAGGTATTTTGTCCTCTACTTAGCCTTGCTCTTTGATAATAATAGTACTATGTTGCGACATATTTTCTGTAAACATATTAATATTTTCATTCGTAATCTGACTACGGTCCTGTTAAATTCTGCGCCGCACTAAGCGTGATATTTGTCTGTGATTTCTGGTAACGACACTTCCTTTGATTAAATGTTTTAAGAAAAAATGTTTTGAGTTTATTTAAATTAGATTAGCCTTTTATAATACAGTAAAATATACGAATGTAATAATAGAATATATATATTTCTTAATATCGATTTATTTACCCTTCAAATATTCTTTAGAAATTTTTGAACACCTTGTATATTCGTCTTTAATGCAGATGTGAGAATACTGTACTCGAAACTAATTTTATTATTGTTTTTTACCTCCCACGTTGCCAATAAACGATTTATTGTCTCCCGTTCACAAACGAAATTGCAGCAGTTACAATTACTTCAGTTACAAACAGTTGGGACAACCAATTTTGCCTCTGGTAAAAATAGCTACTCCATTCAAATCTACTTAAACAGTTTTCTTGTGCAACTAAATTGCTTAATTTGCGAGACAGTTTTATAAGCCAACTCTAAACGATGCTCTTAGCATAATTCGATGATCAAATGGGAGCCTTTTAAAACGCGATTTCTTTGAATTTCAACCGAAACGCGAGGAAAATTTTTCTCTTTCTGACACGATAAAGATGCATTAGTGGCACTTACGCGGCCGTCTTTTTTTAGTGCAGTTGCACGCATTCAATTAACTGTAATAAAAAATTTAAATGGTACAGAAAGTATAAAACCTGTTATTGGATAAATAGAGCGTCAAAAAATGTGTTACAAACTTGGCAGAGGGGAGGGGGTGAGGTAATATAGCTCAAAAAATGAGGATTACTTCTTGTAGTATTTATAAATTTTTCCTTTTATATACAGGGTTCTTCACGGTAAGTGGCCTATTAGACGTTTCAGAGGAACCAAAGACAATCGACTGAAATTTTGTCAACGGGGGTTATCAGATATGTTCTCTTCAATGAAAATAATTAATGAAACTGTACGTCCTACAATGCTTATATCGGTGAAAAGAGAATTAGATTTTCTGTAATATGATGCAGAAAGATCCATTTGAGTTTAAAAAGTTTTGTCGGTTTTAAGTTTTGAAAATGTAACGTGAAAAATGAGACACTTAGTATAATTTTCTTCAGATAATTTTGATAGCGCAAGGTAGTGCATCTTATGTTCTTTAAATATTCTGAAAAGCAAGTGCAAGCTCCCAGAACGAAGAAAGATATAAGGAATTTTCGAAACGCTTGCATCTGTCAAAATTTTTGACTTATTTTTAATTTATCTTGTCGATAATGCAATAATATATAGGGTGTTCCATTTAAAATAACGAAATTGACAGCTACTTTCTGTATAACCGGAAGTGCTACGTTAATGGCATTATTTTCATTGAAGAGAACATATCTGATAACCCCCGTAAACAAAATTTCAGTCATTGCCTTTGTCTCTGAAACGTCTAATAGGCCACTTACCGTGTAGAACCCTGTATATTTTTTATCGCATTTTTCGATTGCCGTTAGATAGCTTTACACGGAACTTTTTAACGAAGACGGGTAGGAAGGTGTAGAAGAGGTGGACCTCTATCATGACAGCAAGATCGCCCGATTTTAACCCTCTTGAATTCTTTCTTTAAGGATATTCGAAAACTTTAGAGTACGCTACGCTCGTAAATGATCTTGATGAGCTACAACAATGAGTAAATGAAAGATTCCAATGAATCCGAGCCACTGTAATGGTTTTTGAAAGAGTTCTAACTTCTTGTTTTTTGTTTATTCATAAATTACATCATTACATAATAAAAAGTCGTGTAGGTTTCGTGTCTCCGAAAACATTCATTTGTATATATTTATTAAGATTTTTCTCCATATTTTGGGTAACATTAGGTATCTGTCCTCCAAGTAACACATTTTTTAACACCCTGTACATCATAATTTTGTAACGATGTGCAAGATTTTGTGTAACTTTTACAGCATCCTTGGTATTATTATTTTTATATAAAAAATTCTTTCGCAATAAACTATTTGTACACTATTCCCTTAAAAGTGCTATAAAGATCCCACGATGCTATAAAAATGTGATATGAAATACAGTTTTTAGTCACTAAAGAATGGTGGGAAATATACCGCAAACTTGGCACAGAGCAGTCGACATCATTGGAGAATATACGCTTATACACGGTAAAATGAATTTCCAAGTTTTGTAAGCGGATTTGGGCCTTTCTTCTGACCCTTTGCTATTGGGATCGCGCTTTGTCAGCTCCAACTTAACGAATCTACAGAATGTGAGGGTCGCAAAACAGATAAATCGCGTCTGAATAAAATCTGAATATCGCCGGAAACAACAGTTTTATCATATTCCTATAGGCAATCTTATTTTCATGTTTACTGCCTTCGGTTTGTTATTTAAAGTCGAGAAATTATNCATTCATTTGTATATATTTATTAAGATTTTTCTCCATATTTTGGGTAACATTAGGTATCTGTCCTCCAAGTTTGTAACACATTTTTTTAACACCCTGTACATCATAATTTTGTAACGATGTGCAAGATTTTGTGTAACTTTTACAGCATCCTTGGTATTATTATTTTTATATAAAAAATTCTTTCGCAATAAACTATTTGTACACTATTCCCTTAAAAGAGCTATAAAGACCCCACGATGCTATAAAAATGTGATATGAAATACAGTTTTTAGTCACTAAAGAATGGTGGGAAATATACCGCAAACTTGGCACAGAGCAGTCGACATCATTGGAGAATATACGCTTATACACGGTAAAATGAATTTCCAAGTTTTGTAAGCGGATTTGGGCCTTTCTTCTGACCCTTTGCTATTGGGATCGCGCTTTGTCAGCTCCAACTTAACGAATCTACAGAATGTGAGGGTCGCAAAACAGATAAATCGCGTCTGAATAAAATCTGAATATCGCCGGAAACAACAGTTTTATCATATTCCTATAGGCAATCTTATTTTCATGTTTACTGCCTTAGGTTTGTTATATAAAGTCGAGAAATTATATAAATGGAATGGAAAAATTTAAAGTTTTCCACTCACCATTTTAAGAAAAAGAGAAAAATTTAAAAAATACACATCTATGTATATGGTGTTCAAAATTGCACACACCAAATTTTACGTGATATTAGAACACCTCAAGATAAAAAAAAAATATACATATAACCATACAGACTAATAAATCCTGAGGTCATTACTTACATAATTTTGTACACTACACAAATATTTAACCATTGGCGGAGATGCAGGGTGAAACCGCTTTTAAGACCACAAGAATGTTAACGTCGCTGAATATTTTGTAAATTGAATAAGTGATTTTTTTCCGATTGGTGTTTCCAGGAAAAAACATGACCCTCATATTATTCCAAAAACGAGTAATTACATTTTTAAATGTAAAATAAGTTTGCAACATAGTTGAATGAATTGAAAATAACTCCAAACTTAATAAATCCAAAAATATAGAAGTTTTTTATTAGAAATATAATTTAAATTTAATTTAGTCATCAAAA
Source organism: Anoplophora glabripennis (assembly GCF_000390285.2). Taxonomy (NCBI): domain Eukaryota; kingdom Metazoa; phylum Arthropoda; class Insecta; order Coleoptera; family Cerambycidae; genus Anoplophora; species Anoplophora glabripennis. The sequence continues at coordinate 255,746 of NW_019416463.1, read as the reverse complement.
GCTCAAAAAATCATTGGCATAGTTATTTTAATTTTTTCAGGGAATTCTAATAACGTGAAAAACATCTGTTTCCTTAAAAACACCAACTAGAATTAATTGCACTTATCAATTGTCCAGAAAATTCAGTGGGGTCGGAATTCTCGGGCTTTTAGAGAAGACATCTCCATCACTTGACGAATTGTGTATAAGTATTTTTTACCCATAAATAATTTCCTATGAAATATTTTTTTTATTTTGAGGTGTTTTATCATCATATTTGACGGTCTGTATATACTTTAAATTTATGAAAACATACAGAGTGGTTTTTAAGTACGTTCCAATAGTAAAGGTAGCTAGAGACTGTTTATAACGTTTATTACAAAGGTACAAATTCAGTGGAGATGTAGAGGATCCGTATTTTTTATTTTTGCCAAGTGGCCCCCTCTTTCGAAGTTACAGGCCCCTGAAGTCCGCCCCTAAGAATAATCTTTTTTTATATATCAGAACTCTGTTGTACGAGAATCACTAAATTTGGTACACAGGGGTTTCATGACATGTGGAATCTGATAGTGCTACGTTTTTTGGCGGGGAACCCCCTTAAGACAATTTTTCCTGGGTCCCCTTGTTTTTGGAGCCAAAAAAATTTGGTCGCATATTTAAATTTCTTAAAAATTATTAGTCCACTAGAAAGCCATTAAATTTAGAAACTTTTTGTCTCTTTATACTTTTTTCGGAAAACGCAATGTTTTTGAGAAAAATGTCAAAATGTGATCGAATGCATATCGCGATTCGCCATTTTCCTCAAAAAAAATATGAAGAGACAAAAAAGTTTCTAAATTCAATGGTTTTCTAGCTAACTAATAATTAAAAAAAAAATCAAATCTGTAACCAAATTTTTCTGGTTCCAAAGACAAGGGGGCCCACGAAAAAGTGTCTTAAGAGGGTTTCTCACCAATAAGCGTAGCACTGTGATATTTCACATGTCATAAAATCCCTGTGTACCAAATTTAGTGATTCTCGTACAACATGGTTTTGAGATATAAAAAAGACTTCTTAGATTTCAGGGGACTGTAACTCTGAAAGAGGGGGCCAATTGATAAAAAGAAAAAATACGGCTCCCCTAAATTTGTCTTAAGAATCTATGACCAAATTTTGTTGCATGAATTTCGGGACACCCTGTACAATTATATGGATTATTGACGGATATACTGGAAGACATTTCATTCAGAACCTCTTATTTTGACGCAACTATCTGCAAATTCTGTAAGTTCATTTGATTCACAATTTTAGTTAAAAAAATCGCTCATATTATTCGATAAATAAGTAATGTTTGAATTAATGTTTTTCTATAGATATCTATATTAAAGTAAAATTACACACTCAGTTGGATGACTTTTCCGCATTACTAATTTTCACTGTGTACTAAAAATTATTTTTATAACAAAACATTATTGTATTTTCTTCTGTAAAACTGCCAGTTTTTCAGTTATTTTCAATTGATTCAACAGTGTAGTAAGCTCATTTTGGATTAAATAAATAATTATTGGAACATGGTTGATTTTTCGAGTAATGGATCCTTTATCTTTGAAATACAATCAGGGATCAAATAGTTTGACCATATTTTCAAAATTCTGAGTTGTGTGGAAAATCGGGAGTTCTTAATGCTTATATCTCCCCATTAGTTGATGTAATTTTCAACGAATTAAATATTTTTTTACCATTATTTAAATAAATCGTCAGGTTTTGTTTTATTAATCTCGATCAAACATTTTTCAAGATATGTGACACTTTGTATCTTGAAAATTACACCATTTCGAACGTACCTATGTTCTTAGAAAATTTGTTCCTCAAAATAATTGTAAAGAATAACATCCTTTATTATTAAACCGTAATTAAGCACCATGTTGGATGAAAAATAAATTTAGGAGCGAATCTCAATCTACCACAAGCTCGCAATTGGCCCATTTATCAGGAACCTAACCTCACTCTGTGTAGAGGTAAAAAGGTAACTAGTCTTTTCTAAAAATGTATCATGTATCATAAAATATAATTTTTGTGTTGTATGCAAAAAATTTTTTAGGTAACAATAGCAAAAAAATGTCGAGTTAAATTTATTTTAAAATTAGTAACGTCTATGTTAAATAGCAAAATAGCTACAAAATATATACAAAAGTGCAAAAAAACAATTAAACATTCTCAAAACAACAACCAAGCACTATAAAAGGTTAGGAGAACAACACCAATCCTTACCTTGATAGAAAATGTGTCCCTGTCGAAACTAAATCAATGGGAACCAATCACATTTCTTGTAAAATTCACACGTCTTCCAGTGTGGGCCCTTTGTTTTTTTCTATTGGCAAGCAATGACTGAATATTCTCATGTATCCAAATCTTGGTCCCGGATTAGATAGTTGAAACCATTTAAGAAACTCAGCACTGTCTACTATCGATTAAACAAAAATCTACTCCTCTGTCACGAAACCAGCAAATACGTTTCGGCGACAAGGAAGACAGGGTTTGGGAAGTCTAGAGATAGTTGCTGGTCGGTTTTTGTTTATGAGTGAAGAGAATGACGTTTTTGTCTACTACTGGTACACCTGTAAAAAGATGGTACAGTTTTAAAACGCATAAAATTCACATATTTCTATGTAGATATAATAAAAATTACGTCATTATATTTAATGGATGCTGTCGTTTCTTATTTTAGCTTGTAACAGTGCAGTTATAATAATTAAATTACACTAATATTTACAAATTCCGCACGATATTGTTTTAAAGTATAAATAATGTAAACTATGCTTTACAGTTGTTGTGATACGCATTTCAAACTTTGGTCAGGTTTGGTAAAAAAAAGGTAATATGTTACTAAAATAACATTTATTATTTAAACAGGGTGTCCGGTAAGTATCTACTAATTTCTTCGGAGCGTATAAGGAGTGAGACTATAGGACTTCCTATAGTTTTTCTAATGTTTCTATTGAGGAAGATACGGACTCTAAAATTTACGTTTTGGTTTCTAACTTTGAAACGACCTTATATATTAATATAATATAGTTTTGGCAAAGTATATATTATTAATAAGGCTCCATTATTTGATGTTAAAATCAATCTTTTACTACTACACAATATCCAGAAACTAATAGATTAATAGATACCCTCTATACAGGGTGGGCCACCAGTAACGCCTCGGTCGCTAGTTACCAAGCGGCAAATGTTACAGAAACCTGTTTAGGTGAGTATGTGTAGGTTGATTACGGCTACATTTTAAAAATATTTTGAAATATACAGGGTGTCCAGGAAAAGCGTACCATATCAAAGTTATGTATTTTTAAATGGTACACCCTGTATTTTGCTGCATTTTTGAAAGCACCGTAAAAAAATAGGTGAACTTTATTCAAGGTTCTGCATATCTAGGACTTATTCTTTGTGAGATATTTCAATGTTAGTGAAAATGCAGGCTTAGCGTACAAATTTAATATTAGCAATAAAAAAATAATTTTAAGGAAGCAACTTTGGACAGTGTATTTTAGATCCTTGAAGTGAGAGTGTTCAAAAAACTGCTGGATACTTTTCTCAACTTTAAACAACAATAACTTAGGAAATTTAAAGCTCTTTGAAACTGTGTAACCTATACCTATTTCCAATGGTATTGAAAATATTCGAGTCGTTTCGTTTTTTATCGAATTTTGTTGTAAGATGTATCCACGTGTCTTTATCGAGGTGTTTGTTGAATTGGTAAAGCGTCAATCATGACAATATTCAAAAACATTTTCTAAAAAAATATTATTTTATGAGCAGAATATGTATAAAAAGTTATTAATTTTATATAAATATGTTTGTTGTACTGAACTGAATTAAATTAATTCTGAAGAGCATGAAAAATATTTATTAAAGGAAATTTTACTTTTAGAAGAAACAAAGAAAAATTGTAATTGATATTTGAATTGATAACCATTTTCTTGAATACAGCAACTTATTCTATATTCAAATGATATTCTCACATTCCTTAGAATATCTGGGGTGATTGTGGCAAATGCATCTCTAATACTTCCCTTCATATCATTGCAAGTAGTAGGTACACTGTGTACAAGATTTTTCATATAGCCCGAAACAAAGAAGTCTATTACGGTGAGGTCTGGAAACCTACGTGGCCACTGACATGCACCATTCCTACTTATCCATTTATTATCAAATTTTCGACCTAAATAATTTCTCACTGAATATGAAAGATTTGCAGGTGCGCCATCTAATTGTATCCTCATTTTTCTCATTGTATTTAAAGAGACGTCATCAAGAAAAACCCAAACCAATTCAATAAAGACCTCGATGAAGACACGTGGATACATCTTACAAGAAAATTCGATAAAAAACGAAACGGCTCAAATATCTCCAATACCGTTAGAGATAGGTATAGGGAACCTATACACAGTTTCATATAGCTTTAAATTTTCCAACTGTCAAAGTAAAAATATACTGGGTGTCCAATTTAAAATAACCAAGTTATTGTTGTTTAAAGTGAAAATAATTTGTGTTTTCTGTAAATGTGTTTATGTGTGGTAAAAAAGTAGTGTTAAAAGAATTTTCAATTTTGGGGAAGTCCAAATATACAGACAAAATGTGATCGAATGGATATCGTGATTCGCCATTTTTCTCGAAAACATTGCGTTTTACGAAAAAAATATCGAGGGACAAAAAGTTTCTAAATCCAATGGCTTTCTAGCGAACTAATAATTTTTAAGAAATTCAAATATGCGACCAAATTGTTTTTTCTCCAAAGACAAGGAGGCCCACGAAAAAGTGTCTTAAGGGGTTTCTTCGCACTCCCAGATTCCACGTCATAAAACTCCTGTGTACCAAATTTAGTGATTCTCGTACAACAGGGTTCTGAGATATAAAAAATACTATTCTTAGAGGCAAATTTCAGGGAGCTGTAACTCCGAAAGAGGGGGACACTTGACAAAAATAAAAAATACGGGTCCCCTAAATTTGTCTTAAGATTCTGTGACCAAATTTTGTTGCATTAATTTCGGGACATCCGGTAGATATTCTTAGTCTATTTAAAAATTATTAGAACTTCGTTTTTTTCATTTATTATATTCAAGGCTTGTGTATGTACCTACATTTGTTTTTCGTGATGTTAGCATGTATGTGCAATGATAGTATCTAAATATTTATTTAAATCTCTTAATACCTATGAACGAGCATAAAGCTTGAAGTTTTCATACAGTAGAAAAGGATATACTCGTACATAAATAAGATGGAGTAATAAAAACAAATATTTTATCTAAAGGTCGAAAAGTGTTCAAATTTTCAACACGATTTAAAAAATCTTGAAGGATATTCACACACTCATTAATTAGTTTTTTAATTATGAATTAATGATATCAATACATTACACTGATTTATCAGATGTTTTGAAATTTCCATTTCAGCAACCAGTTTATTTTTGCCTACACTACAAATAACTAAAATGCTACTCTAATATCTTGAACAGGATATTGAAAAAAACTCTATATATATGTAGAGTTGAACTCAAGTTTTGAGAACATGAATGTTTTTCCGTTATCCGTGTATTCCGTAAATAATTGATGAGTGAACATATTAGAAATACTTAGTGAATCCACTGTTAAGTATATTTTGACGTACTGAATATGTTATGACAATATTTGAACTAAAACTGATTAAATTACACTCCAATATAATAACAATGATAATAAAGATAATCTAAAAAAAACATATTTAGTATATTCTAAGTGAATATATCCAAATCAGGAGTTTTTCGTCAGTTTACATTAGCCTTTTTCCTTATAATGAGACAACTGCATTTGATTCGAATCAATGAATTTCCCGAATTTTTGTCACACAAAAAAAATCGGTGTGAGTGAAAGCAATAAAGGTACAGAGTGAATCCATCGAGTGAAATTATTGAGTACATTTTATATATTTGAACTAAAACTGGGACTTTCACTCAAATATAGGCATTGTTAAACAAATTCTGCAGATAAACTCATATTTGATGCACTTGTAGCTAAGTCAGGGTAAATGTTCTCAGTATCCTGTCCTCCGACCTCATTCTATGGTTGTCGTGCGTTGTCTTGTCTATTTCCATCGTCCTCATTAGGTCAACTTGTGGCGTGGTGTATGGCGTGTAGTGTTGGACAAGTCAGTTAATTCGGTTATTTTGGTGAAAAATAGACCAGGGTCGATAATTTTTGAAACCAAAAAAAATTATAGTAGGATGAAATCTATTGGAAAAGAAAGAGAATATAACAGAAATGAAAAAAAAAATAATTAACGGCGATCTGAGGTCGGGAAGGGAAAGGGGGTGAGTTTTTAAGAGTAAAAAACGGTTTCCCTTGACTTCCGGAAAAACTACAAGTCTTATGGAAAAAAGTTAAATAGCAAAGTTGTAGGTAATAAAAAGATCTACAACTTTTGTATATACACTTTTTTCACATAACCTCAAAATTTATGTGAAAAATTCAAATAACCAAGTTTTTGGTTTTTTATTTTTATCTTTTACAAAAAAATTTTTTTTTCACGAAATTTGGTGAAAACTTACCTATTTATGTCCCAAACACGCTGTAATTTTTTTGATTTGAAATATTTATTTTTTCACCTTATTTTTACTTAATATCGAAAAAGCACCCTAATTTTCAATCGAAAATTCTCACGTCAAAATATCTGCTTTTTTAAAAACGTCGGTGGGCTTTTTCTTCGTTGTAATCTCTACTTTCTGATGGTTAAAAAAAATATACATTACTATGGTAAGTTTTCTCAGGAAATGCAAAGAAACGAAAGAAGATTCTACAACTTTCTCAAAATATTGTAGATGTCTTATTAAATATTAACTTTATTAACTTATTTGGTTGTTAATTATAATAGTATATTTCGACTTGTAATTTTTTTGTTTATCAATGTAACATGGAATCTTACGTTTTTCGAGTAATTAAAGTGTAAATTTTAATAAATAGCTCAAAATTGTACATAATGATTAGAAAAAAATTTTCGGATTCTAGTTCGTTTCTTTGCATTTCCTGAGAAAACTTACCATAGTAATGTATATATTTTTTTACACCATCAGAAAGTAGAGATTTCAACGAAGAAAAAGCCCACCGACGTTTTTAAAAAAGCAGATATTTTGACGTGAGAATTTTCGATTGAAAATTAGGGTGCTTTTTCGATATTAAGTAAAAATAAGGTGAAAAAATAAATATTTCAAATCAAAAAAATTACAGCGTGTTTGGGACATAAATAGGTAAGTTTTCACCAAATTTCGTGAAAAAAAAATTTGTTTGTAAAAGATAAAAATAAAAAACCAAAAACTTGGTTATTTGAATTTTTCACATAAATTTTGAGGTTATGTGAAAAAAGTGTAAATACAAAAGTTGTAGATCTTTTTATTACCTACAACTTTTCCATTTAACTTTTTTCCATAAGACTTGTAGCTTTTCCGGAAATCAAGGGAAACCGTTTTTTACCCTTAAAAACTCACCCCCTTCCCCTTCGCGACCTCAGATCGCCCGTAAATTATTTTTCCTTTCATTTCTGTTATATTCTTCTTCCTTTTTCAATGGGTTTCATCCTACTATCATTTTTTTTCACTTTTTACCATTTTTGAAGGCTTAAACACTGGTCTATGTATAAATGGTTTGATTACAATAATTAAAGACAATAATATTTATATTAAGTCTCTATTAATATTTGGTTAAATAAACGAATAGTTAAATTGTTACCTATACTTACTTACGTATCTGTAAGGTACAATATAGGTTATGACAATCTATTCATTTCATCGGCTAACCAATAATTCCTTTAATCGAGACCTAAAATGTTGTCTCTAAAGAAGATCTGTGTAGAACCCACTGTGGCAGCTTAATTTATTCAGTATTAAGTTTAAATCATATTAGAAAAAAAGTCACTCATTTGATAGTGAGCAGAAACTCGGATTTTAGTAAAATTCACTCAATTCGGTTGCAATAGTTTCACTCATAAAATTTTAATTGTACCTACCCAGACTAATTTCACTCAATCGGGTGTGGACAGAAATTGATTCATTATTGAGTGAATTTTTTTACAGTGTATATGGCGCCTAATTAATTTCACCATAATCAACTCTGAGTAAAAATTAATTCAACAATAATTAAATTTAGTGTAAACTTAACCTACTCAGAGTAACAGAAACTCAGATTTGTCTAAAACGCATCACTTTAGCCTGAATAGTTTCAGTCCTAAAGTTGATATTATACTCATATTACCAGAGTGAATATTTCACTATATCCGGCGTGGATAAAAATTGATACGTTATTGAATGTGACGTGAGTGAAATTTTACTCATTATTTTACAATACAAGTTCTTCGTCTTTTCAATACATTGTGATAATAGTTTTATGACTCTGGGGACGTCGTGAAGTTACTTTTCCATTTTTTCCTTTTTAGATAAAGCGAAAAGTAAATTAAATTGAATATATATAAAAACGCTGAACTATCACAAAGTTTGGTTTTTCTTAAATATATTTTGAACATCCTTTAAACGCTGGTTGTAACATTTCAAAAAAAAAAATAAATAAATACATTTTTTGACTAAAAATTAAAAATATAAATCAAATAATAATTTTCTTAATAATAATAATCAGAATTGTTTTATTTTCCAGTCCTGTTTTTTTTTATGTTATTATGTGAGATCAGAACAATGTTCTCCGTATCTGAATATGTACATGCTAGTTCTAAACAACTAAAGCAGCTTAAACAATCGTAGGTCCGCATCGTGGGCAAATGGCCTCTTTAGCGTACATAATTTAATTGTAAATTGCCGCATGTTGGTGTTTATCTATTTAAACAATAGTTTACTATGCATGGAAGTTTCAGCAGATGTATGAGGCAAATGTATCTTCAAATGTGGCATTGTTTCTTAGTGAAAAGGACAAAAACACCGAAAGTGTGTTCAGAGATATTAAAGTTTATTCTAAAATTGAAATCTTAAATATTTTGCAAGGAAATGTGGTATAATATTCATCAGAACTTTTATTATTTAATTACTTTAAGAGGAATTGCAAAGAAAACTTATTGCACTAGATAACTTTAGTTGAGGCCTACCTATCAACGGGGAAATACAATTTACCTATAGCTATAAGGATCGAAGTAAAAATTTTCTAACGGTAGCTAGATATTTTTTAGCGCGTAGCATAGCTAACATGCAGACGTTAATGTTGCATAGCCATTTTGTGTCCATTATTGCAACAGGAAGGATGCCTTTCCCGTTTTTCGTACAAGGAACGTACTATATTATGTCAGAAATATAATAACCAACAATGCTTAGACTTGTGTTGCATATACATTATGTGAAAGATTAAAATGTAATGTAAAATTATGTATATGAAGAAGTACCTATGTGTAGTGACATAACAGTATACGAAGTCTGTTCAGAAAATAACCGAACTTTTTGAATTACGCGCTAAATTGACGATTTTTGAGATGTGCGGTTTTCTGTAACATTTTTACGAGTTTGTAGTTTTTTTATGAAGCCAGACTGTATTCGAAAGTCAGTTTGTAATACATTGTTGTGGTGATTGCTGTGCTGTTTTTCGAGGGTACATTTAATAGCCGTATTTCTAAGTTTTAATAAATTTCTGCTTATTCCACTTACTTTAGTGTGCTAATTTGGTATCATTTTAATACTTCTTTTAAAAAAAATGTAATAAATCTGAGTAATGAAAATTTCCATATTGAAAAAGTAGATAGAATTTTCGGGTAATCAATGTATTGACAAAACATCAGAGAAATTATTTTGTTTGGTACTATATTAATGATAATATATGAAATGAAATTATGTGCGTAAAAAACTTGTTTACACGATGTAGAAAGTTCCTTCAAAGCAAAACAATATCTGATAGGTCTTACACTTATTTCATAAAACGTATAAAATTTATAAATTACAGTGTTCTATATATATCAGCATATCTATGTATATCAGCCCCATTTAAAACAAATACATTTTTAATTAATTAGTCTCGTCTAATAAAGCAAAACTAGTTTTTTAATGTAAAATATTTACGATACGCGCGAAAATGCTAAACACATAATTTCCTGTTCTCATATTTTCATATTCATGATGTTGTTACCCTGTTTATCCACCACTAAAGACAAGTAAGTGTCTAATTTTCTAATTATTTTAAGAAAATATGCCAGATAAAAAACTATATGTCGTATACAGGGTGTTTCTAAAATAAGTACGATGGGGTAATAGAAGATGTGAAAACAAACAATTTTCGTTAACCAACTCGTGGTCTAAAATGTTATATTTTCAAGATAAAGAAATTGTCGAATCAATGAAATAAAATATCCTGAAACCGGCTGTGTTGTGTAGCAATTTCAGTGATGCGGCCTTGCAACGTTTTTTGCCATTGGAAATGCTTAAAAAAACTTTCTTTTTTTAGGGACTCGGTTAGATAATGATGAAACAAAAATTAATTAAAAAATAGTAGAATTGTCATAAATCGATATTAAGTAATTTTATAGACATTGCTATAAGTTATTTCCTCAAGCTAATAAGTAGGGCTGTCAGAACTGAGCCGCCGAACATAGGCGTACGCATTATTTATTAAAAACAACAAACTAAATTGTTTACGATACACCACCATAAACACCAACGGATAGTAATTAATTCCGCAACATCCACATGATGACAAAGGCAACAGTATACTAACGTGACGTGAATTCGGAAAGCATTATGAGGTAGCGGCTCACGCATGTCTCGGTTAACCCGCTTGGCACGCCATTGAATTGCGGTTCTCTCTGACAGCCCTACTAATAAGTACACTTCTAAACAGCCGTAAAAATTATCTTACGTTTGCCATTACTCCAGACATCTATCTATATTTATCGGCTTGAAAAAAATGCGGTATTGAAGATCGACGGAGCCGTCAATATATTGGGTACAAGACAAAATCTAGAGGATTCATATCGGGATTATACATAAATTAAGAAGGGTATCGTTAGAAACTCTAATTACGAGACATCATTTAAACATGGAAGTAACAATTGGTCCAAGTAAATTGTCACCGAAAACCCCATACCGCTTATTCACTGAAAATCGCTGCTGGAAGCGTGGATTATAATAACGTGAGGATTAGCATTACACCAATAGTGAGTGTTGAAAATTTAACAATATGTCTCTTGTAAAGCAGAGTACCCCATTTGTTTAAATTGTTATGCCACGTGTTGCTGAAACCAACGTGGCTGAAAATACTCACCACGCAGTAGTGTTTGAAACACCCATTTCACGTGCAATATCGCGGGTACTGCGGCTCGGGTTTTGCTCGACAAGAGGTAAAATGTGTTCCTTCCTATTTAAGACACGTTGAGGTCTTTCTTGTTCACTCACTGATGTCTCGTAGTCTTTGAATAACGTTTTCCACTTTTATGGGATTCGTTTATTGTTTTTGGGAATAACTATTTGCATACAAACATTAAGTCATATTTAAATCAAATTCGTACTTTCCGTACATTAATAACATATCTGCAACTTCATAATTTGAATAAGTCATTTGAAATAAAACAACGTATATTAATGTATAGTCGAGATAGTAGTCACCACATTGAACTGTTAGATACTGCATTATAAACAGTTAATCAGTTGAATATGTAGGACAATGTAGGGTCGGTAACAATTCTTGATTAATTTTCTGATACTTTAGACTGGAGGTTGTTTAATGAACATTATTTTCGCGTCCTCTACACCCATTTAAAGTAACTTACTTATTTTAGAAACACGCCTTATATGTCTTAATGATAATTTTAAACAAAACACTACATTCAAGGAATGTCTTATTAAAATAAAATGTTGAAAATAAAATATAATGCAACTCATTAAATCACTTCTTAATTGAAAAAAGGGGAATTGGTAATAATTAAAATCTTAATTTGAGGTACACTACTGATTTAGTTCGAGAAAGTTTTTCTTTAATTGAAAGACTTTCTTTTATTAAATCACCCCCCAGACATCCTTGAACACCTTTCTGCTTTTCTTAGAAATCCCCAAAGGAATATCCGTACAAGTGGTATAAAAAAATTAAATATTGGATGAATATTTAATTAAATTTACATTTTTTATACATTTTATTGCAGTTTGGGGAAAAGAAGGCTCACAAAATTTAATAAATAAAGGTAGACAGGTGTATTTTTCCTGTTGTTATCCAGAGTATGAAACAATCCCGAAAATTTAAAAGCTGAAATAGTGTGACTGAATTTATATCTTTTGTAAAAACATGTGAAGACAAGAAATATTCTAAAATATGTTCAAGAAAGCACTTATGTTTGCACTTTTAAAATAATTATTTCTGGAAAAGATTAATGAGAGAAAATATTTTTCAAATCCATAATAAGATATTTTTCCTTGAAGCATTTTAGGTTGAAATGAACCACGCGTGTAAAGCTACTGGTTCCTGAAATATAGGGTGTCGAAATTAAAAATAATATTTCTGAATATATTTTACGTAGATTGTCAAAACTTGCTTTAATGATTTTAAAAAATTTATATTAAATTTGTTTATAAATATGAAGCAGATATCCCGGGAATATAAAATACTTTTTGGAAATTTGTTGACGAATTTTATTTCTAATTGAATAAAGAAATTATATTTTCCATTTTGTTTGAAAACGAAAACAAATCATTTTTCCCGTTAATATTTTTCATTTTAAAAAAAAATAGAACTGAAATTATTTCATTCACAAAACAATTTCAAGGAATTGTTTGTTTAAAATTTAATTTTAAATACAGTTGAAAAAAATATTGGCAAAAAATTTCAAGGAATCGATTGTTTAAGATTTAATTTTAAATACAGTTCAAAAATATATTGGCGTACTTAGACATTTTAATTTTTTTGTGATTTGTGCCCCCAATCCACACCGTCCCGAGATTAAAAATGTCTACAACAATAATTTTTTTTGCACTTTCGATTTTCCTTGAAACCGTATTTGGAACAAAAATTTTATTTTCGATTTATTCAACTTCGTGGTAAATTTTTCTCTTTGAAATATAAGTACCTACAATTTTCTTTAAAACACAAGTACAATCAAATACAGTTAATGGACTTGCGAAACACTCAGTGGCGTACATATTCTAAGGTTTTCAATTACTGTACCTCTTTCTCCGCCACTGGATGAGATAGTTTTAAATGAATTAAGCAAACTTTATTCTTTAATTAGTAAAAACCAATAACTCAAGTTTAATAAATCTATGTACAACATCTTCAATCATATTTTTATTAATTTTAACACTCTGTATCGCGAAAACCAATAACTTTAAGACTTTTTGGCCGAAAATAATCCATGAAATATGCCCCTTCAGTTATGACGTGAACTTAAAAACATTCCGCATAAAAAATATTGGGCATTATCAGCTTATTAAGTGGGTTTCAAAACCATTCGCCTTAAATCCATTACTGAAAGATACACCACATCATCAATCACTTTTCAAGGAATGTCAAAAAAATAATACATCTTATCCATTTATTATTGTCTCCAAGCGCTCTAACAAGAAGCATTGGCAATCGAAGAAAACTCTTAAAAAAGCATTTTATTTCAGAGATCTGCCTTAAAATTGCTCCCATATTTATTATCTTGCCCGAGTAAAGTTATCCAATATTTTAGCTTGTCTGCTGAAACGTTGTATCTAAGGACACTAACAGACTTATCATCCCTGCAGGAATCTCGTATATCATTGGCGCAGTGGGAACAAAAGAGGGGGAATTTGTCAAAAAGCGATTTCTTACTTTGACGTAAGGTCGTAAGTAGGTATAAGCTATGTAAAGTGTACACAGGAAATATATTTCTGTACATTTGTCAGGATAAATTATAGATATAAAGTAATACAGAGCAAAAATATAGGGATACCAACTAAATAAGTGATCATGTTTCACATAATTCAATTCTTTTCAAAATTTTCAAATCTTTTCATTCGATCAGTAGTTAAAATATACTAGGTACGATGCCGTTTAAATAAACTGCGTTACTTAATGTTGTATTGATCAGTTTTGTAGGCCTTTGTTCTCGTAACAATCTAGCAATCAAAGAATTAGCCAGCAGTAATAAAATAATGTCTACTGTATATGATTTACAACATAATCAATAGTTAGCAATACGTGTTATTAACACAACAATTGCACTGCAATGCTGTTTTTTACTTTTATTGTAGAAAAACTGAACTTATGAGAATAAATGTATAATAATGTATAAAATAAACAATTAATTTTCAATATATTAGGGCCGTACTGGAAAAAATTGATGTTGAGGACAATACTGGTTAATCAAGTTAAAACTTAGATGTATTGTTTTTGTCACATTTTCGAAAACAAAAGAGGATATTTTCGATTTTAATTACCTATACAGTGCTAGTTTTTTAAAACCTGACATAGGCCAACTTTTTTATTTGAAGTGATAAGACTAGTACTTCCAAACGCAAAGTTGTAATAAATAATCCGTTCCGATGTTGCTATCAAATTAAGTATCAAACAAAAACATCAACTGAGGGTTATTTGAGATATAAAATACAAGCAACCCTGAATATGACTGCAGATTATTTTCGTTGTTTTTGCTGATTGTTCGAAAACGACTGCTCTAATAAAGAAATGTGACATAACATTTTCTATTAGAATTTGTCAAATTATGCTAAAATACGGTGTTGCCGTTTAAAAAAATATCGTTTTAGTAGCTGCTGTAGAAATCTGGCGACACCGGAAATAATTATTTGCAAATTTTTCTTAGTCAAGTTATTTCCTACAACTTTGCATTTGGAAGTACTAGTCTATCACTTCAAATAAAAAAGTTGGCCTATGTCAGGTTTTAAAAAATAGCACTGTATATAATTTTCTACAACATTTCATTCCCTATTAATTCTCTAAATAAAAGTCTTGGCCGACATATTTTAATATTTTATTTATATTTTATGTTCCGTGAAATAAATGAGAAGAGGACAAATAAATGTAAATTGAACCCAATACCTAAACCTGAAGTCAAACTATTGGCAATATCATATTGCTATTTCTGATTGTACCACTGACAAATATAAAATCTTGTTAAATGTACTTTTGGTACTTTTCCAATAAGTGATTAAAACAGTACTGATGAAATACTATTGACAAAACTCATAACATTACGCAACTTGTCCTAGTAATTGTAAAAATTGCAAAGCCTGATTTGTATTACTAAAATTTTTACCGACTATAGAATTATTTACATTTTATAGCGCCGGTGACGTAAAAGAAAAGCAATACTGTACAATATAAAACCAATACGAATAAAACATCTATCAACCTCTCGATTTTGCGGCGAAATATGCGGAAAACAAAACAAGGCCTGCTTTGACTACGTGCAAAAATTCACCACCATGCCACTAGATGTGTGTAAGAAAAAAACCGTGAGGTAACAACTCTTAATACACCAATAAATGATGTGTAAATATGAAATATGAAAAAATACAGAATTTGACGAATAATGCGCATTTATCATTTAATTAAATTTGAAAATAATTAACATAATTTTGTGAAAGAATATTTATTTTTCCAACTTCTGTTGTCATATCTGACACAAGCAGACTATGTAATTAAAATAAGCTAAAAATATTTGTGAAACTTTCTATAGTTAGGGCATATTGACGTAATTTTTTAAGGGACATACGTATTATTTTGCTAAATGGGTTGTTCATGCATGCGTAAGACATAAACGAAAATAGAGCCAGAACCATAAACCAAGCAGCATTCGGTCGTAAAACAGTGGAAAACGTGTCAACTGACCGGTAGCGAAATCAAGAGCGCTGCGTAAAAACAAAACAACACCAAGGCCTACTCTGGTCTCGCTAGGGATCCGCTATTTGGCAACTAGGGTAGAAACACCGAAAACACGCGGTGCGATGACAATCTACGTCTACACGGCGCGAAGGATGTGGACGAACTGTGGAGACGGGCAGATGGGCGGATCCTGGTGTATTGATCAGCAGGACTCTGTGCCCCTCATTCCCACCATCGGATCGGGCTCTCCTTGTAGCGTAGACAGTGGTGGGTACGTCACGGGAGAGATGACTGGGGTTCTCGAAAACCTCAGTGTGCCCTGATAAAAATAATGGAAGTTTACATAGACTTTTTACATATTTGCTTCTGTTTTTATACATAAAAAATGTAAACAAACTGCATATACATCATTTGTCTCGCAGAATTGTGCGTTTTAACGTTTATGTTCTTTTTACGATTGCACAATGCATTATAAAATGTATTGCTGTTAATCTTCTATACGTTTTTACTATCAGATCAGATAAAATTATGTAATCACCGTGTGTGTATGGAGAACACACAGTGTAAAAAAAATCGGTGTGAGTGAAAGGTACGGGGTGAATCCATTGAGTGAAATTATTGAGTATATTTTCACTCAATGTTAAGAATTTATATAATTTTACTCATTTGTGATAACATTTGAACTAAAACTGGGTACTTTCACTCAAGTATAGGTACCTGTTAAATAAGTTCTGCAGATAAACTCGTATTTGGTGCACGTGTAGCTAAATCGCAGTAAATTTCCTCATTATTGAGTAACCCCACCCCTTTCTATGGTTGTCGTGCATTGTCTTTGTCTATTCCCATCGTCCCCATTAGGTCATCTCGTGGCGTGGTGTATGACCTGGAGTACTGAACAAGTGTTCATTAATAAGTTATTTTGGTGAAAATGACCCCCCTTGGAAATTTTCATAGTATAAAATTACTCAATAATAGTTAAATTTCAATCATATTAGAGAAAAAGTCAACACTTACAACATTTGAGTAAAATTCTCTCACGTCTGTTGCAATAGTTTTATTAATAAAACTTTAGTTACAATCATACTGCACTGTAAAAAAATCGGTGTGAGTGAAAGCAATAAAAGCTCGGAGTGAATCCACTGAGTGAAATGATTTGAGTACATTTTTACTCAATATTAAGCATTTTGTTCATTTTACTCATTTGTGATTATATTTAAACTAAAACTGAGTACTTTCACTCAAATATAGGTACTCCTTAAATAAATTCTTTACGTGTACATATTTGTAAATGTCCTCATTACTGAGTGATACCACCCTTTTTCATATCCAGATGCATTGTCTTTGTCTGTTTCCATCGTCCTGTTAGGTTATCTCGTGACAGTAGCGTGGTGGATGGCAGTATGGCGTGTGGTGTGCTTTGAAGTTGGACAAGTATCGGTTTATGGGCTGGGTGTTTTGGCCAGCGGATTTCGATCTGTCAAGTCAAGCATCACGGACGTGGGCTGGAATTTGGATGGGTGACCTAAGGCAGGCTCGGGGACGTGGCTGTGGCAGCCTACCAAGAGACCTGGGTCGCCCAACATTTGCCGCACGCATGTGGTCCCCGATAAATGGTAATGAGAGCAGAACAAGAAATCTCTGTAACTCAAGACCATGCTATGATACATAAACTGTACGAGACTTTGCCACCAAGCCATCCGTGTAGTAAATAAGATACATAAACTGTACGAGACTTTGCCACCAAGCCATCCGTGTAGTAAATAAGATGGTTTGAAGAAAAGTACTCGAGTAATGAAGGAGAGTGTACAAGGGGCCTAATAAGGCCTAAGTAAGACTAAGACCACCTCTCCGACATACATACATACATACAAGTATCGGTTTATCTGGTTGTTTTAGGGAAAATTGTATTTAAATGCAGTTATTTAATTACAATAGTTAAAGACAATATATTAAGTCTCGACTAATATTTGATTAAATAAACGTATAGCTAAATTGTTGTCTATAATTACAATATAGGTTATGGCAATCTATTCGTCCGATCGGTTCACCAACTCCTTTAATCAAGACCTAAAATATTGTCTCTAAAACAGATCTGTGTAGAGACCACTGTGGCAACTTAGTAGTTTATGACTTTAATATTTAAATTAAAATTTAAAGAGAATATAAACCAAGTCTGAATAAAACATTACTCAATAATAGTTCAATTTAAATCATATTAGAGAAAAAGTCAAATTCGTTTTATATACTCAGAATAGAGTCAAAAGTCACTCAATTAATAGTTAGCAGTAACTCGGATTTGAATAAAACTCACTCATTTCTGATGCAGTAGTTTCACTCATTTGTATTCATACTACTAGAGTGAAAATTTCACTCAATCGAATGTGGACAGAAACTGATTCATTATTGAGTAAAATTGAGTGAAATTTGAGTGAAATTTTTTTACAGTGTATTGTATTTATAAATAAGTAGATACCTAAGTATTTTGACTCTACAAAAATTACATAATACATATTTTTTAAGTGCTACTCTTAGATGTAAATCTATTGTGTCAAGATTTTCATTGTACAAGTCTTTTAAAACTCTGTTTAATTAATTAGTTTAAATAATATTCTGTACTACTTGCCTTTATGGTATAATTCAAATATTTTTATTTTACTTTATGGAATATATTTCATTTACTGTATTAATAAATCTTAATAATTAATTTATAAATGTATTTAATGTCACGTCAGTAAAAGGCATATTCCTTGTAGAAATGTTATAACGTACAAACCGACACAAGTAAGTATGAGATAGCTTCGCATACGTCTTATTCCTTCTAGACGAATGCGTTCTCTCTCAATCTGCCTGAGCCAGAAACTCAAACTTGTTTGCGTCGGTCTGTAATAAAGCACATAGTTTCTTCATTAAAAATTGGAAAAAACTTCACTGTTTCTTGGTACAACTACATTTTAAGTCTCGTAATTATGCATATATGAATTTTACATTTTGTGTTATTACAGAAAAAGAAAGGAAAATTACATACTTAATTGCAACTTTAGTAGTATAAAATTTTTTTATGTGAAATTGTGTGCAATCAAATTAATTAGCAACAACTGTTTTTATTTGGAATTTAATTTTTTCTTTCTGGTGGGTTGGTTCTCCAGAAAGTCTTAAATCAGTGCTACCAATTGCACTTTATTTATTCGTTTAGTAAAATCTGCTAACATTAATTCTCCGTTATTTAAGAAAATGGACCCCTCCCTTCCAGTTCCAACCTGCTATATTGAATTCTTTACTAACTTCCGTATTTTTTTACATCGACAGTTATCTGATTTTACTAATACTCAGCATTTCTATTGTTTTCTTCCTCGATGGAACATCTAATATATCCTTCGTTTGACTCTGATCTTGTCTTAAGTTTCCAGTATTCATAATAATCTTTATGAATTCATCTGCCCAAAACCTGCTTTGCGGTACTACAAGAATTATCAAGTGCCGACTCTTGTCCTAAGAAAACTATTTACGATCCCTTTTATTCAAGTTTATCTGCTGTATCATTTCCTTCAACTGTCCCTACGTCGACCAACACAGCTTAACCGTGTAGATATTTGTCAGTTCATTTAACAATTATTCACAATCTCAAACAGTTTTAAGCATGCCTTGTTGAGTCTTTACTGTAGCATTACTATCGGAGGATATGTAGGTAATAATTGTTTAATCCATAAAATCACACAAAATGTCAGTGGACAAGTCAGCAAAACTAAATTTATTTTACAGAAAGTATACATAACAGACAAATAAATATATGAAGTCAGGCAAATTACTCGTAAAGTAATGTTTTGTGACAAAAAACGAAACAAATTTTTCCCAGTTTAGTGTTTCGTTGTGTACGCTATTGTGAGTCATTGTTGGCGTTGCCAATTTAGTCACATAATAAGAAATGACAAAGTTCCGATGAAAAGTGATAAAGAGAAAAATAAATTCTGTTTACTGTCTTTATTTTATATTTTAACGTTCATTTAAAATTTAATATACCGGGTGTCTTTTAATAAACGTCTCAAGCTATGACTCCACAATTTTTGGTCCAATTAAAAAAAAACGACGTGTTAATGACTGAAAATACTACAGACTGGAATTTACTATCATTTTTTTTCAGAGCGTACATTAATGACAGACGATTGTCAATTATGTTAATGGAATGGTATATTTGTTTTTACTTTATCTGATAAATATATTTTTTTATCAAAGATATATGAGATATTTATCAAAAACTTACAAGAAGTACAGGTATCCAAAATACTAGTTAATATTAAAAGTCCTCCAATGAAATTGTCAAATGTGATAAAACAATCAAATCAACATAGAAATAAATGCGATTTAAGCTAAAAACATAGTTTCACATATGTGGCTGCAAGAATGTTTCTGCCTTTAGGCTTCTAGATTTAATTTAATATTACGAAATGGAAAAAATAATAATGTTATTTGGTGCTTCGGAAAATCAATTTATTATTTATCGTTGGGATTGAAAAAAAAAATTCTGATGAAGTACAAAATGATAGTGACCAATAGCACCATCCTTTTGTTTTAAAAATTGGAGCTAATATGGCGGAGTTATAAATTGGGTTATTTACAAGATACTTGGCATAAGCAAAAGTACGTATTGTTATAATTTATTGACTTAAGAAATTAAAACTTACCAAAATTGGGACCGAATTATAAAATTTTTCAAATAAATCTTAAATAATTAAACTATAGTAGCATATTTTGACACAAAAAGGGTCTGGAATATAAAATAAAGCTAAAATGAAGGATGTTTTTCATATAAAATAAGTTTATTATAACACAAGTATTAATATTGTTGGATAAAATCTCTAAACTGTCAAAATTGTGACGAAAATTGTATTTGCCCATTCAAAAACTAGTAAAATACAATATGCAATAAACCTGGTATATAAGTAAAATACAGCATACCTGTGATCAGAATTTATGTATAGAATTAAGCCTGAGCCTCTGTAAAAGATTTCATGTATCGTTTAAATGTTGACATTTTGTTGTTCCGTTAAAATTTGTAAATTGCTAGTTCTATAAGTGGTGCAGAACTGCAAAATAGTATGTGTAGAGTGTATAGGACCTTCACAAATTCATAAACTATATTTAGACTGCAACCAAAGTTCTAATCTGTGTGTAAGACTTTAAAAGTTTTAGGTGAGTCGATGAACCTAGAAAGTTTTAGTCGTTTTGATTCAAAAAAACAGACAAAGACTGTTGGAAAAGTGGAAAAGGGATAGTAGTAAAGGCAGTGAGTGAACAGACATGTAAAAAAATAAACTATATAATATAATTTAACTACAATTTGCAATATTAAGTAAAAAGATGTTACTGGTATCAAAAAATGCAAAAAATAATCAAAGGATCTGAAAATGTAATCATCATGCAGCATAAAACATGCAGAAAGTTAATAAATTGAAAATTAAATTTCTCAAAAGTTTGGTATGGCATTCCCATGACAACGGCTTATTTGTTTTTACATCAACAAAACCAAATCCGAGCTCATCGTAGCTCAGTCTCGCATAAATTCCCGAAGAAGTAACATCGTCCATTTGCTCTTAAAAGTATTGAAGTCAACAAAAATCAACAAGTTTGTGAAAAGTTTACCAGTCTAGTCATCTATGTCGAGAAACGCGACTGACAGAAATGTCAAAAGTTCGAAGTACACAATTTACTAAAATGATATAATTTCGAAAATTCATCGATAACCACAATCAATAAAATAAAAGTGCAATACTAAATTTGAACTGGGTACAAGCTAGTAAAAGTGAATAAGTGAAGGTTTATAAAAGTAGTGCATTTCAAAACATCGCATAGGAAATACAACCAGCGATACGAGACGACACGCTTGGCCAATATACAGGGTCGGAAAGTCCCCATGGTTCATCGGCCGTTACGTGAGAGCGATATAGTTAGTCATAGAAATACGTGCGATAGAGAAAGATGGCTATAATGAAGGCGTCTAGTAGTCACCGCCCATTTCGCCTTTCCACAAATAAGAAGTGGATCTTATTTGTGGAAGGGCGAAATGGGCGGTGACTATTGGACGCCTTCATTATAGCCATCTTTCTTTATCGCACGGATTTCTATGACTTTCTTTATCGCTCTCACGTAACGGCCGATGAACCATGGGGACTTTCCGACCCTGTATATAAAATTTACAAATTCCAATTCGAATTGAATATCACATTTAACACGTACGATATTTTCGATCATTTGCGCACGATAAAACAGATTTTCATTTAATAACGTTGACATGTCAAAACAGTAAATCTTAAACATACTCTGTACGTTAAATATTATGACAAATATTTTAAATATCTGCCCGCAACTCACCCCAGTTCCTCCTGCTACTACGCCGCTTGCAAGTCAGGGCAATGCACCGTATCACCAACACTAGCACTGTTACTCCTGCGGTTAAGGCTACAGGGCCTTACATGAGGCAGCTCCGTGCATTTCAATGCATCCAGAGCCTCGTCAAGTGTGAATACATGATTAAAACCCTATTTTCAAACGGAATTGACACTATTGTTTCCCCGCATTGGTGAAGTTTGTGAATAAAGCGGCTGTCTATTATTGCTAACTTCACTTAAATACCGCCGTTGGCGACGTATATATCAGTTACGAATTAATAAAGCTCATAGAGTCCTCAAGGGACAAATAACTGCCGAGGCTGAATTATCCCTTTGTATAAATTGTTTGTTTTTGTTGAAAGTTTGTTTAGAGATGGGAGTTCTAGGGCGTTGAACCCTATACGAAGGTTATATTTATCCTGCAGTCACATCTCAGTAATGAAGATAGATAACAGAACTAAATAATCTAGAAATATTTTGTTACCCTCGACATTTATCCTTAGTATTCTATTCTAAGATACACATGGTATTTATGATTTACAGTGGTTTTCAATTTTTATGAGAAGG
The DNA here is from genome assembly GCF_000390285.2 of Anoplophora glabripennis. NCBI lineage: Eukaryota > Metazoa > Arthropoda > Insecta > Coleoptera > Cerambycidae > Anoplophora > Anoplophora glabripennis. Next base: position 233,032 of record NW_019416463.1, on the reverse strand, counting down.
TAGACCAAAGCGACGCCGCTGATTAAAAATGAACTTAATTTTCTTAAATCAATTTAATCTTTCCTAAAGAGTTAGACATTAAAGTACAAATAGGGTCGTTTCACATATTTTTGTTTATTTATTTGAATTCAGCATGTTTCAAAATTAATATAGCTTTTTCAGAATTTTGTTTTTACTAATATTAACTGAGATATACATCTTTAAAATATGAACATCTTCCGTCCTTTTCTATAAAGCGTTGTGACGTTAACTATGTCGCATGCGCGTTACACTTTAATTTAATAATTTAAGTTGGTATAACAAGTTAAGTTGGTTATTCTGACAATTCTGACATTGCTGGAACAGTCACATTTTCTGTCGTATACTATTTATTATTTGTTCTGCTGGTGATTATAATTTTAATTAACATGGAGAATATGAAAAATTACAATAATAGAATAGAAACTTTATTGACACTATCATATACAAAAACTGTACATTTTTTGTCACAACTACTACACTAAAAGAGGACATTGACATAGACTATAAAAATATTGCTCCAATAAAATTTTTTTTATGAACTTGTGGAAACTTCTCTGAGACATCGTCCTAAATTTAAAATGTTTAAAATGATTACCTAATCTATTATAAAGCTGAATCTGGACCTTGTTTCTCTTAGTAGTATTAATTCTAGAAAAGGACTCCACCAGATTTAGTGCCTGTCTAGTATTGTGATCGTGAATGAATGAGTGAGTGGCCAGATTTTGGAGATTCTTGTACACATGCAGCAACGTTTCAAAAATATACAGGCTTGGAAGAGGCATAATTTTTAAACTCTTAAATAGATCTTTACACGAAGCCTGGCGGTGGGCTGCAGCTACAAGGCGAACCACCGCCTTCTGCAGAGTAAATGCCTTCCGCGCAGTAACGGAGTTACCCATTAACAGGACTCCGTAATTAAGGTGACTGTGAACTAGAGAAAAATACAAAATTCTCATAACTGCTTTACTCAGCGAAGGCCTCAGCTGTCTCATAACGAAAATCTGCGATGCAAGCTTAGAACAGAGAGAGTCGACATGAGGTGCCCAGGATAAACCGAGATCTAAAGTAATACCCAGTAATTTGACATTATTAGACCTATCAGTTAATCTATCAGCTGTAAAATGCAAATGTTGGGTTTTTGTAAAATTCAATTTAAGTTTATTTGAAGAAAACCAGGATTTAGTCTTAGATAGACACTCTCTACTCCTATCCACACCGCCACGTGTCAAAAGGGTCATTTCGTCGGCAAAAATAATACACTTGCAGTCACGCATGTTGATTGGCAAGTCATTTATGTAAATTAAGAAAAAATAATGGCCCCAACACCGATCCCTTCGGCACACCAATCGCGACGGGCAATATATCGGAATTACAGTTATTAACATTGACAAATTGCCGTCTATTTGACAAGTAAGATCCAAAAAGTTTCAACGCTAAACCTCGGACACCATAATAGTCGAGTTTGCTTAGAAGTACATCAACATTAACGCAGTCAAAGGCCTTGGTCAAGTCACAAAACGTGGCGTTCGTTTTTTGACCATGGTCAAGGCAATCAACTACGTCCTCAACAACAGTTAATAAAGCTCTAATAGTTGAAGAATTCTTACTAAAACCAAATTGAGATGGTATCAGGATAAGCTGTTTTTCAAAAAAGGAAACAAGTATCTCTCAAAATCTTTTCTAAAATTTTGCTGAAATAGGGAACAATAGCTATAGGACGGTAATTGTCTACTAAATCCGTATTCCCTTTTTTGTGAATAGGAAGAATCTTCGCTATTTTAAAGGAATCTGGCCACACACCCAATTCCAAGATTCCATTAAACCACAAGGCTAATGTCCCAGCAAGGATCCTGACTGATTCCTTAACCATTCGGCTATTAAAGCCGTAATAGTAAATAAATTTATCAGTTATCATTGCCACACTCACTATATAATAATAAATAACACAGATCTACTAGGTTTGTGATATTAACCTCAAATTATCATAAAGTATCAAAACATGATGTCAATGAAACATGATGTCAATGAAACAGTATCATGATTTCAATTCGTTTTTTCGTGTATTTTGTTGATGTCTATTGCGCATATACAAATTGACGTCACAGCGAGAGAGAGACAATAATTTTAGATAGGACAGAAAATGTTTAAATTTTATTTTGATATTGTTCCTTTTTGATCAATTTTTTCTGAAAAGTAAGTTAATGAAAGTAAATATACAAGCTTTTATTACTGAAAAATAATAGCAAATTCAATTTTTGGAATCTAAGGTTACGACCCCATTCTCGAGCTCCATCTTCGAAAATTACTGATAGGTGGAATTTTTTTTTGGTAGTTTTTTGTTTAGCTGAATAACTTGAAATATTTAATATTTATAAGAATTTTCTATTTTCATGAAAACACCTTCCATTTGGATTTTGTGGATTAAATCGTTTGGTGAATGTTACAATCTCTATAGCTTTTGATTTTTCGGTCATAACTTTTGAACAATTATATTATTTAATATACCATATTAACAGAAAAACCGTTTTTAGGTTTACACCTACGCTTACGCAACAAAAGTAATTTATTTATAAACAGACATATTTCTAGTGCAATTTTAGCTTATCTGTTTTGCTTAAGGTCAGGCAAAATCATTGCAAAAACAGTAAGTGTGTGTAAGATACAGGGTGTTTCTGAAATAATTTTAAATGACATATTTTAAATTAAAAAAAAATTTCACATGAAGGTTTAAACAAATTTATAGCCGTCCCTGGTGCGGCAGCCAGCTGTACCTTTGATATCGAAGTTGCCGCGCGCCGCAGTGCGAAAGCGCTGATGGCAGTTTTGACGGTTTAAATTTTGTGTTAAAAAATGCTGAAATTTATTCAAATCTCGTTTAAAAGTAACAAAAATTAAACGAATTACTTCCTAAAATTGTTCAAAGTTGTTTGCATGTGCTAATAAACATGCTTCCAAACGACTGTCAAAATTCTGTTACCAAAAACACCACACCACACATTCACTGGTAACCGTTGCTGGAATCGAGATCTCTGTACAACGTGAATGTTGTGAAAATTTAGTATGTCATCTCTATTATTCTCTATTAAAACAACATTCATCCGTGAACAGCATCTTGCTTGTAAAATCCAGATCTTGTGCTATTTGATGTCGAAACCACTGGCAAAATTGCACACGGGCTGAAAATCATTGCTAGAATCCTTTGTACATGATAAGGGTATAATAACACAGGCCGAAAAAATTTAAAAAAAAAAATTCCAGATATCAGACACTATGCTTCCGAAGGCATTTGGCGCTCTGAATCCGAATCTGGCCTCAGAATTGTTCCATCGCCCTAGGTTTCCGAGATATTCTAACCTAAAAGTGTAAAAAACACGTACTTTTGCTATATTCAAGGTTATGTAACTTGGCGAAAAAAATTTTTTTTCTCAAAACTGAAAACATCATTGGAAACGACTATCTTTCCCCTTCAAAACGCATTTTTTTATTTGGAAAAAGCTCTATTTTTCGCGGAGATATCGTCAATTTAGGATGACCAGTATGGCTATATTATTACATCATGGCTAACCCCATAACACTGAGCGCTGCTAGCCCTAATTGTTAGGAACGTTAACCCCAAGCCCTATAACTCCACAACACTAAACGGAGGGAACCCTCATCGTCAGGAAGGTTAACTTCAAGCCCTATAACCCAATAACACTAAGCGCTGCGAGCCCTAATCGCCAGGAAGGTTAACCCCAAGCCCTATATGTCTGGAAGGTTAATCCCAAGCCCTATTGGGTTATTGGGTTATTTGGGTTATTGGGGTTAACCTTCCTGACATATAAGGCTCGTAGCGCTTAGTGATATTGTGTTATAGGTCGAGCCATGGTAATAAGGTAGCTATACTGATCATCTTTAATCGACGATATCTCCGCGAAAAATAAAGCTTTTTACAAATAAAAAAATGCATTTTGAAGGGGAAAGACAGTAGTTTCCAATGATATTCAGTTTTGAGAAAAAAAAAATTTCGCCAAGTTACATAACCTTGAAAATAGCAAAAATACGTGTTTTTTGCACTTTTAGGTTAGAATATCTCGGAAACCTAGGGTGATGGATCAATTCTGAGGCCAGATTCGGATTCAGCGCGCCAAATGCCTTCGGAAACGTATTGTCTGATCTCTGAAATTTTTTCCTTGTTGGCCTGTGTAATTGTTCCCGTAGTACACGTCATACGGTACTACGGGAACACTTACTTCTCGGCCAATGTCCCGAGTACTGCGCCTAAGGTCTTCCTCAATGGGGTTTATGCTGTTTTCTTCATTGTCGAAAACATGTTGTGATTTTTCTCGTCCACGACCTTCATACATCAGGTGGATATTCCCCGTATCCCATAACCGTTAAACTGCCTTTTGAACTGTTCAATGTTAGGTTGTCGCTTGTTAAGTTAAGAAGACAAGACATGACTGATTACTGACCTATCATCAGATTTGCTTGATTGTGGAAATGACATGGAACGTCAACCAATTAGAGAAGCGCTTCAAGCATGTAGCGAGTCTGAAACATTCTGACCATGCACGTGCACAAGATGCACAGGGTCTTACATTTATGGTTAATTTCCTTAATTAAATTTCTCGAAAACATAGGCATTTAGACCATCCTTTATTTGCTTAATTAAAGTTGCTGATTTTCATGCCCTTTATTACCCTTTTCAAGGAACGTACTAATTTCAGGAACACCCTGGAGTCAGCGGTTCCAGAACTGTTTATTCATTTTATTGTGGTAAGTCTGTTTACAAAAATGTTTCATTCAATCAAGTTTCCTCACCTTATTTACTGTTTAAATAATACCATTCTATATAGTTTATAAGCATCTTGCATATCTGAGATTCATTAAAAGGAAATTTTATGCATATTTCAGATACTAGAAAACAAGAAATTATGGAAAAGAGTGACGTATCATATAAAAAAACTGATTAAAGAACCTTTTTCGAAAACTTAAAAATTTTTACAAATAAAAAACTATTCGGTGCCACAAAAAATAAGAACCGCCCTTTTTTAGCACCTAAAAAAATTGAGACAAATATCTAGTTGTGGCCTCCATGGTAAAAAAAAAAACGATATTTAGATGTGTAGAGTATTTTCTACCCTGTAGATTTAATTCTTATTATGAAATTTTAATATTTCTTTGGAATATTAGCATCACAATAATATTCAACTATGCGCCTTTGTTCTTGTCATTCCTTTGCACTATTTCCTGTATATTCGCTTGATTTAGATATCAGATACTTACGGATGTCACCTCTGAACTTTTATTGCGCGAGAAGAATACACCTAAAGTCCTTTGATTTTCTTTTGCGGTTCATCTGATTCTCTATCTATTATCTTATATTCACGGTTTTCAGGTCCTTTCTGACGTTATCAGATCATCTTTCATGATCTCTTTTCAGTATTGTCCTTTTTTGATTAATTCTTCCTTAGGTTCCAGCCGTTTCAAGTCCTGATATATAAAACAGACAAAGTCTGCATTGACCTACCCAATCTATCACTATTTAGTTTCAAGATCCATTATAAATTCATTGTTTGAAATTGAAAATACTTTTCTTAAAGCTTTTTCAAACAGAATAAAAATTACTGCAAATAAAATAGTTATGTTGTATTGTAAATTCAGTTATTCTTTTTATAGGCCTTGATATTTTATTTTTACTTTGTACCAATAAAATTATTGGATTTTCTAAGTGCTATTATATCAAATGGATTGGACAGAATTACACAAAATTGCTTACACAGGAAACCTCAAATTGCTCTCTGTTAAGCATTTGATCGTCGACTTGGATCTCATGTGTATATATTACTGTTCGAAACTGGTCGGAGTAAACTATTGTATTGACTAAACATTTGCGAAACAGGTTAATCACATATTACTTGGAGCTTTGGAATTTCAGAAAGCACGTATAGTTCAATAAACATATTTTGAATAAGATACCAAAAAGACATTAAAGATGAAAATAAGTGTCATTTTTAACTTATAATATAAAACCAACAACATAAATAGTTTTTAAGGTGAGTTTGTACAGTACGACTTTTTGTCGGGCGACAATAACACTGCGACAATAGAATTAACTAGATGTGCCTAGAATTAATTTTACAAATATCTATAACAAATTGTATACGCGTATAATTACAGTTACAGATAACCTTACTTGAAGAACTGTGAATTACAAACATTGCTGTTTTATCATTTACAAACTCTGTCATATTAAAAAGTTACTCTACAGCAGTAGGAGCTAGTCAAGATGTTTAATATTGTAAGAATTTAGACGCGATGCTCGCTTTCCAAACTTTTTTATTGACTTGCCTTTTGAGACATGAAACGATAAAGTTGTATGAAACTTGGACAGGTGATTCCAGGAAGAAATATCTGAGAACTTTATTTGAATATATATCGGCTATTATTAAAAAGTATAAGAAGGTTAAGGTCGATTAGATATATATATAAATGTAAAGTTAATGATTTTCTCATAATTTTTAGTCGACGGAAATTTCACTTAACGTTTTCGTAATGAGAAACAGGATTTGGAAATTAGAACATCACTTTTCGCTGAGGAAAATAGCAAAGTAACTTAAAAAATATAATATACTTCTATCAGTTGAAATAGAGTATCTATCTACATAATTTTTAGCCTCTCTATATGCAGGAAATTTGTTTGGAATTAGTAAAAATGATCGGTAACTTATAAAGTAAGTAAATACAATTTTGTCATATTGTATTGTTTTTTTTTCGTACAGAGTATAAGAAAAATAATTAATAGACTAATCTGGATCACAAATAAAAAAAATGAACGGAAATACTCTCTCGAAATACAATGTAAATGTTAATACAAATACAAGTTTGTTTCAAGTTGCAAAACGTCTGACGAATGCCACGTAAAAGTTGCTTTATTTCGTTCATAGATAACGTAATAATAAAAAGATAAATTTTAAAAATAATGTAATAAAATATAAAGGATAAAATATAATAGATAAAAAATACAAAATGTTATACATGTAAATATAAAACAAATACAAAACCCCATACAACTGCTTTACTACCTAAATTGTTATATATTGTTGATCCAAAACAAATGAGCATAGCTTCAAAAAACCTATGTTCGATGTTTCCCACTGAATAAATATTATTTATATTTAAAAAGTAAAGCGAAATTTTGTAATTTTTAGTAACCCTGGCCATTTTATCATTTATCGTGAAAACCGCATTTCGAACAATATGAAGGAAAAATACAGTTTTGTAAAACCTTTAACAAAATAAATATTTATTTTCTAAAATTTTCACACCCTGTATCTTGAAAATTAAGCATTTCCGGACATTATAAGAACTTTTTTTTGTTAATTTGTGTCGTATATTTTACGATAAAATTTTGTATAGATATTTTGCATTATAAAGATGAGAAAATTAAAGATTTATGCTCCCTCCTCAAAAAAAAAATAATAATAAAAATCTTAAGTGAAGTTGCTTTTCAAATTTCAAATATAATTTTCAAATATAAATAGCCGTTTTGTAAGACATAGTTAAAGCAACATTAATAATTCTAGTGTCACATTTGTATTGATTCAGGCTGACCTAAATATGCAATGAATGATTTAAAAATGTCGGTAAAGGAATTTTCAGAAGAGAAAATCTCCATTTAATTGAATATTGAGAATGCAAAACTTGTCAACCTTTATTTCCTGCTAGAGCTAGAGATATACTATTTTTGGATAGGATAGGAAAAAATAATGATGAGTTAAAATTGAATTACTATATTAATTGTCTTAAATTCATCGTCAAAGCTTATGACATTTTCGCCTACCTTTATGGAAATCGTTTCCCAGTAACATTGTACAAATCCAAACTTAATATCATATTCTATCCCCATCAGTCAACTGTTTGACCCCTGGAACAGGGTGTCATTTGCAGGTTTCAGTTCCCAAGACCCTTCTCGATTTGAAGGAACTAAAAGGGGAGTTTCGACGAGTCATCTTTAATGAACCATTCTGCAAGATTTACAAAGAGTGAATTCGCAACGAAAGTAGAACACCTGTTCCTGAAACACTAAAGAGTATTTTCCCGCGGTCATTAAAAATAAAAGGCCTGTATTTAAATCACCATGCAGTAGATACAGCGTGGAAGCAAGATCATTCTAAACATTAGGAAAGTTTCTTGAAAAATTAATGGTAATAAAAAGAATGAGGTTCTTAAAGTGAGTTTGTTTTCATATTCAAAGGGAAAGGTACTTGAAATCCCGGAAAAATCATCAAGTGATTTTAGGTCATATCACATTTTCTAATAGTTCATTGACATTTTTGGCTAAAAAAAAATTTGTTGGGTAATTTCTGGACCTATTGGCTTTCAAAAGATATATCGCTCTATTCTTAAGAAGAAACCCTAAAACTAGAAATTAAGTCGTCTGACTGGTATTTGTAATATTGTGTTCACTTTTCCATGGCTCATCTTCCATGAAGAAGAGACTCAGCAGTCGTATTAGAGGTTCTAATTAGTGAATACATTGCTATATTTACAACATAACGTAATGTTGGAAATTTAGACATATTCTCGCTAGAAAAAGTAGAGAAAAACTGCCAACAGGGATGTGAAATACTAGATTTGAGAAAATGAAGGATACAATTTACATATAGAATAAGTTTGTTTAATAAAAAGGCAAAATCGTTAGATGAATACATCGATTTGTCAAAATAAACTAAATAATGTAAAATTTTGAATTAAATAGACTGTAAAAGGCAACAATATATGGTAGAAAAGTTAGAAAATACAACAAAGTACAATTTTGTAAAGTCATGTGTTATAGGAGCATTGATTTGAGGAAATTTGAAAAAAGAATAAGATTTTGACAGATAAATTGACGGAGATAGAAGGAGTTACACTTATAAATAAAATTAAAGTTTATCATATTTAGTCTGTATTTACAATTGGAGTTCTTTGTATAACTTCGTATAGCGATTTTCGGAATGTCAAAATGAGATTCAACAGATGTGTGAAATTTGTTGTGTAATAAGTATTTATAAGATGTAAAATGATTTGTGTTGTGTTAAAAAGACCTTCTAGTCATATAAAACAAATAGCACAGTTTGGTTAAATTTTGCAAAAATAGAAAAAATATAATGTGTGAAAATGAACGTAGAAGAAAGATATAGGTATTGGAATTTACAGAAAATTATGTAGTATCGGAATATGTAATTGTCAGGCTGCAAAAAAACATAAATAAAGACATAATTTCCAGTTAAAAAATTTCATAAAACGTCAATATAATGTATCCATAGCAACAGGTTCTTTTGTCTTCAGTTTATAAAAACTAGGACAGGGCTCGTAGTAAGTCAATCGTTCATAATTTGCCAAAACATCGTTGAGTTACACCTAAAATAAACAAAAGCAAGTCAAAATTAAGTAAATAAATGGTGAACTTAGTTACCAGTTTTGAAACGTCAAACGACATTTAGAAGTAATCTACCATCTGTCAAAAAGTGTAATTTTCCATTAGTTACAATTTTTTTCAACTAACCAGATACCTAATGGAAACTTATAATGGGAACAAATGTTATTTAACCTAAAGTGCAAAGTATAAATTTTCAGATCAAAATTAGTGAAGTGCAGTGGGAAAATACAACAGCAGGTGAAGTGCAAACCCTATTTACCATTGGAAAATCAAGCACATGGGACCATGAGAATTACGTCACCTGGAAGGCATCTCCGAAACCAGCAATACATAAATGCGTTATGTGAGTTTCATACTTTTAAAAAATTGACCGATTTAAAAATCTCACCATACTAATTCATATATAACAATTAAATTGATAACTTTAAAGTAAATTTTTCAAACATACCAAAGTCGACTATAATCTCTAAATTTTCACCCTCTAGAGCAAAAGTATAATAGCTAGTAGATTTAACGTAGTACTTAGGAACATAAAATTTGTTAAATTGTCCAAACATTTGAATATGCAACACAATCTGTTAGTTAAGTGCTAAATCGAATTTTTCATTTTCTAAACAAATCTCATACTTCAAAATATATCAACGTAAGTTGAAACAACCATGAGGAAGAGTCGTCTCTAAACCAAGTTATTGTACAAGATAAGTTCTTGTTGGCGACCAGGCAAAATAAAATTAAAAATTACAACAACAAGATTAAAATTCAATTAAAATATAATTACAATACAATAAATTCAATAACAAAAAAATTAAAATTAGATTATAAAAAAATTATAATTAAGCAAATCATAACAGTATATACATATACATTACTAACAATTCGGGTGTGCCACAGGGACGTGTTTTGAGGCCACCTTTATTTCTAATTTATTATTAATGATATGACATTATACATTAATTGCGAATTTATAGATCTATTTGCAGATGATTATTTCTTGGTTTGTAGTGGACCCAATTTGAATGAATACATTAGTTATAGTATTTCTGTTATATTGACCTTTATGTGTAACAGACACTAGAATGTATACAGGGTGATTCACAACTTATCCAAAAAAAATTGGGAATAGATGCAGCATGAGAAATGGAATCAATATTGTAAAAAAAATTTTTGTAAAATTCTTATAGTTTCCGAGAAAAAAAATATAGAAGTTATAGTACATTCAACCACTGGACTGGACAACTGTAGTCTCTAGCGTCATTCGCCTCGTGGCCTCAGCGACTCCGAATGCTGATTTCGGATTTTGCAATCGTCGTTGCGATATTTACCTGTTATCTGTGGTGTTTACAATAGGTTTTTAATAGTTAGTGTCAAAAATAGTTTGCGTGTACTCGGAGTTGATGGATATCGTTTTAATTTATGGTGAAGCATATGTATGTTATGGTGAAACAAGACAACATTTGTGGTAGTTCGTAGAAACTGAGTACAACGGACCCAAATGTGTTTACACATTGGTGGATAAAATTTTGAACAATTATTGTAACATCGGGTATGTCAAATGACTTTATTATTTAAACACAAATTAATTTTATTAATTAATAAAGGCAAAAGCAGTTGAATTTGCCGATATAAAATAGGTGCGATAAAATTCTATTTACATATTTCTTTCCTTGCGAAAGTTTTTGTCCGTTTTTATCACACCGCCATGCCGGTCGCATTGTGCGAGGTCAGGTTTTACAGTGGTCCAGTTTCCAGTGCCGTGCAGAAGTGTATTTTTAAATCATTTTCGAACTGCCCTTTTTTATTTTTTCTTTACAAAATTGTATTTGTAAGGGTCCCCTGTATAGTTCCTTTTAACCCTGTTTTTTTTTTGGATAAGTTCTTAATCACTCTGTATATAAGACGCTGTTAATTTTCAAAGTTCTAAGAAATTTTGTCTGCGATCATTTCTATATTTAAGGTCAGTTATTATTGTTCCTCTTCTTTGTAGAGCTGAAGTAGAGTGATACTGATTTTGTCTTACAGAACTTAAATTTAGTTGGTTAGAAATGATTATGCGACATTAGTTCAGCTTAAAATTCAGTTAAATCATCAATAGTTAAGGCTGAATCACTGACACAAGAAGGTAAATCGTTGATATAGATTAAGAAGAGAACCGGGCCAAGAACTGATCCTTGCGATACTCCTACGTTCACACGGTTAGTAACAGCAATGGAAAAGGATGTTGAATAGATACTATAATTTTACAACCTTCGATATGTATCTTGATCTAACAACAATTTATGTAAATCACCTTATCCGTCCGATATTCCCTCGAAACGAGCCCATATCGAAAGGCGATTGAAAAACAGCTTCGATCCCCGTCGGCGTGGACAATGTGTGAGACGAAATAAGCGCCGCGCCGTTCCAATTTCCCCCCGAGACCTTTGTGGGACTGATGAGATTTGCGGAATCCTCCGCGGTATCCAGCGGCCTTCCGACGTCTCGTCTCGTTCACGAGGGACTAAGCTGAATAACACTGTTTGATTACTCTAATATTAGAATGGGGTTGGGCTCAGCTTTAACGAGACATATGTAATTAAAAAGTAAACTCGAAGGAAAAATATATGACCGTCGTGGAAGTTTGCTGACAATATTTATGTTACACAGTTTTTTATTGGGACTATAACAGAGGGAGGTAGGCAAATATTGGTAAGGTAAAAAAAAATATTAATTACGATTCACATTAATTTAGTCATAGTGTCAACAATATTGGCATCATCGTTTTTAAATATATACTTATTTTTATCTGTGTTTTATACAAGGTGTTACCTATATACAAAAGTGCACGCCTACTGAGATATAGCCTTCTAAATATAGAATAGATAACCAATTTTTTTCAAATAATTTGAAAACTATTTTTCTTAGAAACTTCAAATTTGGTACACTTATTTTTTTATATAAGGGCAAGGTAAATATAGAATTTGGAGAGAATACATATACAGGATGTTCTATTTCTAGTACATGTGCGCCACTGGCTATCCCGTAACTTTTTTGTGTGTATTCCAATGACGACAGAATTTATATTTTTAAAAATAAGCACTATTTTAGAAGATTTCTTTGATCTTACAAAATTTCGATATCGTTTATGGATTTCGAGTAAAATTCGCATTTTTTCTATATTATTTATTGGCAAAAATTCCGATTTATAAAAAATAATTTATAACTGCAGCCTCAAAGCAGGGAATAATAATGAAAAAACGTCACATTCAAAAAAATAACTACACATTTTTGGTATTACTATTATCAATCAATAAAATAAAACTCAACACTAATATTTTAAATAAACAATATCAACTAATAATGTAAGAAAGTCAGCATTAACATTTTAAATAAACTGATATTTGTAATGACATTAAAATAATATTACAGTAAATGCTCAAAGTTACTTTCTTGTTCTTAAACGCAAACGTTAGTTCTTCGAAAATTAGAAATTATCCAGTAATTTTGCATTACCTCTCATAATATTAATTTCATGTTGTATTACTTCCCATATTCGTTTTCTGTATTTACTGAAAAGTTATTTTAAACTGTGTTCCTGAACGCTCCCCAAATGAAATAATTACATGGGTTTAGGTCGGGAGATCGAGGTGGCCATTTTAAAGGGGCATTATATCCTCTACCTATCCACCTGTTAGACCTTTAATAACCTGTAATACCTACCTGTACCCTGTAATACCTGTAACCTGTAATACTTGGTCTTTTAATACTCTATTAAAGGAACTTTTTGAAAGCCAACCTCTGCCGCTAAACGCCTTTTATTTACTTGAGGAATTTCTTCGACCCATTGCAAAATTTGTTCCTCCAGCTGAATAATTTCGGCCGTCCATTATTCACGATTTAATGTTACAGTTAAAAAACGTCCTGTTTCCGGAAGGCGTCTCTCCGCATTAGCAAATGTTTTGTGATTTGGAGTTCTTCGATTAGGAAATCTTTCAGCATATGTTCGAAGAGTAGCACAACAATTTCCTTCACAATAACCCAAAACTACTAACATATCAGTTTGTTCAGCAAAAGTATAAATTGCAATGAAAAACAAAGTAAGCTGAAATTAAATCACAGCTAGCTTGACACAGAACCTTTTAATTATTGTTATGAATTTGTTTCTCCGTTATATGGCACCTCGTAGTAGAATGTTCTATTTATCTTAAACTGATTTTATATTATTTAATGTGTAAAAAATGCCAATTTTACTCGAAATCCATAAACGATATCAAAATTTTGTAAGAGGCAAAAAATCTAAAATAGTGCTTATTTTTAAAAATATAAATTGTGTCGTCATTGGCGTACATTCAAAAAAGTTACGGGATAGCCAGTGGTGCACAGGCACTAGAAAGAGAACATCCTGTATATGTATTCTCAACAAATTCTATATTTAGATTGCCCTTACATAAAAAAATATGTGTACCAAATTTGAAGTTTCTAAGAAAAGCAGTTTTCAAATTATTCGAAAAAAACTAGATTATCTGTTCCATATTTAGAAGGCTATATCTCAGTAGGCGTGCACTTTTGTATATAGGTAAGTAAGTTGGGCTAAATAGTCTTGTTTTCATCCAAGGAACCTGTGGTCAAGCGTTGTCCATCCTTTTCAGGGACACCCTGTAACTTTGCTCTATTAATATTGATTAATTCCATTTGCAAGGACTTGAAGAAGCAATCCTAAACAAAATGTAGAAATAGAAAGATTCTATTTGTAGTGGTTATTTTTACGTTTACGATTATGTTACAGAATAATCTTTGTTTACGTAGGCAAATTTTTCGACTTCAAATTCCTCGTTTTAGGCTGATTATAGGATTTTAAAAGGAACTATGACGTTCAAGATATTTTATTACATGAATCGTTCAAATGGTCATTTTAAATGAAGAAACCGCGGAGTGCTATTAAATTAGAGGGTAGACATTGAAGATATGGTTGAAAATGCACATTTGTAGTTTTTTTAAATATAGCACGAAAACGAAGCAAAATTTCGGTACCGTTCATAGGAAAAATTTTGTAGAGAATTGAATTTTCCATCAAAATGGCTTATTTAAAAAATTTAAAAGAAAAATTTTATGGAAAAAATCGTTAATAAACAATTTTAAAAAAAGCAAAAAATTACATTTTTTGATTTATCTTTACTTTTTTTACTATTTTTTTTAGTAAAAGTAGACAAAAAGAATTGCTGTACAAAAAAAACTAGATGAGATTCCCTTCAAAATTATGAGTATTCAAAATTTTTTGAACTGATATTGACTGAGTTATAATCGGTTAAACTTAAATATTTTTTAGATTTTCGTCGTTTTTAACATAATAATAATGATTATAATTCTTATAACAAATTGTTTCTTTACTTAGCCAAAAAATTATTTCAAAAATTTTATTTATTAATAATAAATAAAGATTTTCACTACTTACAGTCAAAAAAGTAAAAAAAATCAAAAAATCTTATATATATTTTTTAAATTGTTTATTATCGTTTTTTGCATAAATTTTTTCTTTTATTTTTAAAGCTTTTTATTTTATAGCACTCCGCAGTTTTTTCACCTAAAATGACCCTTTCAACGATTCATGGAATAAAATTGTTTGAACGTCATAGTTCCTTTTAACCCTGTTTTTTTTTTTTTTTGGATAAAATCAGTAGACTATTTCCAATATACTCTCGTAAACTTTTTTATTGTTGATTTTTCGAGAAAAAGTAATTCTTCATAAAAAGTTTAGCTTATCTTGGAAAGCCATGGGCAGTAATAAAAAATGTAATAAAATAAACAGGGCATCCAAAATTTTAAAATGTGAAATTTTCCCTAAGCAAAGTGCAGAGAATTTTTGTTTTCGTTAAAAATTGTATTTAACAAAGTTATTCGAGAACTCAAGAAATAATAAATACCTACGGGGTTTAGTCAGAAAAGAACAACAATCGCACTCTTCAAATAAAAAGACGCGATTTTGAATTAAGTATATTACTTAAAGTAGACAGAAATTGTAAAAAATAATAACTTTTATTTTAAATTTAATTTAATATAAAAAATAGCTTAGTAGAACAATTTCCGGGTTCGTTGCGATGTCGTCGGTTTTGATTTCTTGACTTATTGAGAGACATATGGCTCTCTGCCTCAGAAGTATCTCTGAAAATTTTCGAGTTTTTTAAAAGAGCCATATGTCTGTCGACACGTCAGGAAACGTAAATCGACGACGTGGCAACCGGCTAAGAAATTGTTCTACCATTAACAATTGCCACGGTTGCCTGCAACCAAATAAAAGTAGCTTTTCTAATTAAAAAAATAGAAATAACAAATTAGAACTGGAATTAATAACAACAACGAAGCCGTGTTCAACTTGTAAACCTTCAAGTAATACACATTTTTCAAATTTTTTTCTAAATTCCTTGTACACAGACGGGATCAATTCTTCGTTTGTGGTACCAACAGCTTCCTGAATTTTTTGTTTAAGTAAATCAATCTTATCGTCAAAATAGTTTGAATACACTTCTTGCTTTAGGTATCCCCATAACAAATAATCAAGTAGGAATAAGTCCGGTACCCGTGCAGGCCAAGGTGTTGGTCCATATCACTTGTTCGGGGAGTGAACGTCAAGCTAGTTTCTCACTAGAAGTGTGGAATGTGCAGGGCATCCGTCTTGTTGAAATATTAGTTTTCTTCTGAACTCTAAATTTTCGCTATCTAGTTCTGCCAAAACAAAATTAATGAGAATTTCCAAATACTAATTTTGATTAAAATTTTCTTCCAAAAAGTAAGGACCTACTATTTTGAGATAAATTATGCAACACCAGACATTTACTTTTTTAAATTTTTAACTATTAGTTATCAATCGAACATTTGGATTATCAGGGACCACTATCTTGTGTCCACCAGCATATAGTACAGTGTTAATGCTAACCTAGAAACGGAGATGTCTCGGCAAGGAACAATGTAATTAAGTGCGACACTCATTTACGTACGACTTGTTTTTGTAAAGTTCGTGTCAGCGTTTTCATTGTTCCCAGACGTTGGAGATTTATTCAGAGCGACATGAGGTGGAGGAAGGTTTCATTTCCAAACTAAAACAGACGAAGGATATTTCGCACTTGCCTTCACAAAATGCTAAATTAAAAAATAATTAAAAACGTCCGCAGTACTGATGTTATAACAATGGCCATGGTATGTACGAACAACATATTTGTCAGGTTTTAGAATTTGGAAATTGTTATTAAAAAATAACTATATACATTTTGGTAAAAATTGAGATTTAAACGTTCCCTCCGAAAATTCGTTGGCGCGCATAAAGAAACTTCGTTTTGATGTCGAAATGTGTGTGTGTGTAACTCGTTACAAGCGTTTGTGATTTTCTTTTTCAAATTATTAATATCTCGCGAAGGTGTTTTGTAAACCTTATTTTTAAAACCCCCCATGAAAAATCGAGGAGTGTTAGATCTGATGACTCTCCGAGTCACTGAATAGGTCCATTAAGCCCAATCCATTTTTCTGGGAAAGTGTTATCTAAATATTGCTGCACAATCCTGGCCTTGTGGGGTGGAGCCTCGTCGTGCTGAAACCATAGGTTTCTCCTTAGGTGCAAAGGCACATTCTCCAGAAGTTCAGGAAGTTCTTCTTGTAGGAAATTTAGGTAACTTACGCTGTTCAATGTATGTTCATAAGAATAAGGATTTTCAATGGACCAGTAGAGTTCGTTGCGCCTGTTTGGCAAACCATTACTGACAAACCGACTTTCGTCCGTCCAAAGAACGTGCCGAAAAAGGTTCTGATCAACGGTTTCTACATTTACTACAATTTGAGCTATAAAATTAAGTCTGTTTTCAATGTGACGCTCGGGCAAATACTCCAAATTGTGAATTTTGTAGTCATGATACCATTGGTCTTTAAAATTCGTTGAACAACTGATTTATTCAAATTCAATTCACGGCTAGCCTGCTGTATAGAATTTCGTGGATTTTGGTTCGAAATACTGTAACAGTCTAGCTGTATTAACATTGTTTCTTACCCTTCGGTCAATTATTTGATTTTTCCAAAGATAAAATGTATCTTCATTTCGTCGCAATGTCCCTCCAATCTTGTAAAGGTTCTATGATCAGGAATGAGGGGCTCTGGATACTTTTCTCGATATAACTCTACAGCTCTTCTTGAATTTTTTTGTGACTCGCGGTAAATTGGCAACTTATCAACTTTGTCTGAATGAGAAAACATTTTGTAAGCACAAAAGTTATACGTTTGTTTGACGTTCGTATTGAGTAAAGACAAGTATTTTGTGACATTTATGCACAAATAACGAACTATCAATTATTTTCCAACGACTATTTGATCCTTTCACCGCTAATGTGATTTTTAGGTGGTATTTCTTTTGAGACTCTTTAGGACGATATTGCTTATAACTTTTAAACGGGAAGTAATATAGAAAATGTTCTCTAATAAAAGTTTATTAGAAAAAAAGAGTTTTTTAACAGGAACAAAATTTTGGTATGTTTCTGGAAAAAATATAATTGATGACGTCATTAGTCGTTTCTGTCAAATCCAAAGATAATACTTTTGATTGAAAATGGAGCTTACCTCATCCCATTTAACACCTCATGTCTCAAATTTTATTTAAATTTTTTGTATCCTCACAGTAGGCCCATACTAACGAGTTTGAGACACCTTCTACATAGATTTTCTCAACACCCTGTATAGAAAGTAGAAAGAGAAAAACGAAACTCAATAATTTTAATAGAAACCACTCAGCCCCGACTTCTCAGTATTTAGTGCATTTCACTTGCCCTACATTGAAACATATTGAAACATTGATTTTCATTTTTACTCACCATTTATCGAATGGCTATTAATCACGTGGAGGTATCAGCTTCGCGTTATCATTTCAGGTCGACCAAACACGCATCAGACTTGGAGTTTATTTGGGAATTAATTGCGACCGTTAGATTATGCCGTGACAAGCTCATTAATTAAGCGAAATGACAGCTGCTTATGAGTTTTAACATTTCACGGCTCCTTGAACGCGTTACCACGATCAGAAACAAATTCAGAGTGACGTTTGCCTTTAAGTATATCAGTTTTGTACGTCGGCGGCTGCCGATTCCGTTACAGGAAAATTTAGACTCG
Source organism: Anoplophora glabripennis (assembly GCF_000390285.2). NCBI lineage: Eukaryota > Metazoa > Arthropoda > Insecta > Coleoptera > Cerambycidae > Anoplophora > Anoplophora glabripennis. The sequence goes on along the minus strand of NW_019416463.1, from coordinate 214,488 downwards.
GAAAGTACCGATTATAGGGAACAAATTGTTCTGGTGCATATGTAATTAACGTAAAGTATTTACTAGGACACTTCGGGAAAACAGTGGTGCAAATAAAAGTCCAAAAGTAGAAGAACTGTTCATACCATTAGACACAAGGGTCTAAGGTTCATACGAAAAGGAAGTCCATAGTCTGAGTGGAGAAGAAAAAAAAATGTAGCAGCTGTTACTGAAGATGTTCTGCTAGCATGTTTATTTAATAATGTTAATTAAAAAAGGTTTGCTACATCAAAATTATGAATTAATAATCTAGGTCAAAGACAATGACCAAAGTGCATAGAAACATCTCAAAATATTGTAATTTTTTTAACTCTTTTGGAACATCTTGTCCTATATTCAGTTCCGAGCTTTTCAAAATTCATCACACTTTCCATTCGGAGCGGAAAAACCGTTAAACCCGCCTAAAACATCGTCGATTGCAGTCAAAGCCGAGGACGATGTCCGAAAGGACCCCGAGTGTACGATGATGCCCAGAGCGCGTCAAACTTTTCACCAATCTTTCCAATTTTTCCGCCGTCGCATCGAAATCTGCTTCAACCAGCCCCAGATTGTTTCATACATAGCTACCGAAACTGTGCCAAGAGATGCTGTACACCGCGGCATTCAGGACGACGCGGCACGGGAAACTTTTTACCATATTTTCCAAAAAAACCACTCCATGCAGCCACAATCACCCCTAAGCAGCCCCCATCTCCAACAGCGTGAATGGAGGGCAGCGAAGCCAAGTTAGGTCCAAATGCAACGAAATTACCCCTGTACATCGTTTATCTGGATAACCCAAACATTTTGTTAGAGGCGTAAACGAACATCGCGATTTTCATCTATGGTCCGCACTAGACCGGAGGCCACATGAGAGACGTCCGTAGAAATAGCCGCGGGTGTGACCGAACGTCTACCCTAGGTTGCAGTTCTTTAAACAGGGACGGAACCCTGTCCAGTGCATTCCGCACGATCAAAATTTTTACAAGTATTTTATATGCAAATGTCTATACCAATATACATAATTGTCAAACATGTTGTAACATGCTCAAAAGTCATATAAAATTCCATATTTGAGTTATATTTCTTCAGGAAAAAAAATCTAGGCTCATCCGACCTACGACGAAGGCCCTCAAGGGGACGCAGCCCTAAGGCCGATAAGAACAACAGCACTAAAGCTGCTATACGTGGCAAAGGATAAGATTTTGCAAATTCAAGAAACTAATCAAGATCCGCTGCTATCTGGACAGTTTAAACAAGCTATTCTACTAAATGGCGCCCAACGTGAGGCCTTGCTGTTCTATAAGCCAATACCCGATATTTTAGTTCCACGACAGTCCGAGCTATCGTGCAAATCGGAAAAGCCAATCTTGCTGTACCACGACAATATCAAGAAGTTTTGATGATACATATTCAATGATGCACGCAATAATCTACATTTTTGCGGTTGGGTTAATATTTATCATTTGCCGTTATAACGAATTAATATTTCATTACATTTTACGAAGACAACATTTGGTTGTCACGAATACTTTTTCCAGCTGCTACTTTTCTTAATTTAACAGATGCTGATTTGTATACCAGCCCATGAAGTGTTCATCGACTACAGTATTGGCGGGTAATGAAATTACTACCACTAGACTCCAAGTTGGGTGGAAGTTGTCCACAATGATAGATTTGTACGTTCAATGCTAGCTGTCAAGGAAAATTGGAACAGCATAGTGGATTCAAGAGGGGATTCCAAGTAGGTTTAAATATATAAGACTAAATGCTGTTGCAGTCAATCTTCCCATATCTACCATAGAATAAAATAAAAAAATGAGCTTTTCAGCCGAACACTGTGTGCGTGTCTTTTGAATCCATTGCACGGCCTCTAATTTTGTTGGGAAAAAGTTGAAAAATTTACGGCCTGACTTGATTTTGTTTGAGATTTAGCAATTTCGAAACCCATCTTGTTGAAATTATTTTATGTTATGTAGACCTGTTCAAATGCTTGATTTAGATATTTTTAATGTTTTAGCAATAGTTGACTCTTTCAAACGATGATCTTCGAGAGCTGTTTTATCCACTTGGCTGCAAATATCCAAGATTGGTGGCGTTTGAAGGTTGTCAACTTATTGAGTTACCTTCAATGGAGTCAGGACCCCATCGAAACTCTCTTAATTTCTCTACTTATTTATAGTTGTTATTTATTTCGTAATTTGTTTGAAAATTGCTGTTCCTTGGAAAATTTTTGGAAAGTAAAAATGCCGGTTTTTTATGAAATTTGAAGGATTTACTTTCAAAACTTTTTTTCCTTTATAAATGCATTATTAGATATCTCTACCTACGTATAAAGAGATATAAAAAATTGTTTTTGAGGGCAGAAATTACGTTTCTAGGAACTGTTAGTAAGTATACGGAATTTAAATGAATTATCTCCTTCCAGTTCCTATTACCTAGACAGAAATCTTTTCTTTTTGTGTGTTTTTTTTTAGAATTCAACACCCTCAGTAACTATACTTCAAATGAATTTCAGAATTTGTCAAAATTATCCCAGTATAATTCCAACTCCAATTTGGTTCTAAATAATACTGTTAAAAATATTTCAGGAGACAATTGACTTTTTTTAGGCTACCCCAATAATTAATTTTCATTTTCTGGTGTGGTAAATAAATGATTACTAAATCAATATGTGTAACGACTCATAGAGATAACTAAGATGAGTAAAATCAAATCGCTCTTTACATTAATCTTGTTCCTGCCCATGTACACGAAATATATTCATAATTTATATTAGATATATTTAGACACATAATCATAAGCACGTAATTGCCGACGGAATTAATTAATCTTGAGTAACAGCATTAAATGGTTGAATTAATTGAATATTAATTGAAGAAAATGTAAATATAGAGATAAAATTAAACTCCATTGTTTAATATTAACGCTGTACACCTTATTAATAACGAGCAGTTGATAATACAAATAACCTTATACAATTTTATATACAGGGTGGTCCCATACTAGGATTACAAATCAATAACATAATAAATAGAAGAACAAATGAAGTAGGTACAAATGTTTTAGATATTATTTATATAAGAACACAAACACGCAGATTAATTTTTCTTAAAAAATAATTATAGTTAGTTACAATAATTTTTTAATAATAATGTAGGTAATACAGATTTTGCTGATTGCTTAAGTAATAATGAGAAATAATATTACAGACACCAATCAATTGAATCTAATGCAAAAACTAAAACCTAGTCATTTTAAAATAAATAAACCTCCGAAATAATACAAAGGGCGTATTTTTCTGATGTGACAAGTTTTCCAATGTCCAATTTTCCTATTAGCACAGAATTTTTAATTTTGTGTATAAAATTACAATGTCATTGCTAAAACAATACTGAAAAATTGGTAGAATTTAATTTTGGCTTGGATTATGTCAATGTTATTTAGAGAACTAAATAAAGCAGGATGTTCTAGCACAAGCTCACAATTTTAGCAATAACTTGAAAACGAAAAAGATATCGACCTCCGGTTTGTGTATTTGTTTTCCATAATGAATCAAGCCATGAAGAAAAACTTATATATCGTTGCATTTAATTTTTTTAGTAAACGGAGACAATTACAAAACTTTTCCCATTAGCGTCGTCTACCGTTGCGCAGGAAAATAATATTTTCATTTCTATATCATAAAAATAAATTTTATTAATAGTTCTTTAAAATGAGCCATCATTTATTGAAATCGATTAAGGTATTTAGAAGTTATGACAATTTAAAAATTTCAAGATAGCGTCCAACTGACGTTGCTATGGTAATAACAAAAAAAAACAAACAAAACTTGTGAAGAGTATAACAGTGTATCTAAAAAATGTATTTGCAACTTAGGTTATATATTATTTTTATTATTATTATTATTAACGGTGAAGTTACAAACTTGAAAATATTTTAAATCAATTTATTTTGGTCGTATTTGTTAATAGATTTTTTACCCCATAAACGTAGCACGTCTGCTCGATACCGTTAATGGATCACCCTGTATTCATTATTTTATTTAGGTAGTTAAAACAGCGTGTTATATAATAATGCCACAAATGAATCTAAACATGTCTACTAACACAGTTCTCTACACATGCGCAGTAACACCACATCGAGCGATTACATTGGTTGAACTAAATCAGGTCGTGTAAATTCGCACTTTTATTTATATATTTACATTAAATATAGTAAAAACAAATAAAGGATTAAGAATAATACATTTTAAAATGTAAAAGTNAATTTCGAAAAACCGACAATTTTCTGTAACACTATAGCAGTTGCGCCCCCTAGCGGTGAAGTTACAAACTTGAAAATATTTTAAATCAATTTATTTTGGTCGTATTTGTTAATAGATTTTTTACCCCATAATCGTAGCACGTCTGCTCGATACCGTTAATGGGGCACCCTGTATTCATTATTTTATTTAGGTAGTTAAAACATCGTGTTATATAATAATGCCACAAATGAATCTAAACATGTCTACTAACACAGTTCTCTACACATGCGCAGTAACACCACATCGAGCGATTACATGATTGGTTGAACTAAATCAGGTCGCGTAAATTCGCACTTTTATTCATATATTTACATTAAATATAGTAAAAACAAATAAAGGATTAAGAATAATACATTTTAAAATGTAAAAGTACAACGTAAAAGGTAAGATTTTTTTTATTATGAATTTAACTATTTACTAGAAATAATATATAAAATGTGTGTGATAATATTAGCTGACAGGACTGAAAAAGTCACCGTTTCGTTTCAGATTTCTCTTTCGTATCGTCGCTGTTCCCTCAATTGTTCTCCTCAATCAATACGACGTGAGAGGAAACATCCCCTCACTTTTTATATTATATGCCTTGTCGTAAATCAGACAACGAACCCGAATCTACGCTAGGGAACATTCGAGCTCTTAAGGACTTGTGGTTAGGAACAGAAACATTATTTTGTATGTTTATGTTGGCAAATGTACATAATTTGTTTGCTGTGTCGAGTGCGAAAAGAAATTGGGAGAGGGTTTTATATTCTTTGAAGTGCGAACAGTGTTTGATGCTTATTTATGATGAAATATGAGATACTTTAGATATCAGCATGAAGTTTTCTGTAAAATAATGCAGCTTTTCAAAAGTCATTTCAAATTCCTCTTAAATTTATCATGATTGGGAATCGTGCTAGTAGATAAAATATGTCAACCGTGAAAGGCATTTTTATATTAGTATTTTTTAACAAACGTGTTACTATTTTTGTAAAAAGTAAAGTAAAAAACCCACCAGAGATTATTGGTACACAGCGTGAGCCTGAAGGACTGTTATGGTCAGATAAACATACAATTGAATAAAGAATCCTTGAAAGGGATTAAACAAGTTTCCAACGAAAAGTATAGAAGATTTTGTAACAAAACTGCTAAAAAATGGCATATAGTTTGTGTATACCCAAATATAGTTTGCAAACACATGTAAAATTATGAGAAAATATTAATGAAAAATGTATTGAAGTATACAATCTAACAATAGCAGCTTTGTAGGTGTTTCTGAAGTTGACCTTTAGTGATTAATGATTAATTTTTTTTAGTTCCTAGTGAAGTAAAATCAGTTTCAGGAATATTTCTTTTCAAGATCGTCGTTTAATTTCTCGAACATCTTGCTCTTAACTATGAACACTATAGAAGTCGGTTTTAGTTGCGGTGCTAAACTGTACCATTTGACAGATACTTTGCCTCATTTGACAGTTTTGATTGAATATTCAGAAACAATTATGTCAAATTTTTCGTACTTATAATATCTTCTACTCTCAACAATAATATAAAAAATTGTACAGTAACATAACGGCGTCAAGATGTCTCTATCCAAATCAGGCACAGAACTGGGCGATATGGTGTCGTTGGCAGTATTTTGCAAAATCGACAGTACCTTTATGTTGACCGTGGAGAACAATGAACATTGGATACCCAGCACGAAGGTACCACAGGGGCATTCTTGGGAAAAAACTATATCCAAGGACTTGGTGGATGTAAGTAGCTCGTGCTTCTGTATTTCTACTCATATTTTATTATGTCAGCATGTGTAACTCAGCTGATCACTGTAATAAATTTTTAGTATCTTAACCATTGGAAAAAGGTTTCTACAGCTATGAATTAATAAAAGCATATATTTTTTCCATTTCGTAATATATTTTGCTTTTTATTATACTGACCCCTTGATTCAAATCGTTTCTTTTTCATTCTAGATGTTCAAAATCACTCATCCAGATAAGATAGCCAGGCTGTGGAAAATTTGGATACCTCGACAGACAGAGTCAATATTCCATTGCGTTTATCAAAATATAGTGGACAGTGACGAGAAAAATAGAGCAAAAAATACCATGGGAAAGGTATAGTTTTGTCCAGTCTATGTGCATTTGTCCGTGTACGTATAAACCGGTAAATGTTCTTTTATTTCTTTTTTTAATTCAGTCTGGGTACAGCACAGCGTATTGGTGACATATAACCTATAAAGCATATGTAATATGTCAAACATGTTATATTTTTTAAATATCATTGTTACTTTGTGTCTTCTGCCACCTGTATCTACTGACACAAAGAAGGATGTGGGTCTGGTTAAGATTCGTTTATCGCAAAATCCAGGCTATTTTCAAAATACGTTACACTTATTTTCACATTACCTGTTGGGACAGCAATCTAGGTAACCATGGATCCATGGGAACACATATATAGTGTGTTTTCATTTTCAAGTATATGTTTGATATTGTGAAGAAGAATAATGTATACAAATCAAGAAAGAGTTGATATGGGTAAAGCCTACTGTTTGTCAGAAGAAAACCATACTACTGCAAGAAGGCGATATCAGATGGATTATATTTACCGACAGGTAACAAACTCAGAAAGTGAGAAACTTACAACCAGAAATTTTAAGCACCATGGAAATAGATCCTGGTTGGATGTCACACTAGCTTATCTAGTGACGGAGTATGAATATTACGAAAAAAAGGTTAAAAAAGTTTTCACAGCGGATTTTAACTAAACAAACTAATGACGTGTTTCTACCGGAAATTCCACTTAATTTGCACATAGTCTCAGCTACACACTCTCCGTACGTCAATGAATTTTCCAATCTTCACTCGCTCGTCCATCGTAAAGCGTTTAATTTTGTCTAACCTCAACCTGTTTACTACAGCATGTGACTATGCATAATGCTGACAACTTTTCGGAATGAAAATGGCGCATAATTCAAATCCTGCATTACTTTTCGAACACCCTTTATATGCTTGTTTTTATATCATTTATTATTATGAACATAATGGAATATATATTTTGTAAAATATAGAATTCCATTTGTCATAAACAGTTTTATTTATCAACTAACTTCATTATCCATAATACCAAGACGGTTTTTAGTAGAAAAATAATTATAAAAAGTTTTATACAGGGTGATAAAGGTCACAAATGGTGACCAAAAATTCAATTGGTTTTTTAAGTTTTACTCGAAAATCGGGCTTTTTTCGAAACACACAAGAGAGTAGTAATTTGTAGAAAATTGAAAGACGAGTTCGAATATATCATGGTTGTTACCATAAGGCAGTGACGTACTCTTTTATTTAGAAAAATATGCCACCGATACCCTGTATCTCCGCCACTGGAGCATGTAAATTTTAGGAAAAGTCCTCAGATTTTGGATACTGTTTACATAAATGTATGTGCCCAATTTCGAATTATTTCACTCACTAGTTTTTAAATTATTTTAAGAAATTGAAAATATTTTTTAATTTTTAAGTTTAACACCCTGTATCTTTTTAACAAATCGTCGTAAATAAAAACTTTATAGGAAAGACTCCCCTTAAAATTCACTAAAGAATACGAGGTTTCATTTACAGTCACCAATTTGTGAATCACCCTGTATAGTCGAGAGTAATACTTCTTCGAGAAGAAACTCAACATTTGCGAATGAATGAAAATGATAATCTAGAAGTCGAAGATGTTGAGTGAATGAGGTTTTATTGTTAACAGATATTTTTTAAGTGGAAATTATATTTGTATTATACAGGGTGCATCTTAATTCCACAGATAAACTTCTACAGGGTGTTCCTTGGTAAAAATTAACACAATATAAAATGATCAATTCTGTATAGCAGCTTGAAAATGGCCTTCTAAAGTTGGTTTTTCCTAAATATCTTTTAAATTAGTTGAGTTGACTACTAAATTTTTAACACACTTTTGGCTATTGATGTTTACAGATACTCGCAAAGAAATGCTTGGGATCCATTTTTTATAGCCACTTTAACAAACATATCTCGACTATAATTGTACCTTGGAAAATGTTTTGTCCTTAGTAATAATAATTCTTGTTATATGATGATGACGATATTTTTTAATTTTTCTCTATGTATGTACCTACTTTAACTAAATTTTTTCAGAACTATAAATATTTTCAATAACCACCTCTCATTCGTACAAGAGGATCTAGATTTATAGTTTTCAAGAGACAAAAAAAATCGGGATATTTTTAGCAAGGTCTCGCGTGACCCATTTATTTACGAATGAAATGAATCAAATCAACTAAAATATTTGTCCTAGTTTGTTGTGTCACTTCAACTATTTAAGATATTTAAAAATCATTATTAATGGGTTATCTTCAAGCTGCTATATCCACACAAGGATTCAAATTTAGTTTATTTCTGCGTGAATTTTTATCCAGGAACACCTTATAGAAATTTTTCAGTTGAATTAAGGAACACCCTGTATATTAATAAAGCTGCAAAACAATAAATATTTTTTTACTATTTACAACATACTGAATTCATAAACATTCATCCTGCGTCGATTTAGCGGAAAACAGCTTCCAAATTACTATCCGTTTCATTTCGTACTTGCAATGAAACTTTATTTACCATAATTTTTAGTACAGGGGAAAGCTGCGGTGGGTCACGGAGACCGAACTCATAAAGCTAACAACCAGTAACAGCCTGCGGAGTCCCGAACTCCTAGACATCTTCTACTTAGTCAGAGATGGCACCATCCACGATCGGTTCGTCCCCAGTGACGAGTTCATAGGGCACGAAAACTTTTTCGAAACCTGCCAGGAACTGTTGTCGCCCGGCAAACCAGGCCCCTACAGTCAGCTGGTGGACGCATCAGGGATCGATAAGTTAGGTAAGATTTGGCGTGCAGGAAGCTGTAATAAAAAAAGTTTAGCAAAGGCTGGTAGAAGTACGTTTCGCTGGAGCCCCTCGTAGCCGTTTCGACAATACAGGATGGCTATTCGACGATAATTTCTTTATTTTTTTCGGAATATATATGGAGAGAGTGATTAAGTAATGGAATGTTATTTTTACATCGGTTTTGAAATACGATGGTGATTAGTGATGTTAATTTCTGTATCTACAACTTTCGTGACTGATTTGACCCAACAAACTAATAAAAAGGAATAAGTATATCATGAGCCCTAAACCTAACGAAAGGGAAAAACATGGCAAACGGAAATCCGGGTATGCCGATGTAAACACAGGCATATTAAATATGTCAAAATAAAAACTTTTTATTCTTGCACTTTTTTGTCTAAAATGCATCCTTGAGGAGTTATTGGCATTTAAATAATGCTCAAAATTTGTTAAAAATGAACTCCATAAGGAGGCATTTTTAAAAAAGTACAGGAATAAAAAGTTTTTGTTTTGACCCTATTAACACGTATGTGTATTTTAATTTCAAAATCTTAACTATTTTATTAAAATTTCCACTTAGTTTGAGCTATTTTTTTGAGGCTAGAGAAAAATCGTGACATGATGGAGCATTTCCGATGTCTCCATCATCTTCAGCGGGTCAAAATACAGGGGAGTTTCGTATTCTGTCAAAAAATATATGAAAAAAATATTTTTTTGTGTAATAGTAATTTGAGGTAAAGGGTAATTCTTGACTACATAAACGGTATCAGTACGAATGGGAGAAACAGGTGCTAATGTCGTTGATAAATTAAGAAAAAAGTAAAGGGCCGAAATGAGACCCCTGTGGTATACCTGATGAAATTTTGACAAAATTTTAAACATAATTATTTATTTTGCACATATGGATGCGTATGGTTTTATCCACCTTACAAGACTTACAAACCCAGGTTCTTGTAGGCACATTTAACTATAAAATCCATATGCTGTCTGAAAGAAAGTTTTGGATCGAAATAGACTCCTAGGTCTTTAATAACATTTGGCCGAACTAGGCTGGACCCATGTAATCGGTAGTCATACGAAATTTGCCTCAACTGCCGACTGAAGGACATGACATTGCATTTTGCCACATTAAGAGGTAATCTATTGTCAGCGCACCAGGAGTTTACCAAATCCAAATTTCTCTGCAGATTACGTGCATCACGTTCATTGGCTATGGGACAAAATATCTTCATATCATCCGCATATAATAGGAAACGCACATCCAGATCCAATGCTATATCATTAATAAAAATCGTAAACAACAAGGGCCCCAGGACAGAACCTTGTGGAACCCCTGAGGATTGAGCAAATTCCAATGACCTTTCTCCCATAATCTGGACAAACTGAGTTCTGTCAGATAAGTAAGAGGCCATGAGCTCCAACAATGAAGAACCCAACCCCGCGGAATCTAGTTTCGACAATAATAAACCGTGGTCAAGACGGTCGAAAGCCTTCGAAAAATCCGTGTACAAGACATCCACCTGACCTCCCCTATCAATCACCTCATGGATATACTGCGCCATACACGCCAAATTGGTAACCGTGGAACGCCCTTCAACAAAACCATGCTGCTCCGGTAGGATAATATTTCTAAGGTGAAATGACAAAATATTATGTAGGGCTGTTTCAAAAATTTTACCGAAATTACATAGTATTGCAATTGGTCTATAATTTTTTATGTCATTCCTGTTATCTTTTTTATATATGGGACAGATTTTCGAAGTTTTCCAACGATCGGGAAATGTATGAGTGGACAGTATTCGGTTGAATATTATAAGAAGAGGCTTGGCAAACACAGTAGCACAATCTTTGATAAGAAAGGCAGGTATGAGATCGGGACCCATGGTCATTTTAGGTTTTAGTTTTTTTATGGAATTAAGTACATCGTTGTGTGAGAAAATTACATCAGAAAGAGCATTGGTATTAATATTAAAATTGGTGCTGCTCAAAGGATCACTATTGTCACTGTTTACGAATGAGGAAGCAAAGTAGTCAGCAAAGGAATCAGCAATTTGTTTAGTATCATTTAACGACATGTTGTCGTATGTCATGATATTTGGGATGGTTGGATTACCTTTCTTAGCGTTAACAAATGTCCAGAATTTATTTGGACTGTGTTTTAATTGATGTTCAATATCAGCGATATATGTGTTGTAGGCCAGTTTACTTTTGCTTTTTACAGCTGATCGCAAACGTTGGAAATTTATATGATCCTCAGCATTTGAAGTGGAACGGTACTTCTTCCATGCCCTCGCTTTTTCATTAATGGCAACAATTAGGTCTCTGTTAAACCAGGGTGGGTAGGATCTTTTTGAAGGTATCTTTTTGGGAACATATTTCAGAAGAATGGAGTTTAAGGTTTCATAAAACTGAGAAACAAGATCGTTGACAGATGTGATTTTTTCCATGAAGGACCAGTCAGTCAAAGTAAGTTCGTGATACAAGGCAGGGAAGTTCGCTTTCCTAAAATTAATATTTGAACTTAGTTGTGTTCTTATTCTCTTAACATTATTGGGAACAAAGAAGTCTATTAGTAAAGCAGGATGATGAGGATCCTCCGGCAACAACACGTCAGAAGAGTGGAAAACGGAACATCTGACATTAGAGAGAACGAGGTCAAGAATCCTGTTATTGTGATTTAGAATATTGTTGTATTGATGGAAGTCATAAAAGTTTATAAAATTATTTAGTAAATGAAGTGGAGATTGTTCAGTAAGAGTGGTATTATTAATATAATTAGGCAAATTAAAGTCGCCCACCACAACAATATCGGAATCATATATCACGTACATAGATTCAAAAGCAAAAAATAGCTTTTCGTAAGTATCCGTTGTTGTTTTAGGAGGTACGTAGATTACAAATATGTACAAATTGCGATTTTTCGTAATGTTAACTTTTATAGAAATAATATCAATAGAGAAGAGATCCTGAAATATTTCGTATTGCAGCTTATGATCAAATTTGCAAGCATTAAAATGCTTAGCAATAGCCAATAAAACACCCCCACCTCTACTAGAATTAGTATGAATAGAATCACGATCAGAACGAAAAACATCATAGTGATTTGTGTTAATTAATTCACTATTATGAAAATTATCGTTCAACCAAGTTTCTGCGAGAGCGATTATGTCGAATAGACACACGGAACAATCCATCAGTAATTCAATTGTGAAAGCAATGACAATTTTCCTTTCTTGAAATTGAATCAATACTTATTATATTTTAAGGACAAGAGGCATTGCTGATAGACTTCATCACGCTGACTTTTCCTGCAAACTATATGAACTTCAGGATATTTTGTAAGGTGCTCACAGACTTAGGATGGAGCAAAGAGCTACTACCACATGCATTCAGGTAAATTATATGTAAAGTCGAATTTTGAATTTGGTTTCGATTTACATATTTTACTCAGATATATGTATATACAGGGTGTCCGCAAATTTCACCGGCAACGTTTGATTATATATTCACGGCTATAAATAAATATAACGTAAGAAAAGAAGTTAAATAAAAACTTTTTGGTTTTTGAGTTACAGGCCTTCAAAGTTGTCAAAAATAAAACTAATTTAATTAATAAATTCATAATCCTTTTACCGATCGTGTCAATATTTGGCACATTTATTTGGAGTATGGCGTATTATTTTTTAAAGCTTTAGTCAAATCGATATACTGTTACATCTTCCTTTTAGTGGTCATAACTTTTACAGTGGTCGTATTTTTTTAAAACGGGCAGCAACATTGAAAAGGTCGTTTTATTTAAAAAAAATTGTCACTTGAGAAAATCGCCTGCAGAAAGCCGTTCTTGAGAAAAATGGCATCATTTGCAAGTCTGTATGTTTCGGTTTGTGTAGCAGTGTCAAGGATTTAAATCTTTGAGTTTAGTCCTATTTGTACCAGTAGAGCAATCCTCATTATTCCGAAAAATGATAAAAACTGTGGAAATGTAAAACTAAAAAATAAAAATAAATAAATAAACTTAGCTAGGCGCTAATGTTTCTCAAAATTTATAATTAGTTTAATAGAAAAAAATAAAGAAACTATAGTACGATCGTATACGATGCAAAGTAGAGCAAAAAATTGTCGGTCTTTTATCAAAGGAAAATCGTGTCATCATTTTTAGGAGGCGTAAGATGAACCGTTTCAAATTTAAAATGAAATTGAATGTAAAATCTGAAATACCGCCGCATACGCACTGTGTCCTGGTACTAGCTGTAGTCGGCCAGGTGCATCGAGTGTACGAAGTGGTCGGTTATACGTCAAATACTAACCTGGCGAGCTTGATCGTAGAGCAGGGAACAATAAACAGTGGCGCGTACAGAGGTGAAATGTAGTACATATGTGGAATTTAAATAACGAATTGGATTTATAATAAATTACATTTAAAACAAATAGTTTATGAGAATAAAGGGATTTTTGTAGGAACAGGGTTCCAGACGTGAACTGATCTCTTCATCGCACCCCATTACGATTCTTTTTTTTATAAGGAGAACGAAGTTTCAAAGCAAAAACCTTGTATAACAGATATACTATAAATATTTACAGAATGAAAACAAAATATAAATCCTATGATATGATTCTATCAAATGAAAACACTAACAACAATTCTCTACCAATCTCAACAAAATAAGTTATTTTTCTATCAAACAAGAAATGTTAACAAATTATAAACAAAATATAAATTCTATGATTTATGTACTGTACGCCAAACTGCATTTTTCTCATCTTCATTTAATATTAATTTCTTCTTTGCACCCCCTTTTTTAGGTTTCTTAACGTCTCCTTCAATTTTCTTCTCTCTTAAAATTTTGAAAACAGATAATTCGCTTACTCCAGTATATCTAGAACACATTTCCACCAAACCAGTCTTCAGTTTCATGGGATGATCCTTTTCTAAAGGGTTATAGACATTTAATATTATCGTTTTTTCTCTGTAACTTAATATAGATTTTTTTGTACCCACAGCAGTACATCCGGCTCGCGAACATCCAGGCACCGCCTCCATTTATCCATATAACGACAACAGAGCAATAATAATACAAAAAACTTCACTTCACTAGCACAGAAAATATAATAGCATTCACGATTCACAAACAACAGCCCGAAACACACACACAGCACACAAATAAAACACTAAAAACACTTTTGTTACGGAGCACAAGAAATATGATTTCACTCACAAATTCTCAAATAATAGCGCGAAACACACATATAGCCCGAAAGAAATATAATTGCACTTATAACAGTTATAACCTCACAAATATCGCGAGCGAGAAACACGCAGCACCAATACAACCGAAACGAAACTGACCACGCCAGGCCGGCACGCGCGCCGCCGCAAAAAACACAAGACACAAGTCATATGAGGGATAATGAAGGGAGTAATAAATGTATTGTTGTCCTGCCGCCCAATGTGCGAAGGAGATGCCTTTGTTTTTCATTTTGTCCTTCATAAATATATAACTGTTAATCCATAATGCATAAAGAAATTATTCAATTTCCAAAACCCCCTATAAAATGTGTTGCACTGATTCCCTTGACAGGCAATGATTTATTACTTTGCATCGAATACGATCGCACTATAAATACATAATCTACAAATAGTATAGTTTTCCTATGGTACTGAAAAAATGTATGTTTTTCTAGGGCGGCAGATATGAGTAACAGAAATGGATTGTCCTTTCGGGACTATCTGTACTTTTTATCGGCTGTGGATCCTGTTACAGTACACGGTGGAGTACAAGCTGAACTACGTTGTAAATATATGTTCAGGTAATTTACAAGGAAATACAACATCAAAAGTTTGTAACTTTGTCTTATAGACTTGTGTACAATTAGTATAGCTCTTCCGAAGTCAGTTGAAAATGCATAAAAAAACCGAGCAATCAAATTTAATGAGTTTCATGGGCGTCCCTAAAAAAGTTTTCTGCTAAAGGTAGAAAATTATAATAATTTGTATATAATGTGTAGAAAATTTCTATTATACGTTCATTTGACCAACAACATATTTTAATTATTTATGCCCTCAAACAATTTTATTATATTGAGAGTAAATTTCGTTTTGTTCCATTACAAAAGGTCTCCAAAATGCCATGTTGTAATAATATTAGTAGTAGTACCAATTATCCCTCTTATTTTTCCCTTTCGCAATTGTAATATGAATAATTAATAGAAGGGTGCCTATAATAAATTAAAATTACTTGAATCACACCAAATTCCGCATTGCTGCACTGCACTGCTGGGCGACTAGTCGACAACTGAATTTTGACAACGCAATGGACCAGAGAAACAGTGCGCATTGCTCTTTGCCCACACGCTCATTCTTCAACTGAGCGTATACATTTCTACCACCTGCACTTTTCGCTCGACCAGATCTGTATATGGGTATGGCTAAATAAATGTGGGAACAAGTTTTTCAAATATTTCAATGCCGAGTTGCTGCTTAGCGACCGTTGTCTGGTACATACCTTGAAGATATTGGTTCTTCAATTGACTTCGGAAAAACTATAACTGTTTAGGCATCAGTTTTTGATAAGTGTACAATATGTGTGAAATTCAGTGTAACCATCTGATTAATTAACCAAGTCTTAACCTGTACTCAAAATACTGATCCTAGAGGTGTTGAATTTGAAAAATACGGTTTTTGTTTATTTCTTGAAATACAATATCTTTTGGAATACAAAATAACAGATGCTACTGAATTTTTAACGTTAAGAAATGCTCAATAAATAACAGTTCCCTTATTAATGGACTACTCGAACAAAACTGTATTCTGTAGTTATGTCCTTTAATCCAGTGCTATGGTCTATTCAGTTTTCCTCTAATATGAATATTATAATTATAAATATATACGTTTATTCTTGACAATTTAATTTATAACGAGCGTTCAAATAAAAACGTGGTGAAGTTGGTTCAGAAAATTTGGACGTAGGGCGTAGCGTATAGCAAATGAACTTAAACGTCATCTGTCAAAGCGGTATATCGCCGCTATCAATTTGAATATTTTCGTTTTAAAAAGCGTTTAAAATGGTGTTTTCTCAAGAACAAAAAGTGTTTATCATAGAGTCCTACTTTAGAAATGGACGCAAGATTGATGGAATATGGAAGTATTCTATTGAGGAATGTTTCATAGAATTTCAAAATCAATTTCCCGGCGTTGTTGAGTACAAAATTTTTCAAAGTGCAGTTCAGCGTTGTGTTAATGTTTTTCGTGAAACGGGCAGTGTAACAAGAAAAGAAGGAAGCGGCCGACCTAAAAAGCGGACTGAAGAATTAAAAGAAAATGTCCAACAAATAATGGAAAATGCGCCAAGAACTTCTGTACGTGTTTTATCACAAATGGTGGGAGTATCAGTCGGTACCTGCCACACAGTGTTAAAAAAAGATTTGCGTTTGTTCTCCTATCGTTTAACTTGTCAGCAAGAACTTCATGAAGTTGATTTTCCGCGACGGGCTGTATTTTGTGAATGGTTTTTAAACAACTACGGTGAACTTCATAATATCACCTTTTTTTCTGATGAAGCCTGGTTTCATTTAAGTGGTTACGTAAACTCACAGAATATGAGAATGTGGTCTTCTGAAAAACCAGATAACTTTTTTGTCGAGGGCCCTCTACACGCTCAAAAAATTGGAGTTTGGTGTGCTCTCAATCGAAGGAGGATTTATGGACCTATTTTTTTTAATGGTACTCTTACTGCGCAAAGGTATAGAGAAGAAATTATCGCTCCTTTTGTTAACCAGCTGGAAGAAAACGAAATTACAAACTTTTACTTTCAACAAGATGGCGCAAGGGCACATACGGCAGGCGAGACGATGAATATGTTGAGGGAAGTTTTCCAAAATCGACTAATAAGTCTCAATGCTGAACATGAATTTCCACCGAGGTCATGTGATATTACGCCGTGTGATTTCTTTTTGTGGCCTTACCTTAAAAACACTATTTTTGAACTGCCTATTCCTGATTTAAACCATCTGCAGGCTCGACTTATAGACAAGATTCGTGAAATTAACAATACCCCGAGCATCTTAGAAAATGTCTTTAATTCTTTGAGGAACAGGTGTGAAAAGTGCTTGGAACAAGGAGGGGGACACTTTCAGCAGCTGCTTTAATTTATTGTTATAACAAGGAGGGGGACACTTTCCGCAGCTCCTTTAATTGTTTGTTATTGTTATCTCGATTATTCTTTAAAATAAAGTTATATAGTCATTACGTTATTGAAACTGACAGCTGCTATACAACTCGTTGAGAAATGAGGTTAAGTTGGTCGCTATAAGCTACTCCCTACGTCCAAGGTGTCAGAGCCAACTTCGACCACGTTTTTATTTGAACGCTCGTTATATAAAAAATCCCATATGCCATAATGCAATTGTCAGTTTGACAGCGGCAAAAGTTACCTACAAAGTTTGCAGCGACAAATGTACTAGTGGTTTTTTTCATTTATTAATTTTTTTCATTCATTTCGAATATTTGCCAAATTTACACAAATCTTAAATAAAGACGAAAGTTGCAATATGGCTATTGATTAAGGTCCAACAATTTCAATACAGTACAAAAATCATGTAGCACATTATATATTACCGCTTTGCATTATTTCAATTTTATGACACCAAAAATCTGTACTAGGTAAAACATGTAACATTTGCTTTATACAAAAATGTGATTTTATGTATAGGACCTTTTGACTTTGTTGCGACAAACACACTTATCTATACAGGGTGATTCACAAATGGTGGGGAGTTTTTATCTTTGTTAAAAAGATACAGGGTGTTAAACTTCAAAAAATATTTTTAATTTTTTTAAATAATTTAAAAACTAGTAAGTGAAATAATTTGAAATTGGACATATGTATTTATGTAAACATTCTCCAAAATCTGAGCCTGATTTTCGAGTAAAACTTAAAAAACGAACTGAGAACACACTTCGATATTGGAATATAATGCTTACATACATAGTGGGCTGCGATAGCAATTCTGAGCAGTTAGAAGAAAGATTAAATCATGATTTTCATCAGATTCGAGCAACAATAAATTTCAAACAAATTACATTTTCGTTACTATAAAGATGTCGTGCCCGTGTTCGTTTAAATGGAGGTATTTTTGAGCATTTACTCAAATAAAATCATTAAAATGATGAATAATATTATTAATTTCTTTATTCAAACAAATGATGAATGATTAGTGCTTGTCAGGTCATTTAAATAAAAGTGTTTTCAGTTGTATTTTTTAAGTGTTACTCGAAAATCAGGCTATTTTTGAAGAACATAAGACAGTAGCAATTTGTAGAAAATTGAAAGACGAATCCGAAAATATCATGATTGTTACCGTAAAGTAGTGCCGTACTATTTTATTTAGTAAAATATGCTACCGACACCCAGTATTTCCGCCATTGGAGCATGTAAATTTTAGGAAAAGCGCTCAGATTTTGGACAATGTTTACCTAAATATATGTGTCCAATTTCAAATTATTTCACTTACCTACTAGTTTTTAAATTATTCAAAAAAATTAAAAATATTTTTTGAAGTTTAACACCCTGTATCTTTTTAACGAAACGTCCTAGATAAAAACTTTATAGGAAAGACTATCCTTAAAATTCATCAAAGAGTACGAGATTTCGTTTTAGGTCATCATTTGTGTATCACCCAGTATAATTACGTACAAAACTAATTGCAAGCTGCCTATTGGTACTCGTACATAAATACAAAGTCAAAGGACTACAATTAACTACATTAAAAAGTTGTCTTGGTCAAAATGGAAAATTGCTGTGGATGCGAGTTATTTTGACCGAGACCATTTTTTAATATAATTAGTGCGTGGTCCTTTATAATCTTATTCGCTTCAGTAATAGGGATCATTGGATTATTTTATGGCAAATTTCATATATTTTGATAAAATATTTGTTTTCATATCAAAGGTAAATTTCCCGTTGTTTCAATGATATTGATTTATAAAAATGGAGGCAAATACAGAGCTGTAATTGGTGATAGAACAGCAACTTTTTCATTGAAAATACAAAACTTGTATGTCTAACTTAACACCAATTCATATTCTTAGGAGCAAAATTTAGGTTATAATTCCTTAAAATCTACTTTGAACTGTGACGTATCATTTGGTGATAATAAATAATCCTATTATAATCTTGAATTCGATGTAAAAGATAGAACCAGCTTATAAAAACAATAACAAAGGGTATATTTTTCAGGTACTATGACAGAGATCGTGATAATTTATTAAAAACGGAGGATTTTAAGGCTCTAATTTTAGATCTAAGGAAAACTAAAAAATTAACCATTGATGCCCCCAGCGTAACGAAAGAGGCATCAGAAACTTTGAAGTAAGTGAACTAAAAGTTGCTGTTTCCATTTTAAATTTTACGTAGATATCTAGATCCACACGATTCGATTATCATGTGAATATAAATGTTATTTTTTTTTAATTATTTAGGAGTAACTTAATGTCTTTAAAACAAACGGAATAATCCGTTAATAGCAATATAAAGTACGGGGTGTAAACAAATAAATGAGAAAAAGTTAGGGAGCTATAAATCAAGCTATTTACAAGAGATTTTAAAAGACCATGTTTTCGACAGTTATCCAGTAGGTAAACGCTTTTTTGATAGTAGCAAAGCTGTACGTAATTTGTAATAACTACATTTAAGAAACGGATAGAAACTAAATTTTGTCTATCCGTTTGAAAGGATGGCATATTCTTTCATTCCCAACAAGGTTTTACCTCCTTAATTTTTTAGTACTAATTAATTTACATCCTATATAGATACTAGTCTTTCCTTATTATTTGATATTTTTCAAGGTTAATGGGTATGGGCGATAGTGCCAGCGTAAGCCTAATGGAGTTCTTGAAAGCCATTTGCGATTTGAAAATTAAGGGAACTTCTAACCTTCTCAGGTCTCCCAATCCAATCATGAGATACGTGAAAGATCTAGGGTAAGGAGCTTTTCCATATATGAACACTTGGTGCTTCCACTTCGTGATTCCGTATTCTTCTTCTTAGCATTAAAGAAGTCCCAAAAAGTGGCGCAGCACCTGCTGCTAACGTGCCTGCTAAGCCAGGTCCAGAAAGTAAGTCCTTTTTTTCACGACATTAATAAAATCATACTTAACTATAGATATTATTTATGTTTCAATTCTCTATATCTATATCTATATCTATATCTATATCTATATCTATATCTATATCTATATCTATATCTATATCGATATCTATATCGATATCTATATTTATATCTATATCTATATTTTGAAAGTGTATTAATGTATTTTATCATTACCTGCATATAGCTTTACAAAATGCAAACTATGGGTTTATCTTTTTGTTATTTTCAAAATGTAGGACTATGATATTATTATTTTTTTCTAATGAGGAATTTACTGAGTAAAAAACTCACTACTGGTAGGTAATACTTCACTGACCTAAGGAAAAACGTTGTGTACAATAGGGATAGTTAATTAAATCAATTTCAGCAGCTAAAACGTGATTCATAATAGTCAGTCACAAGTAAATAGGTCATCTAACTGAGTTGGGGGGAGACCTTTACAAAGACTTACGAAAAAAATGTTGCATATTTATAGTTCACATTCTTGAATTAAAATTTAATAATTTTTTCATATTTATTTATTTTTTACTCGACACAAATAACAAAGCCAAAGGGTCTATTTCCAAAAATGTATATAACGGCTTATTGTAGAATAAATAGAAAAATATAGCGATAAATATGTTTCTTAGCCATAACAGTGGCAAATGAAAAATCAATAAAAGTTACCGCGAAGACACCACAATGATTAATGAAAAGGACTTAAAACTATGCTTACGATGTGCACCATCGGAACACTTCGCCTTTGTTGGTAACGTAAATTGACGGAGTTCACTTACCACAGCAACATATATACTTGTGGCGGCTATGTGTACCACTGTGTACAGTAATACTGATAAAAATCCATAAATACACAACCAAAATATGATGCGTTATACTGAAACGTTTCTGTTATTAAAAATATGTATTTAGATGTGAGAGGAAAGATGACAGCGCCATCTCTTCGCCAGCAACCCCAATTAAACTACGAGGTTGCTGTTCACACGGTGAGAATACAGAAAAGTGGCAATGCGATAAATATCGACGAAATGAAACAACTGCAAGGTAATACGAGAATACGTGGTTAAAGTTTTACGCAATACAATTTTATTAGCGAGAAATATTTAAATCCAAACACCCAGTTGTACTTTTCTAGAGGCCGTTTCCATGACAACCCTGAAACAGCCGTACAACGAGCAAACAAGGAAGTTGTCCATGGATATATTCAGTCAGAGATCGGTTTCAAATGAACTTCTGAAGGGGCTAAGGTATCTGGCGTCGATCAACAAGACTAAAGATCTGAAGGCAAACTTTACCTGGGGTCAGCTAGATCCGAACACGTACGCTAGAAATCTGATAACCGTCTGTAACCAAGTGAGGGAAATTTTTAAGGTCGAGCCTAGGTTGTTGGAGCTGAGCTCGCCTATATACATAATGGGTAATATATTTAGTACAGTTTATCAGAAGATGTTGCAACTTTCTATCGAAATCGTTATGCTAATATGCCTAGTTTTCTTCAGACATAAATTGGAATGGGAATGGCCACCAGAATCACCTGATGTGTTATCGAGTATTTTGCTTTAGAAAAATGGGCAACATTTTATGAGCCTCTTAATGATTGTAACGTTAGCTGACCTGAAAAGGCTCATCAGTATAAAGAAATTAAAAAAATACTTCTCAGTGTTTGGATGTGATGATCTCTTCCATTTCTTATCTTTAAAGATATCATCTAAACATAATCAAATCTTTATCTTCTTTCATCAATGGCATTATCGTCAAATTTCTTCTGATTCACACTCATCTTCCGTAGTCGAACATTAAATTGATTCCTTCTCCATCCAGGTGATTTTCACGGTAATGTAGCGGACCTTCTGTACTTTGAAAGGACTCTTTGGCACATAGGACCTGGTTTGAACCCATGCGGTCTCCTTTTCCTTGGAGATTACGTGGACAGAGGTGCTTACAGCATAGAAGTCATATCCTACCTGCTGGCTTACAAGCTACAGTATCCAAGTAAATTGAACCTTCTAAGAGGAAACCATGAAATCAGGGAAGTACAGAAGATGTTCACGTTTTACAAGTAAGTATTTTAAACAATAAATACTTGAAATTGAATGGTCTATTTTCTTATTTTCCCTTTGAATTGTGTCTTGTACTTACTTACATTCTCAAAATGCGTAGGAATAAAAAAAGTGAATACTACAAATTATCTTTAAAATTTCATTATGATCATCCAACAGGGAATGTATTCTAAAGTTAGGAGACAAACTTGGAAGTGAAGTTTGGATGTCTGTAAATAACGCTTTTGATACTATGCCGATAGCAGCTACGATTGATGGCAAGGTAAGTAACAGATATGCTTCCAAAAACAACAATAGCTATAACGAGTTTTTCACTGATTTACCCTCATTTTAATAATACTTTATTACAGTTGAGACTTGCGTAAGTTTGTGACGTTTCAGCTTTTAAATGTTTTGAAATGAAATAGAATTTTCAGTTGTTTGTGTGAGAGTATGCCTCGTATGTGGAAAGTTTTCGCATCAAAGCCAAAACGAACTTTGACCTTAAGTCGAACTTACTTCGATATTCCGTTTGAAACTGGCAATAAATCCATCCAACTTTGAGATATAAAAGTTCATAGAAACAGATGTAGTCGATTTATGAAATATCATTCGATCTCTTATCGAGGTAAATCAATGGACGGCATATTTTCTAAAACGGAGAAGAAAAATATGATTTACAGCAAAAATTTGAAGTTGGAAATATTTAATTTCAAATATAAAGGTGTATTAGAACAATTGATTATTTAACTGATTTTACTACAATATTTAACAGTGTTGTAATGATTATATCTTATTGAAAATACTTTGCAGCTATTTTGCTGTCACGGTGGAATACCTCCTCCATGGTTATGTCCAGCTATAAGTGCTATAAACGACATTCCTGTACCATTAAATCAACCAGATACTCAGAGCTCTCTAGCTTGGGAACTAATGTGGAATGATCCAGTTAGGTAAGTTAATTTAAAAAAATATAATGTGTCATAATTCGATTACTTATTTTTGAAAATTTATTTACTTCTACTGAATAAATTTTGCAACTCAAAGTAATCAACAGGATACCATTATTTTTGTTCGAAAATTGAGGTTCTTAATATTACAATGGACAATTCGAAGTGTTTAACTTACCTTCCAACTTACCTTCCTCTTAAATTTATTAACAAAGTAATTTATATATTTTTTACTGTCATTTTCCACATTTTTCAGGCCAAAAACTGTGAACGATAAATTAACAATGGAGCTACTGGCAAATGAAGGTTTTGCGGTGAACGCAAGAAGGGGGACCGCCCATATCTTTAGCGTCGAGGCCTTGGAGAGGTTCTTGAAGACCAACCAATTGACCCACCTTGTCAGAGCACACGAGGTTGCTCAGGCCGGGTTTCAGGTGAGAAACGGATTTTTTTTATTCGGCAATATGAAGGTGATTGATTGTACAAAGCGTTTACGAACTTGCAGTTTATTTGTAATGGGAGATAGGTCTTGACAAAAGAAGCCGATTGCTGAAAACTTACCTTATACATACTCCATTCCAGTTTCAAAACAGTAGGCATTAAGTCTTATTTATGATCAAAATGTGAAATAGGCGCCTTTATTTCTATATTTGCTTATCGTGTAGAATGAGAGGGACGATTGAGACTTATTGAATTCCCGCCTTGGCTCAGTTTCTCGCTGAGAGGTGTCAGTGCGTGTCATAAGCGTAAAAGTGAGAACGACGTGTTATTTTCACATTTTAGTTATTCCAAAAACTGTTGTTAAAAATAGAATTGTGTGCTAGTGTTCCTGGACAATCTGATAACAATTATAGTTGTCGTAAACGACCGAAAATAACAGAAGAAGAACGTTGTATGATACCGGAGATTTCGAGCACGAAATGCGAATATAGGTATCGGTGAGTCATGCCGTGAAACGTGTAGCAGACGAAAAAATTGAAATTGACAGTGACATTAATTATGTGATCCTGAGAAAAATACGTGGACGTTATTTTAAAAATTAAATTAATTTAATTATTGAATTAAATTAATTAAAAATCTGTTTTCTCTCACATCGAACCTGTTTTAATGATTGTCATGAATAATACGCCTTACCAGAGTCGACAAATAGAAACATTGCCAATATCTGCATGTTGGAATCATCTCTATGCAAAGAAGAAATCATGGAATGGATGAATGGAAAATATCGACAAATCTTTATGTTGTTAAATTAAATAATTTTTGGAACCCTTTAAAATGATACGCACATGGAATTTCATTCCTCTCACGCCTTGCTCGTTGCACGGATCTTCATGTTGAGAATAAGTTAATGCTTACTATTTTGGAACCGGAGCACAGTAAAAGTAAAAGCGAGAAAAACAATTTTAAACTTTATTAAACTTTGAAAGAAATAGTTTGGTGCAGAAAGTGTAAACGGAAAAGGTGACAAAAATTGTAGGTACCTATTAATAATCTGCAAGTTTTTTTTTCGACAATACATCTATTGCTTACCTTAAAATTAGTTATTTCTTAACTGTCATTCTTGCGTATTTAAAAATTTCTTGCGTTTCGTTATTTGTATAGTAAAAAATTATTTCCAAGTTTGTAAACAATCATAAGTTGATGATCACAGACATGACGTAAATCTGTAATACGGAGTTTATGTTACTGACTGCTCCAATGAAATATCTGATATATTTCAAAATTATAGGTGCAACAAAAAGGAAAATTATTGACTGTCTTCTCATCATCGAAGTACTGTGGTGGTCAGAACGACGCAGCTTGTGTGATGGTGGACCAAGGAAAACTGAGAATTCTTAGATTGGAGACCGACTAAAATTTACATTGGAACAGAAGAGTGCGATGAAAATGTAACCTTGTATATCCTACGCTGTAGTTTCCACATAAGTATTTGGTTTAAGAAGTAAAATGTACCTGATTTTGTGAAGATAAAATAAATTTTTACATGTGAGCGTTAGCTTTGTTTACTTGTTATACTGATTAATAATGCCATTAAAAATTTTGAACAATTTAATTCAACATTTCCACGTGTGTATATCATTTGTATTTAACAATGAATATCTGCAGAACTTTAATTTCTAATATTATTTTTAATGTGCAGGCAGACACTTGAATATATTAGAACGAGTCGTATTCCAGTCGGTTTTTCAATGACAGGGTATTGACCATTTTTATTTTCTGTGCCACCTTTCTGGAGAGTCTTTTCAGATCGTAATTTAAGTGGTGATATCCAAAATTATACACTAACTAAAAAATATATTTTTCGATGCTGTTTGCCCTTTTGTATAGTACTTACGTGTAGAAAATCGATACAGTTTACAAATCCATCTTTATCCTTGTCAGTTGCATTGAAATAATTTCTTCTTACAGCTGTATTGCTTCTATCATCTAAGCATTCTAGAACGCATTCACTGAAATTACAAAAAAATTGCCCTTAATATCTAATAATAGTCATTTGTACACCCTCCCTAATATTTCAGTCTTAGTTCTCAGTAAAAATTAATATAATTTCAATGGAATTATAGTTTCCACGGTTATGTATATAAAATGTTGGATACTTACAATGACTGATAACTCAACATTTTATTATCGCCTTCGCAAAACATTAAAAACAGACTATGCAAGTAACAAATTGTGGATTCATTCCATTTTGGAAACATCTTTAACAAATCGTCTTTTACATTTTCGTACATCTTTCTTCTTTTTTCTAATTTTCTATTAAATCTGTCGTTGGATTTGTGGTGAAACTGAGAATCTACTCTTTTATCTTCAAATTTAAAAAGGACTTTTATTTTATTTATATGTATGTTTAGGTTATTTACCTGCTGTTTGTTTATATGCGCAAAAGGGTTTCTTTTTTAAAGGATAATAAAACAAACGGTTAAAAATTTTACTCGAAATGTCTCCCATATTGTCAATGAACTGTCACTAAATTAAATGATTAAAATAATCCCTATAGAAATGACAAAAAATTCAATTTTCAAATTTATTTATTCTTTTTGTAAGAACAAAAACATATAAAAGTCTAAAACTTAACAATACATAAATTTTGATATTGTTTGAGGTAGTTTTTAAGTAACAGGATGTAATCTACTGTTGTTCTTATACAGGGTGTTTCAGAAAGACCTCCCGTAAATACAGGGAGCGATAATACGACAAAAAATAAGATTTTTTTCTATTTCTTCTTGTTTTCGAAATACAGAACGACAAAATAAAATTTTTTAAATAGAATTTTTACGAAAATTTCCAAACGGTGCGAAATGTTTTTATGGAATTTGGTATTCGAGGGGTTTTTAAGGATGCCAACTAAGCTGGTCTAATTATTTTTTGGATATTTCATAGAGGGCGCTAGTTTATATTACATTTAAGTTCAAATTTTTTTAAGGTTAGGTTTTTTACCATTCGGGCTCCAATTTTTAGTACACAATTTTATTTTCTAAAAATAGTGTCCTCTTGTTAGAAGTTAGTAATATTTTAAACTCTAATTAACTTTATATCAAAATTTTAGTGATTGTTAGTGACTGTAGTTAGTAATGACTAATTGCAGTCACTAAAATTTTGAAATAAAGTCAATTAGAGTATAAAGAATGTATGCGTTGTTTATGAGACATCCATCAATAAGTTTTGACCTAAGCCTACTTTGAGAAAAGTCACTTATTTTATACACCGTAATATATTGTAAGAGTTCAATTAAAAGCCTTTTTTCTCGAAAACCCTCCACATTAGGAAGTTCTAACAAGAGGACATTATTTTTAGAAAATAAAATTGTACATTAGAAATTGGAGGCCGAATGGTAAAAAGCCTTACCTTAAAAAAATTTGAACTTAAAATCTAATAGGAATGTAGCATAACTAGCGCCCTCTATGAAATATCCAAGAAATAATTAGACCAGCTTAGTTGGCATCCTTAAAAACCCCCCGAATACCAAATTCCATAAAAACATTTCGCACCGTTTGGAAATTTTCGTAAAAATTCTATTCAAAAAATTTTGTTTTGTCGCTCTGTATCTCGAAAACAAGAGGAGATAGACATATAGTTCATAAGACAAAAAGTTCTTATTTTTTTGTCGTACTATCACCCCACGTATCACTTAAAAACTACATGGTGTGTATAATTATAAGGGAATTAAACAAATACATTATATGTTTACTTTAAATTTCAAAATTCTATTTGATTTTTATTATATTAGTTTTATATTATTCTAATATGACTACATGGATACAAATCTTATTCACAAGGCTAACAGCTTTGTTATTCTATTTTACTAATAATTATCTGGTGAAAAAAGAAGCCACATTTCTACGTCATCTTTTGTTCATTTAATACTACCAAAAAATCGTACCTACCCTATCATTCGGTTTGGATTTTTGTGAATAAGATTTTGAATTATGTTACAATAAAAAATTTCAACGTTTAATATACATATACACGATCACCTATGCTAACATTTTTGGTTCCAATTATTAAGTATATCTATTATAAAAATGGCTATACAAAATCACTAGCTCATATCCAGTACTTTTATAGTTCCCACTGTCTTTAAATTAATGATCTATGACACTAATTTACACTAAAATTAAGACACAATGATATCATTTTGATATGAAAGGTTATTGAAGAAGATATGGATTCCAAATTTTCACATGCACACAAGTGTTGGGTAACAATACGCTGCAAAACTGAAAGAGAGCAAGCTGTAATCATGATCTACATGCTATATGTATGTATATATAGAGGAGAGGATAGTTGGGGGATATTAGGAAGATGGTGTTACACTAAAATAATATTATTTTAAATTAAAGATGTATTTACCTGCATATGTGAACACAAGAAGCAGAAATTAAGTACAAAAAAAGTATCAGAGACATGCGTATTTTTTTATGCTGAATCTGAATTCGCAGTCGATTTACCAGGGCATTTTTTTTAGTAAAACACTAAAATAACCCTTTAAGTCATACATTTTTGTATTCATTTATTCAATATTTTTGCCTGAATTTTGTTATCCCAGGTTTTTGAGGTCACTGATTACGAATCTAAAGTCCGAATCCGAAAATTGCTGAGTAAAAGATGACGGATCCAATAAAACTTGTTATTCAATAGTTTTCAAAGTCGCTAATTACGAATATAGGTTTTAATTCGAAAATTCTTAAATCCAAAATGCCGGAGGATTGAAAAGCAACAATTGGTATTTATCATTCAAAGAAAAGCAATAAGAATTTAAAAAAAAATGAATCATTTGAGTAAAAATAGGCAGTCATCCGTCATCCGATCTTGGGGTGGATTTAACACACTTTTAGGCGTAAGTGTGGATTTAATTTGCATATATTTTTTTCAAATGCTTAAAATAATAGGTGTTTAAAAATGCTTTCTCAAAATACTTACAAATTTTTATATTTCATTATAAATCTTTTCCTTGTCCTCATTATTTCACCTCATTTTGAAGATGTTTTAGTGTTTTACTAAAAAATGATCTGGTAAATCGGTTTTTGGGTTACGGACTCGGATTCAGCATAAAAAAATACACAATTGTATGTATTCATGTCCCTGTTACAGAACTTTTTTTGTATGGCTACGTTATCTTTCATCAATAACGTATTTACTTAAAGATAATTATAACATCCTTGATCAAAAATACTATTTTTCTAGTGTAGTTAGATGAATGAATTTTTCAAGCACGTTTTTAAATATTCAATATAAGTAAGCTCCATAATTTTTAACTTGTCTCTTATTTAGCTTTGATTTTCAAGTTTCAATATTATTCCTGAATTTTTATTTTGATATAAATTATGTGATTCTGTTTCCAAATATGAACTACCTAACAAAGTATAGGTACTGTAAACTATCACATAGTTATTTTAGGCCTTGGCAAAAAATAAAATGACAGTTTATTTAACAATTCACAGTTTAAAATGACGGTAGCTTTATTTGGCAAAATCCATAAAGAAAATGTGGCTTTTTTCCCGATTTTGTAGTTTTATCAAATTTAGGTTCAAAAATAATATTCACTTTACAACATTATAATAAGCATTTTTTTTAGAAAGAAAGTAATTTTTTACTTGTAATTTTGTTATCTCTTACGAAATGTACATAATGCTTCAAGATAACAATTACATAAAAGCCAAATTAAGTTACATTTATACCATAAAAGTTAAAGAAGTGGTAAAAGAATTAAAATTTTTCTGATACATTGTATACATTTTTTGTTATTTGTTATTGTTAAACGGTATTTCTTACATTTAAATTACAAAAAAGTATGCCTTTCTTTCATTGGCTAAAGAAATCCGACTTAATTATTTAGAATTATTAAACTAAAATCTAGAGATTCTCTATTATTGGCTTTCCAATAAAAACATGCTGAAATATCCAACAGATTTTTTAGTTTATTAAAAAACAATAATAATGTTTTTGATTGATACGAATTTTTATCTCTGCCCTTGATTATAATAGCAAGGATTAGCCCGATGTCTGAAACTAGTATGGGAGGCGGTGCGGTATATTATTATTCAGTGGGCCGTATCTTAAAAATTAGTATCCAGTAGTTTACACAGAAGTTAGAAAAAATTACTAAAATTATAAGATCTACAATTTTAAATCCGAATGATTTAATGTGGAAATTTGTACAAACAAAAGATGTAACATAATAAATAAAATATTTTAAGGTAAAAACGAAGAATTGCTAATGCTTTCCTATAAAGAACATCCTTTACTTGTCTGCTGAATATAAAAAAAACACCTTCTACCTCTCAAATAAAATTTTTTGAAATAAAACTTTTCAAATACTTTTAAAAATCGAAGCATATTTCTGCAAAAGCGTTTTTTCAGGTTCAGCAATTGCCCGGCTCCCATTATTCTTCTTCTTTTTTTTTTAATAAATATCCAAACTAAAATTTAACTTAAAAACTTAAAGTTGAACTGTATAATAGAGCGAATAATTAAAATCTCTATGACCTAACAAATTCGGTCGTAAGTTAAATGAGGTTTCATTGTTCGAATTGCCTTCGATTAAGAAGTTTATTTTCAGCATGTTTAAATTGAAACTTTCAGCTGCAACTTAAATTTCGTATTTTAATATAATTTTACATGATTCAGAACGTTTTCCGCGATATCCTACAAGTGGAGATCGGTTTCGATTGTAACAAGATGCCAGTTGAAACAAGCATGCTGATAATGTCATCGGCGAAGTTATGTTATAAGACTTGTAGTTTCCTTAGTTGCCCCTAGAATCGTCAATTCCTATTGGAAACTCAATGTAATAACAGATTTTTTTTTTTTCAACATGAAACTAGAATAAGTACATCAATAATCCTATTTCTATGACAAGATCACAATTAAGTTTATATCAGATCAGTAAATTTTAGTCGCATGCTACATGGGTGACGAATAAACATACAGTATATCAGTTTTGATTTCGCTTGTATTTCCAGATGTTAGGTTGATGATGTCGGTTGTAACATTTGTTACAATGTATATCATGTTAATTGTAACAAATTCCAATTTACATTTGAAGTTGTTGATAAATATTTCTTTCTGTCTTTCCCATTATAGAAGAATAGACATACAATTCTTCAATAAGTCTTTCAATATTGCTACTATGTTAGTGTTGATTGTAACATATTCCAAAATGGCATTTATAATTGAACTTGTTACTTACTGATAAAAATTAATTTCTCTCCTTATTCAAAATATTGTCAACTTCACATTATTATTAAAATAATCTTCACTTTTTTGTTAATCAAAATTATATTTCAATATAGAGCATTTTACTTTTTTATGATCTGTTACAACCGCACACTAATGAGTTACAATCCACAATGGCCCAATGGCATACAATCCTTTTTTCTCCATCTGATTAATTTGTTACAATTGAACTTCCTCATTTCAAGTCACAGCCTATTCTATTGCTATTCTACACAACTTGTTGATATTTCAGCAGGATAAATGCATGGGATGCGTTTTAAACTTGCTTCTATTTTCAGAAATTAGTTAAACAAAATGGCGTTGAATGGTGTCAATTGTAACATGAGTATAAATGTGTATCGTGTTTATTGTAACAAATTGCATTTGGCACTATGTAAAGTTACTGATGAACACTCAATGTCTGCTTTATAGAGGAATATGTCAGAGTTTTTATTACAAGTATTTCTATATTTAAGGTATTAGCTCTTATTCTCCCAATACTATTTTATTAATTTTTTTATTTTATTTATTTTATTTTTATTTATATTTAATATTGTGCAATAACTACTAGGAGCTAAACCAACAATATATTAACTAATAATTTCCTCCATATTCTTTGTTACATATGTGTAGTTTTCATTTTGCTTGAATAATGTCTTACTCCAGTCGGCAGAGGCCGAAAAGTTACTGTTAGTGACATTTTCTTGATAACTCGGAAATAACTGCACAGGTCTACTTTAAATGATGAGTACAACAACAAACTAATTTGCTGACAAAGTATTTTATCAGGAAAAAAGTTATTAACAATTTAATCGTGAAAAAAATTTTTTTTAGTAGTTTTCTTTAAATAACTCAGCGGGATGACTTTGTACGAAAAAATGCTTAGGACATGATTTTGTTCGTAATAAAAATAGCTACAAAATGGCGGTGGTCCGATTACGAAATTTGCAATAACAAAGCCGTGAGATTGAAAAAACGGTATAAAACGCCAATTTTTTTAAGTTGCTGTAAAAATGTCAATTATAAACAAAAAGTGATAAAACTTTCGAAAACTATAGTTCAATATATATACAATAATGACGCTAAAGCCGAAAATCAGGAGAGCAAAACTTTTTGTTCTATAAGGTGTTATACATTCATCGGCATCTGAAACTCGAAACTTTGCCAAATTTGTTCGAAGCTTTGCTGACACTTGAAATTTGGTACACACATAGTGTAAATATGCAGAAACCAAAAGCAATTTGCAAAATTCAAGTATCTTCATTTTTGCAGTTTTGGTAAGGTTTTATACGTCACCCTAGTTTTATACGTCACCGTTTTTTTAATTTTTGGACGTATATTTATGTATATTTATAAAATATTCCATTACGGTAGATTAGCCAGCATAATTACCTACAATTTAAAAAAATATATATTTTCATCGTTTAGATCCTAAGCTACTTAACATTTTGCGCCTGTTAGCCGTAGTCGTACATTATTCAACATATTAACATAAAACAAAATCGTACGTGTGGGGTAAACCTTTAACTTTTCATTTTCGAGCGCGAGCTCCGCTCTTCGGCGCTTGTATACTATTAGAAATATGCAACAGTAAATTTAAACAATTGTTTACTTAAAGTTAAAGGTTTACCCCACACGTACGATTTTGTTTTATGTTAATATGTTGAATAATGTACGACTACGGCTAACAGGCGCAAAATGTTAAGTAGCTTAGGATCTAAACGATGAAAATATATATTTTTTTAAATTGTAGGTAATTATGCTGGCTAATCTACCGTAATGGAATATTTTATAAATATACATAAATATACGTCCAAAAATTAAAAAAACGGTGACGTATAAAACTAGGGTGACGTATAAAACCTTACCAAAACTGCAAAAATGAAGATACTTGAATTTTGCAAATTGCTTTTGGTTTCTGCATATTTACACTATGTGTGTACCAAATTTCAAGTGTCAGCAAAGCTTCGAACAAATTTGGCAAAGTTTCGAGTTTCAGATGCCGATGAATGTATAACACCTTATAGAACAAAAAGTTTTGCTCTCCTGATTTTCGGCTTTAGCGTCATTATTGTATATATATTGAACTATAGTTTTCGAAAGTTTTATCACTTTTTGTTTATAATTGACATTTTTACAGCAACTTAAAAAAATTGGCGTTTTATACCGTTATATCAATCTCACGGCTTTGTTATTGCAAATTTCGTAACCGGACCACCGCCATTTTGTAGCTATTTTTATTACGAACAAAATCATGTCCTAAGCATTTTTTCGTACAAAGTCATCCCGCTCAGTTATTTGAAGAAAACTACTAAAAAAATTTTTTCACGATTAAATTGTTAATAATTTTTTTTCCTGATAAAATACTTTGTCAGCAAATTAGCCTGTTATTGTACTCATCATTTAAAGTAGAACTGTGTAGTTATTTCCGGGTTATCATGGTTTGACACACGCCCAACCTCTACCAACTGGACTATCTACAATACCGAATGGTAATCAGTCGATTCCAGAAATATTTTTTGCTCAGTAAAAGGTATTGCGCAATCACAACATACCCTAAACGGGTAATAATATTGTGCAATACACGATATTGTGCAACATTTTTAACAGATTGAAGGAGTACTTAAAATAATAATAGCAAATTAATAGGGTAGGTACCTTATATTAGTACAATTGACACAAAAGAGTTTCAACAAAAGAAGGACTATTTAAATATGCCTAATACCCTTGACGTTGCTGTTTTATTTGGAAAATATTTAAATTTATTTTTTTAATAATATTTATTTTTTAAATTATTATTATTTAATTTATTGCAATGGTCAATTAGTTATTCCTATTGCAAATTATATTTTAAAATAGATCATTATTAGAAACTATTTTTAGCTTTTTAGCCTGTTACAACCGCATTTTCTAGAAAAAAATTATTGCTAGCTAATTCAAAGTTAGTTTTGCATATTTGGTACAATTTACAAGAAAATATTTTAAACCCCAAGATGATTAAAGTAACTTTTGTTACAATCGGCACCGATCTCCTCTACTTATCCATTCCAGGACGTAGCCTATCTCGTGACTTTATAGGCAACTTGTTGATATTTCAGCCGGAGTGTCGGATCATATAACTTTTATGGGGAAATCAACGGGAAGCGAAATAAAGAACCACCTCGGATTGTTATATAAAAAATTTATAAAAGCGGGACTGCTATCTTCGGTATTAAAACACGTCCGGTATCGGCTGGCGTGGTCCGGGTGGGCGATAGTCGTTTATTTCATCCCCTGCAGGGGCGCACTGGTGAGGGGAGCACGTCACCTTCGCGCCCTGGCCACAGATGCACTCGATGCAATTGCCCGTGTTGTGAGGCAACTTGTCTCCTATCTGGTACTCTCGTCCTGGAAAATGGAAAGGAGATTAGATTTCAGTCTGTTCTGGTCCGGGACAAGTCCTGAACAGAAGCTTAACACGATCAAAAGCAATAAACTTATACTCCAGTGCATAGGTGCCGACTACGGGGAGGCTGAGGGGTTCGAGTCCCCTTCAAATGTTTCAGGGGGAATGGAGCCTCTGAGCGAATCATTAATGCAACACTAAAATATGTCTGAAATAAAGAATACCTTAAAATAAGAATAAATTCGTTTATTTAAAATAAATTTATAAATGGTTACTTGTTTACCTATGCATTGAAGTACAAGACTTAATGCCGAGGCGCAGCCGAGTCTATTACAGCATCCAAGGCATTAATTCTACTTTACTGCCAAGTTAAACACACATATATTCAAGCAAAACTTTTTATCAAGTGTGCCTTTTTTCCGTCAAATGTAAAATAAAAAAGTTTTTCCTCTTATTCACCCTAACCGCGAACATACTGTATGTAAACCTAAAGAGAACCGGGGAAAATGTTTTCATTAACCTTATCAGAAGTGATCACATGTTTCCTAATAGGAAATTTTCACACTCTTATCTGCATTATTATACGTTATACCCTATCCCGTACCATGTCAGCAAACGGCCTAACTGCGAACATATATTAGAGACTCAGTGCACAATAGAGCTGTCTTAGGTTGACAACACACCACTAAAACGTGCCGACATGTCATTTTCCAAATTTCCCAATTACTTGGCTGCACAAGGGAGCAGAAATCTGCGACACGTAACTTCGGAGATTCGTGCTAAATTACGTTCGAGGATGGGGCTGCCAGATAGAAGAAGAATTGTATTAAGCTCCTTGATTATAGGGAGCGTTTAGATAAGTGATGCGTCGGGAGATTAGAGACTAGTACATGCTTCCGTTCTAGGTTTCACGAATTTTTACTGCTCTAAAAATAATAATTAATAGTAATAGTAGTATACCGGGTAGGAAAGTACCGATGGTCTATCTGAAGTTACGTGAGAGCGATAAAGTAAGCCATAGAAATCCATGTGATAGGCAAGGATGGGTATAGTGAAGGCGTCTAATAGTCACCGCCCATTTCGCCCTTCCACAAATAAGAAGTGGATCTTATTTGTGGATGGGCGAAATGGGCGGTGACTATGAGACGCCTTCATTATAGCCATCCTTCTCTATCGCACGGATTT